>NC_036858.1:57124359-57186757 GCF_002910315.2 Salvelinus sp. IW2-2015
GTGTGTGTGTCAAAGTGGACCAGCGTGCTGCCAAGGACCTAGTGTGAGACCCCCTGGTGCCACCGGAGAGATGTGTTTGTGTGTGTGTATGTTTGTGATTTGCGCATGTGTGTGTTTATGTGTGTGTGCAGCGATGCCATTCGCGAGCCATGCCAAGAAGCCCGTGCTTCACCCCTCTGTCACCACTCCTCCCCAGACTCCCTCCTGACTCACCCGTCTGTCCGTCGGAAGCTGAAGCCCATATGTCTCAGTTCTTGTGAGTGTGTGTGTTTTGTGTGTGTGTGTATACAAAGTGTGTGTGTGTGTGTGTGTGCCTGTGTCTCTGTGTGTGTATGTGTGTAGGGGGGGGCGTTAGAGGGGGAGAATCATGCACCCACTCTGTTTTTGGAAACAGACTCCTGCTTGGTAAAGACATGGTACAGTAAACAAGTAGCCCGGTGTAGTCCCTCTCTCACACTGGGTTTTGTACTCTTCTGTCTCCTCGCCTTAACTTCACCTTCATCCTGTCTTCTCCCCTCCCTCTACTTCCCTTCTCCTCCCCTATCCTCCACTCCCCTCCACAACACCTCCTCAGCCCTTGCAGGTCCTTCCCCTGCTCTCTCTCTCTCCTTCTCTCTCTCTCTCTCTCTCTCTTTTTCTTTCTGTTCTCTCATCAACTCAGAGTATCTAACCTCAGTCGAAGATCAGACCTTGGTTACATATCAAATTGTACCCAATTACATATATAGTCCCTATTTGTTCTGGCCAAAAGTAGTGCACTATATAGGGAACATGGTGCATTTGGGGGACACACCTTGAGTCAGGGTTATTGTTGAGTAAATATTATCTGAAGGAACAAATCACACTCTCGTGATACAGTATCACAAACTGTGTGGGTAGATTTGTCTCTTCTCAAATGCTACACACAGACACACAACCACAGACACACAATCACACACAAATACAAATTAACATTATCGCCCTATGATCATACACATTTTCGCAACTCTCTAATCAACCTTTGAATAATCTACATATTAAAATATTAGTTTCAGGGACATTTTTAGAGGGAATGTTGTAAATAGAGATTGGGGAGGACAGCAAATAAAACATTTTGCTTTCAAAATGTAGGTCCAATTTAATTTTTAATGTTTACAAGCCATTGCACAAGCACCAAATGTTGTGGATTCAGGTATTACTAATGACTTTGGTGAGAGCCTGTTTGAACACGAGTGGAAGGCTCCACTTTTTATTCCTTTTTATCAAAATGGTGGCCAAAATATACACACACACCACACACACAACACACACACACACACACACACACCACACCACACACACACACACAACACACACACACACACACACAACACATACAAACATACACCACATACATACATACATACATACATACATACATACATACATACCATACATACATACATACATACATACATAACATACATACATACATACATACATACATACATACATACATACATACATACATTACATAACATACATACCATACATACATACACATGCATGCTGTGAGTGTGTGACTGAGAGACTAGCATTACTCCAGTCCTTGTTTATGGACATGAGCAAGAGGCATGGCCAGTTCCCTGTGGAACTGACTCCCAGACAATCACCTTCAACACACCACATAGACGGTTGACACACACACAACACACCACACACAACATGCTATGCACATCCAGTCTGTTGCGGTTGGCAGACGTACTGCTGACTCTGTCACCTGTCTGTGTGCATGAAGGTGATAGTGTGTGAGTCGCCATAGCTAAGGAATTGTGTGTCTACTGGTGTGTGTGTTCAGCAAATACCGATAGTTAGCATCATATTCTTCGGTTGTGTGGCTGTGTGTGTGTGTGTGTGCAAATGTGTGTGTGATTTGTGTTGGTGTGTTGTCCTGCTGGTGTGTTGTGTGTGTGTGTTGACTGTTGTGCTGCTGTGTGTGTGTGTGTGTGTGTGTGTGTGTGTGTGTGTGTGTGTGTGTGTGGTGTCGTGTGTGTGTGTGTGCGTGTGTGTGTGCTGTGTGTGTGTGTGTGTGTGTGTGTGTGTGTGATAGCAGACAATATTGCCACTCCTATTTGCCATCTCTTCAATCTAAGCCTACTAGATATTAGAAAGTGTGTGCTCTCAGGCCGGGAGGGAAGCAAAAGTCATTCCACTAACCCAAGAATTGCAAAGCACCATTTACTGGCTCAAATAGCTGACCAATCAACCTATTACGAACCCTTGGTAATCTTGTGAAAAAAATAGTGTTTGACCCGATACAATGCTATTTGACAGTAAACAAATTAACAACAGATTTTCATTGGCTAAGAGAAAGTCACAATAAAAAGATTGTGTAAGCTGTTTTCTTAGACTTTAGTGCATCTTTTGACTTTATCAATCATAATCTGCTGCTGTAAAAACATGTGTTATGGCTTCACATCCCCTGCAATACTGTGGATCGAAAGCTACCGATCTAACATAGTCAAGATAGAGTCAGGAATTCCCCAGAGCAGCTGTCAAGGCCCCTTACTTTTTTTCATATTTACTAATGACCTGCCACTGGCTCTGAGTAAAGCCTGTATGTCTATGTATGCTGATGACTAAACACTAGACACGTGAGCTACCACAGCAAATTAAATTATTGCACCACTTATTAAAGGAAAACTTCACCCAAAAACGATCTTTTGGTATTTGTTTCATTAGTCCATTGTTGACATAGTCACACATTTTTTTGCATGTCAGCAATCAGGTTTTCAAGAAATGTAACTTTCAAAGTACAGAAATCTGGCCCGTATCATATGATGTAAAACGCAGCATGTTATGATGCAAAATGCGTAAAACCAGCCAGATTTCTGTATTTTGAAAGTTATATATTTTGAAAACTTGATTTCTGGACATGAAAAACATTTTGGGAAACAAATAACAAACAAATACCAAAAGATTGTTAAAGGAAAACGCCACACAAAAACTAAGAGCTGCAGTCAGTTTCAGAATGGGTGACAAGAAATAAATAAGTTAACTGAAAGCATTGCATTTGGTACAAATCATTCACTAAACTGTAAACCTCAGCTATATCTTGCAATGAATAATGTGGAAATTGAGCAAGTTGAGAAGACTAAACTGCTTGGAGTAACCCTGGATTGTAATCTATCATGGTCAAAACATATTAACACAACAGTAGCTAAAATGGAGAGAAGTCTGTCCATAATAAAGCGCTAATCTACTTTCTTAACATCGCTATGAACAAGGCAGGTCCTACAAGCTCTAGTTTTGTCGAATCTGGACTACTGTCCAGTCGTTTGGTGAGGTGCCACAAAGAGGGACTGAGGACAATTACAATAGGCCCAGAACAGGGCAGAGCTGGCCATAAAACGTACAGAGAGCACACATTCATAAAAATAAAGTAGTGACTTCATCACTACTTGCATTTGTGAGAAGTATTGACATGTTGAATGCACCGAGCTGTATGTTTAAACTGCTAGCAGACAGCTCAGACACCCATGCATAGCCCACAAAACATGCCACCAGGTCTCTTCACGGTCCCCATGTCCAGAACAGACTATGGGAGGTACACAGTACTACATAGAGCCATGACGACATCTATTTCACATCAAGTAACTCATACAAGCAGTAAAATCAGATTTTTAAAAAACAGATTAAAATACACCTTATGGAACAGGGGGGACTGTGAAGAGACATACACACAGCCACACATACACGCATACACACACACATGATAGCATATGCACTATACACTCACGTATACATGGATTTTGTGTTGTAGATATGTGGTAGTAGAAGCAGCAGCTAATGGGGATCCATAATACAAACAAATACAAACTATATCTCTGTATTAATTCTATCTGTCTCTGTAGTACTTACAGTGCCTTCAGAAAGTATTCATACCCTTTGTCTTATTCCAAATTTTGGTGTGTTAAAGCCTAAATTCAAACTGGTTTAAATATACTTTTTTTCACCTATGTACACACAATAACCCATAATGATAAAGTGAAAACATGTTTTTTGAAATTGTAGCACATTTATTGGAATTTAAATACAGAAATATCTCATCTAAATAAGTATTCACATCCCTGAGTCAATACTTTGTAGAAACACCTTTGGCAGTGATTACAGCTGTGACTCTTTCTGGGTAAGTCTATAAGAGGTATCCACATCTAGATTCTGCAACATTTGCCCATTATTTATTTTCAAAATTCTTCAAGGTCTGTCAAATTGATTGTTGATCATTGCTAGACAACCATTTTCAGGTCTTGCCATAGGTTTTCAAGTAGATTTAAGTCAAAACTTCAACTCGGCCACTCAGAAATATTCACTGCCTTCTTGGTAAGTAACTCTAGTGTAGATCTGGCCTTGTGTTTTTGGTTCTTTTCCCGCTGAAAGGTGAATTCATTACCCAGTGTCTGGTGGAAAGCAGACTGAACCATGTCTTCCTGTAGGAATTTGCCTGTGCAATTTTTTGGGGGCCTGTGCTTAGCTCCATTCAGTTTCTATTTTATCATGAAAAACTCCCCAGTCCTTAACCATTGCAACCTAACATACCCCTAACATGATGCAGCCACCACTATGCTTGAATATACGGAGAGTGGTACTCTGTAAAGTTTTGTACTGGATTTGCCCCAAACATAACACTTTGTATTCAGGACCAAAAGTTAATTGCTTTGACAAATGTCTGCAGTGTTACTATAATGCCTTGATGCAAACAGAACGCATGTTTTAGAATATTTGTATGCTGTACAATAATCCTTCTTTTCACTCTGTCAATTAGGTTAGTATTGTGGAGTAACTACAATGTTGTTGATCCATTCTCAGTTGTTTTCTCCTATCACAGCCATTAAACGTTGTAACAGTTTTAAAGTCACCATTGGCCTCATGGTAAAATCCCTGAGCGCTTTCCTTCATCTACGGCAACTGAGTTAGGAAGAACGCCTGTATCTGTGTGGTGACTGGGTGTATTGATACACCATCCAAAGTGTAATTAATAACTTCACCATGCCCAAAGGGTTATTCAATGTCTGCTTTTTTGTTTTGTTTTACTCATGTATCAATAGGTGCCTTTCTTTGTGAGGCATTGGAAATCCTCCCTGGTCTTTGTGGTTGAATCTGTGTTTTCATTTCACTGCTTGACTCAGGGACCTTACAGATAATTGTATGTGTGAGGTAGTCATTCAAAAATCATGTTGAGCACTAATAATTGCACACATAGTGAATCCATGCAACTTATTATGTGACACATTTTTACTCCTGAATATATTTAGGTTTGCCATAACAAAGAGGTTGATTACTTACTAACTCAAGACATTTCAGCTTTTAATTTTGTATTAATTTGTCAAATAAAAAATAAACATGGGGTATTGTATGTAGGCCAGCAACAACAAAATCAAGAGGCGTGAATAGTTTCTGAACGCACTGCATAAGACATACGTTAGAGCTGAGTCTCTAGTGATGAGATTTTAACAGAGAAACACTTCAAGTCCCAGAGTCCCCTGCTGTAGCTCGTTCTAATACTGATCTCTCTCTAAGCTACCTTTTCCTACCACAATTCCCTCCTTCACTCACTTTGTCTCTCTCCTATCTTACCTCTTATGGAAAAACCACGAGTTCACATGTGGAAAATGCTCCTATGGTCATTCTCACTAAGCCACACCCATCCTAATCGTGTTACAATTTCAGAACGAGTAGACTATGTAGAAATAATGACACTCAAATTGAAAATCATGAAAGAAAATTATGAGGAGTTCTATCAGCCTTATCCAGGTGTAAATTACATATCACATTCCGGCGTTCCAATTTGTAAACAAGGCTGCATTGGATTAATCTTACCGTTTTTTCTGAATGCATAAACACTAACAGTGAGTCTTGATCAATGTTTCTGAAACCATTAGCACGTTCTCTGCTTTACACTCAGTTTGACATTTTATAACACACTTTTTGCAAAACTGTAAACACAACTCACTGCTTTACACTCAGTTTGCAAACAAGTTAATAACACACTTCTAGCAAAACTGTTAACATTGGTCTCTACATTGCTTCACTATTTCGTCAATTGCCTTTCCACATTAACACATGTCAATTTTTTTTTTTGATAATGAGTTCACTTACAAATCAGAGCTTGAGCACTATAAATAGGTCACAGGTAAACATTTGGTTTGGACAACAATGGAGGCCATTATTGGACAGAGAGCAAGAGGGGTGAGAACTAGAGGAGGACAAGGAGGAGGAAGATGACGAGGACGAGGAGGTAAAGAAGTAAGAGGAGGAGGAGGAGAAGGAAGAGGTGAAGTAGGACGGGGGAGAAGGAGAGGACGGGGAAGAGGAAGGGGAGTCAGGAACACAATAGCTGATGAAATCAGAGCGACTGGATCGGAGCTGCTATACTGTTGCAGGTATCATCCGGATATTTAGAAATGAGAACCGGTAAGTAACTGTAAGTGCTATAGTCTTACTGGTACAGTAATATGTACTGTACTTTCATAATGAGAAGGATCACTCACTAAAACCATAAAATTATTTTACAGCACTCCCCCCCCCCCCCCCCGCTTCTCCTTCACCCAAATCCAGACAGCTGATGTTCTGAAAGAGCTGCAAAATCTGGATCCCTACAAATCAGCTGGGCTAGACATTCCGGACCCTCTGTTCCTAAAATTACCCGCCGCCATTGTTGCAACCCATATTACTACTCTCTTTCGTATCGTCTGAGAATCCTAAAGATTGGAAAGCGGCCGCGGTCATCCCCCTCTTCAAAGGGGGAGACACTCCAGACCCAAACTGTTACAGACCTACATCCATCCTGACCTGCCTTTCTAAAGGCTTCGAAAGCCAAGTGAACAAACAGATCACCGACCATTTTGAATCCCACCGTACCTTCTCCGCTATGCAATCTGGTTTCAGAGCTGGTCATGGGTGCACCTCAAGGTCCTAAACGATATCATAACCACCATAGACAAAAGAAGGTACTGTGCAGCCGTCTTCATCGACCTGGACAAGGCTTGGTTTCTCTAATGACTGCCTCGCCTGGTTCACTAACTACTTCTCAGATAGAGTTCAGTGTGTCAAATCGGAGGGCCTGTTGTGCGGACCTCTGGCAGTCTCTATGGAGGTGCCACAGGGTTCAATTCTCGGGCTGACTCTTTTCTCTGTATATATCAATTATGTCGCTTTTGCTGTGGGTGATGCTCTGATCCACCTCTACGCAGACGACACCATTCTGTATACATCTGGCCCTTCTTTGGACACTGTGTAATCAAACCTCCAAACGAGCTTCAATGCCATACAACACTCCTTCCGTGGCCTCCAATTGCTCTTAAATGCTAGTAAAATGAAATGCATGCTCTTCAACCGATTGCTGCACGCACTGGACAGTTCTGACTTAGAATATGTTGCTCTGGACAGTTCTGACTTAGAATATGTTGACAACTATAAATACATAGGTGTCTGGCTAGACTGTAAACTCTCCTTCTAGACTCACATTAAGCATCTCCAATCCAAAGTTAAATCTAGAACCGGCTTCCTATTTCGCAACAAAGCATCCTTCAGTCATGCTGCCAAACATACCCTCGTAAAACTGATTATCCTACCGATCCTTGACTTCGGCCATGTCATTTACAAAATAGCCTCCGACACTCTACTCAGCAAATTGGATGCAGTCTATCACAGTGCCATCCGTTTTGTAACCAAAGCCCCATATACTACCCACCACTGCGACCTGTATGCTCTCGTTGGCTGGTCCTCACTACATATTCGTTGCAAAACCTACTGGCTCCAGGTCATCTGTAAGTCTTCGCTAGGTAAAGCTCCACCTTATCTCATCTCACAGGTTACCATAGCAACACCCACCCGTAGAACGCGCTCCATCAGGTATATTTCTCTGGTCATCCCCAAAGCCAACATCTAATTTTGCCGCCTTTGTCACGACTTCAACCGAGGCAGGCTCTCCTTCCCGTTCGGGTGGCGCTCGGCGGTCGTCGTCACCGGCCTATTAGCTGCCACTGACTCTTTTTCCTCCCCCTCCTTATGTGTTTATTTGTATCACCTGTGTTCAGTTAAGTTGTTAATTAGTGTGGCTTTATTAGTCAGCCAGCCCGTAGGCTTCTTTGTGCGGGATTGTTCGTCTGTAGCTGTGGATTTCGGGAGTGGTTTATTGTATTGTATACTGGGTTTGTCTCCCGTGTTTGTAGACAGGTGTTTTTGACACCCAGTAAGTCCATGTTGGACATTTTGGTTTGCCGGTTGGGAATTAAAAATCACCGTATTGAAGCTCTGCTGTTCCTGCGTCTGATTTCACACCCCCTGACACCCAGGTCGTTACAGCCTTTCCTTCCAGTTCTCTGCTGCCAATGACTGGAACGAATTGCAAAAATCACTGAAGTTGGAGACTTATATCTCCCTCACTAACTTTAAGTGTCAGCTGTCAGAGCAGCTTACCGATTGCTGCAGCTGTACACAGCCCATCTGTAAATAGCCCATCCAACCAACTACCTACCTCATCCCCATATTTGTTTTTGTTTTTCTGCTCTTTCGGACTATCACTCCAGTGTAAATTGCTAAATTGTAATTACTTAGCCACTATTGGCCTATTTATTGCCTTACCTCCTTACTTCATCTGCTCACACTGCATACAGATGTTTCTATTGTGTTATTGACTGTATGTTTGTTTATCCCATGTTTAACTCTGTGTTGTTGTTTTTGTCGCACTGCTTTGCTTTATCTTGGCCAGGTCGCAGTTGTAAATGAGAACTTGTTCTCAACTAGCCCATCTGTTTAAATGAAGGGTAAATATATATATATTTTTAAATAACACCATAATCCAAATCGTCAACAAAGTGAGTCTGTCTGCACTGTCTCGTCTACTGAAACGCAATAGAATTAGGATGAAAAAACTGTATGGAGTCCCTTTCGAAAGAAACTCAACTGAGATATGAATACGTGCAGGTATGCTATACTATCCTATCATTGGTACTGGATCTGGAAGTGTATGGTGCCTCATCATATTGACTGATCCCTGTCTTTTCGTACTATGCTACATTGTTTTGTCTTGTCTCTTTCAGAGAGTCATGGAGCTAGAAGCAGATGCAGTGCATCATGAGATAATATATGTGGACAAGGCAGGTTTCAACCTTGCAAAAACAAGGAGCCATCATCAACGTCCCGGGACAACGTGGTGGCAACATAACAATGTGTGCGGCTATAGTCAAAACGGCGTCCTTCACCATCATGTAATCCTAGGCCCATACAACACTGCACACATTATCACATTTCTGGACACCCTCCACAACAGACTAATCCCTAATGACCAGTGGCCAAAGCAGCCCAGGTACGGTATCATCTGGGACAGTGTTAGTTTCCACCGGGCTGCTGTGGTCCGCAATTGGTTCACAGGTCACCCACTTTTCATCACACTCAATCTCCCCCCATACTCTCTGTTCTTGAATCCTATTGAGGAATTCTTCTCTGCATGGCGTTGGAWGGTGTATGATCGCCAGCCCCACCAACGCATACCCCTTCTACAGGCAATGGAGGAGGCTTGTGGAGACGTCGATCAGGGGTCATGCCAGGCCTGGATACGGCACTCCAGGCCATACTTTCCACGCTGCCTAGCTCAAGACAACATCGTATGTGATGTGGATGAAGTCTTATGGCCATTCCCACAAAGAAGGCGAGATGTAGCCCCAAAAATTCTGTTAGTTTTTTCTAGCACAAATGTTTTTGTTTTCTTCTACTGCGCTGTTGTTGTTTGAGGAGTGTTAGAACATTTTGAGAGAAAAAAAACAGTTTCCCCCTTATTTGTATTGATAGTGTGTTATGTTCGGAATACACATCCATACTTTACACATTTGGATACCTGTGTGTATGTGTGTTTACTACATGTATGACAAAACTTTATTGCAAACTGCTATGCCCTGCACACAGAAAAAGCAAAAGTTTGTGTGTACTATATTGACGCAAAAACACAATTTTTCTAAATAGTTTGAAGAGTTTTGCAAGAATTGTTTGCTTTTGCAAGAGCTCTATAATGTTTTGCTGGTTTGGTGTAAGGTTTTGTGGTTAGTGTGTAGAGTTTTGCAAAAATAGCCTATAGTTTCAAAGATAGTGCCTAAGCGATCAGAAAAAACTGCAATGCTCTGTGCAGCCAATTGCAATGTCCCCTTTAGATATTAAGCCAGGAGCCGTTTGTGGATTTGACAGCTCTAACGCAGTTCCACCTCCGACACCGCCAAATCAACCGCTATGCAGTTGGCTACAAGAGCAGATCTGATTGAATCTAGCAGTGTGCTTTGCAAGTGTTCATTTTTTACATTTACATTTTGATAATTTAGCAGTCACTCTTATCCAGAATAATTTACAGTCAGTGCATTAAACTAAGGTAGATTAACAAGAATATATCACATTCATAGCAAGTAAAAAATATGATGTTATCGTTATTGAGAATGTTGTTGTAGTTAAGCGAGCTACTTGGTATTTGTTTTACATAAATACACTACTGTTCAAACATTTTGGGTCACTTAGACATTTCCTTGTTTTTGAAAGAAAAGCAATTTTTTTTGTCCATTAAAATAACATCAAATTGATCAGGAATACGGTGTAGACATTGTTAATGTTGTAAATTACTATTGTAGCTGGAAACGGCTGATTTTGTTATGGAATATCTAAATAGGCGTACAGAGGCCCATTATCAGCAACCATCATTCCTGTGTTCCAATGGCACGTTGTGTTAGCTAATCCAAGTTTATAATTTTAAAAGGCTAATTGATCATTAGGAAACCCTTTTGCAATTATGTTATCACAACTGAAAACTGTTGTTCTGATTGAAGAAGCAATAAAACTGGCCTTCTTTAGACTAGTTGAGTATCTGGAGCATCAGCATTTGTGGGTTCGATTACAGGCTCAAAATTGCCAGAAACAAATTAATTTCTTCTGAAACTTGGCAGTCTATTCTTGTTCTGAGAAATGAAGGCTATTCCATGCGAGAAATAACCAAGAAACTGAAGATCTCGTACAACGTTGTGTACTACTCCCTTCACAGAACAGCGCAAACTGTCTCTAATCAGAATAGAAAGAGGAGTGGGAGGCCCCGGTGCACAACTGAGCAAGAGGACAAGTACATTAGAGTTTCTCGTTTGAGAAACAGATGCTTCACAAGTCCTCAACTGGCAGCTTCATGAAATAGTACCCGCGAAACACCAGTCTCAACGTCAACAGTGAAGAGGTGACTCCGGGATGCTGGCATTCTAGGCAGAGTTCAGTGTTTGTTCTTTTGCCCATCTTAATCATTTTCCTTTTATTGGCCAGTCTGAGATATGGCTTTTTCTTTGCAACTCTGCCTAGAAGACCAGCATCCCAGAGTTGCCTCTTCATCAATTAGCCTTTTAAAGTAATAAACTTGGATTATCTAACACAATGTGCCAATGGAACACAGGAGTGATGGTTGCTGACAATGGGCCTCTGTACACCTATGTAGATATTCCATAAAAAATCTGCCGTTTCCAGCTACAATAGTCATTTACAACATTAACAATGCCTGCACAGTATTTCTGATTAATTCAATTTAAATGGACAAAATAAATTGCTTTTCTTTCAAAAACAAGGACATTTCTAAGTGACCACAAACTTTTGAACGGTAGTGTATATACATACAAAAATACAAAATGCATGTATTCTAATTAAACTGTTTCAAAATAAATGAATTGTATGTCAGGCCAGTGAAGTGCAAACTACCAAATACCTGAAATACTTGAAACTATTGAAATATGTATATCAAATACATGCAATATAAATGCTGTCCACAATGTCAATCTGCAACTGTGTACTAACCACTGTTCTTCCAGTAATGCACTGTAAATTCTAGAAATACAGCATGTTGCTGTTGAAAGGTGTTACAGTATTATACTGTAAATTTGTGTTTTCAGTAAAAGTCCTGCAAATCTACAGTAAAAATACTGGTTTCTGTGAGGCCTTATTTAACTGTAAATGTACAGTAATCTCCTGGCTACTGTGCTGCCAGTAATTTACTGTAAAAATTACAGGATATTTTTTTACAGTGCACATCTTATGCCTCATTAATCTGATCGGAAACTCAGAAATGTCCGACTTGCTAACTGGTTGTAGTTGTACACTTGCCGCATTCAACAAGTTAGCAAGTCGGACATTTCAGATTTCAAACAAGTACGTGAATGTGACATTACGCAAAAGTCAGACACACACACACACACACCCATTCTGAGTCACAACCCGATGACAGAGTGCCAGTTGTGTGTCGTCATTTGGCTAGCGTGTTCAAAGAATACGCACCTCATACCCTGCCTCCTTAAATCACACACACACACCATGCCCCCCCACACACACATAGATTATCCTGCAAACAAACAGACTAAAGCATGCGCTCTCCGACACGCAAACACAAATCGTTTACCATTCATTGATTCAAGTTACTACATTAACAGTCAAGATTTTCACCACTTCTCCTTTCCTTGCTCCATTTGCAGATTGATTGTTATTTTCTCCCCTCTTTAGTCACTTTCAATCTAACACCCAGCAATTAAAATCAATCGGCCATTGGATTGGCCTGCCTCTGAGGAGCCCATATAAGATGGCTGCCTGACAGAGGGCAGACACGGATTGTGTCCCAAATGGCATCCTATTCCCTATATAGTGCACTACTTTTGACCATTGCCCAGAGGAAATGTAGGGAATAGGGTGCCATTTGGGATATAGACTCTGATTTGTCCCACACAGACACTTAAATTCTCGTATTTTTTATTTTCTCATTGGTGTTGCTTCTTACCTCATGCACACGCATGCACGCACGCACGCACGCACACACACACACACACACACACGCACACATGCAAGCACACATGCAGACACACACGCGCAAAAATACCACCACCAGGCCACCGTTGGCCAGGACATGACACACAGGGGAGGACATGTTTACGCTTTGAAATACTACTGTCCTCCATATAAAGGGGAGATGGTGGAGGGGGGAACAGGGGAGCAATATGTGTGTGTGTGCGTGCATGTGCGTGTATGGGTGTGTGTGTGTTTGTGAGTACGCTTGTGTATGTGTCTGTACGAGGGGGTAGTATAGGTAGGACAGAGGGAGCTATGATGAAGTGTAAAACTGAGATGGAGGACATAATAGAAAAGATAATAAAAGGTGTGAAGGATTATGGGTAGGTGGTGGCGAGGGCCATTTCACACTGAAATTCAATCTGCTTCGTGTGGAGAAGTACTACACTCACTGTGTTGTGTCCCCCCCCCTCCCCACCGCTCGCTATCAACACACACACACACAAACACACACACACACACCGATGCTATATTGCTATTGATCAACAGCAGTTATCAGACATGAGAGAGGCATGGTACTCCCTGAGAGAGCACACAGAGAACAATCCACTATATCATATAAAATACATCATAAAACGCACAGGGAATCTCATTGGAAAAGCAGACTAAAAGCCACCAATATTGATAAGATGACTTGGGTTCTGTCCAAAATGGCACCCTATTCCCTATACAGTGTAATACTTTTGACCAGGAAGTGCACTATGTAGGGAATAGGGCACAATTTTGGATGCAAACTAGGATGCACCACAGTAGATTGCAGTGCAGTGATAGGAGAATCCACTGGAATAAAAATGTATAACCTCTAGTTATATTCTATACTGATGTCTTGTGTGTTGGAGAGTGTTTGATGAGTACAAGTTTTTCAGTCAAGTTTCACATTACATTTTTTGACTACGACTAGTCGTCAAGGATCCGCCACTTTTTTTCAATTTCCGCTTACAATGACATACCCATATATAATGGCCTGTCGCTCAGGACCCGAATCAAAGATATGCATATTCTTGATACCATTTGAAAGGAAACACTTTGAAGTTCGTGGAAATGTGAAATTAATGTAAGAGAATATAACACATTGGATCTGGTAAAAGATAATACAAAGAAGAAAACGTGTTTTTTTGTTTTTTTTGTACCATCATCTTTGAAATGCAAGCGAAAGGCCATAATGTATTATGCCAGCCAAGGTGCAATTTTGATTTTGGCCACTAGATGGCAGCAGTGTATGTGCTAAGTGTTTGACTGATCCAATGAACCATTGCATTTCTGTTCAAAATGTTGTATCATGACTGCCCAAATGTGCCTAATTGGTTTATTAATACATTTTCAAGTTCATAACTGTGCACTCTCCTCAAACAATAGCAGGGTATTATTTCACTCTAATAGCTACTGTAAATTGAACAATGCAGTTAGATTAACAAGAATTTAAGCTCTCTGCCAATATCAGAAAATGTCTTGTTACTTACAACCACATGCTAATCACATTAGCCTATGTTAGCTCAACCATCCCGCAGGGGACCCACTGATCCTGTAGAGGTTTAACCTAGTACATTCTCAGCCAACGAATTCGCTGTTTGTAATCTCTCTCTCTCTCTCTTTCTCTCTCTCTCTCTCTTCATCCTTCCTTATACAGTCCTGCCTTTGGGAGTTTTTCTTGTTTTTTCTCTGGTCCTCAAACTGGGAATAGAGTGTGTATGTGTGGGTCAGTGTGTGTGTGCGACTCAATTCAAAAATTCAAAAATGTGTTTTATTAATCATGTGTCCCTGTTAAGGGACCCCTGCAGTATCTATCTAACTGTTTATCCCTCTCTGTCTCCCTGAGTATGCCTATGGCCTGGATCTGAGGGCCTCTCTGTTACATGCTCTACCCACACAAAGCAACACCTGGCCTGTGTACTAATCCTTTCAGACCCCCATCAAGCTCTGGAGCTCCATCACTCCCCTGGTGACCTGAGCTAACCACACTAGCTACTGTAGCTCCCTTCTAGCATCAGGCTATATCCAGCTAGAGTCCTCAATGTGAATGCTAGATTCTAGCGCTTTTGGGAGGTAAAAAAGAGAGAAAAAACTCAATTGTAACCAATGCAGTCCATTTTTTTAACTGCTTTGGGAGAAAGGGTGGATGGAGGAGAGGAGGGGGAGGTGAGAGGGAGGGAGCGATATTTAAATTCTTCCAAGAAGCTCCCCAAAGCTTTGGCATGCATATTTCTGCAAGATTTTGCAATCCAAGTCCATCACACACACACACACCCAGGCCTAAACAGTCCCACGGAACCCTGCTGCCCCCGGCAGCCAGTTTCTCTGGCTCTGGTGTAGTAATTGTATGGGAACGCCTGTGTATTAATTACATTTATATGGATTTCTTCCCCCAAGCCACATTAATAGCCTCTGGTCTCCCATGTATGGAGATAATGGTAATGAGATTCAATAAACTATTAAACTATTCACTCCATGCATCCACAAACTATTACAAATATATCAACTCTTCACTCCATGCACCCACAAACTATAAAAAATATATAAACTATTCATTCCACACACCCACAAACTATTACAAACATATGAACTATTCACTCCATAAATCCACAAAATATTACAAACATATAAACTATTCACTCCATACAGCCAGAAATTATTACAAATATATCTACTATTCACTCCATACATGCACTAGCTATTAAAAACCTGTCATATGGCTCTCTACAGAGAATATTCACAGAGCTCATAGTTCACTTTTTAACAGTCAGTTTGAAACTGAAAGTCTGAAAGGCAGAGTCAGAGTGAGGATTGTGTACTAAAAACACCTTGTCGATAGAAATTGTTAGTTGTAATGCATACAACTGCAAGTTGTCATTCATAGGATAGGTAGTCAGTGTCAGTGTTAACATTACATTTGAGGGAGGTGAAAACTGGGTCTGGATAGCCATTAATACCTGTAATGTGTAAGGAGGTGTAAATGAGATAATATATACAGTAACAGGCCAAATCTTGGATACACCTACTCATTCAAGGGTACATTTTTATTTGTATTATTTTCTACATTGTAGAATAATAGTGAAGATATCAAAAATATGAAATAAAATATATGGAATCATGTAGTAACCAAATAAGTGATAAAGAAATCAAAATATATTTTATATTCTTCAAAGTAGCCACCCTTTTGCTTTGATGACAGCTTTGCAGACTCTTGGCATTCTCTCAACCAGCTTCATGAGGAATGCTTTTCCAACAGTCTTGAAGGAGTTCCCACATATGCTGAGCACTTGTTGGCAGCTTTTCCTTCACTGCAGTCCAACTCATTCCAAACCATCTCAATTGGTTTGAGGTCAGGTGATTGTGGAGGCCAAGTCATCTGATGCATTACTCCATCACTCTCCTTCTTGGTCAAATAGACTGTACACAGCCTGGAGGTGTGTTGGGTCATTGTCCTGTTGAAAAACAAATGATAGTCCCACTAAGAGCAAACCAGATGGGATGGCGTATCGCTGCAGAATGCTGTGGTAGCCATGCTGGTTAAGTGTGCTTTGAATTCTAAATAAATCACTGACAGTGTCACCATCAAAGCACCCCCACACCATCACACCTCCTCCTCCATGCTTTACGGTGAGAACCACACCCACGGAGATCATCCGTTCCTCTACTCTGCGTCTCACAAAGACACGGCAGATGGAACTAAAAAGGACAGATTTCCAGCAGTCTAATGTCCATTGTTCATGTTTCTTGGCCCAAGCAGGTCTATTCTTCTTATTGGTTTCCTTTAGTAGTTGTTTCTTTGCAGCAATTCAACCATGAAGGCCTGATTCATGCAGTCGCCTCTGAACAGTTGATGTTGAGATGTGTCTGCTACCTGAACTCTGTGAAGCATTTACTTGGTCTGCAATTTCTGAGGCTGGTAACTCTAATGAACTTATCCTCTGCAGCAGAGGTAACGCTAGATCTTCCCGTCCTGTTTCATCATAGTGCTTGATGGTTTTGGTGACTGCACTTGAAGAAACTTTAAAAGTTCTCGAGATTTTTCGTATTGACATGTCTTAAAATCATGATGTACTGTCATCTGCACATCTATCACTCCAGTGTTAATTGCTAAATTGTAATTACTTTGCCACTATGGCCTATTTATTGCCTTACCTCCTAACTTAATTTGCACACACTGTATACAGATTTTCCATTGTGTTATTGACCGTACATTTGTTTATCCCATCTGTAACTCGGTGTTGTTGTTTTTGTCGCACTGCTTTGCTTTATCTTGGCCAGGTCGAGTTGTAAATGAGAACTTGTTCTCAACTAGCCTACCTGGTTAAATAAAGGTGAAATAAAAAAATAAAAAATAATAATTATCTTTGCATATTTGAGCTGTTCTTGCCATAATATGGACTTGTTCTTTTACCAAATAGGGCTATCTTCTGTATACCACCCCTACCTTGCCACAACACAACTGATTGGCTCAAACGCAATAAGGAGGAAAGAAATTCAACAAATTAACTTTTAAAAAGGCACACCTGTTAATTTAAATTTATTCCAGGTGACTACCTCATGAAGATGGTTGAGAGAATGCCAAGAGTGTTTAAAGCTGTCATCAAGGCATAGGGTGGCTACTTTGAGGAATCTAAAATCTAAAATATACTTTTATATGTTAAAAAAATTGGTTACTACATGATTCCATATGTGTTATTTTATAGTTTTGATGTCTTCACTATTATTCTACAATGTAGAAAATAGTAAAAATAAAGAAAAACCCTTGAATGAGTAGGTGTGTCCAAACTTTTGACTGGTACTAGATAGATAGATAGATAGATAGATAGATAGATAGATAGATAGATAGATAGATAGATAGATAGATAGATAGATAGATAGATAGATAGATAGAAGATAAATAGATAGATAGATAGATAGATAGATAGATAGATAGATAGATAGATAGATAGATAGATAGATAGATAGATAGTAGTAGTGTGTGTGTGTGTGTGTGTGTGTGAGTGAGTGTGTGTGTGTTTATAGGTTTGGAAGCTGAGGAAGATGAGTCCTACCTTGTTGTATCTACAATCTCAGAAGAACTTGGTCTGGAAAGATGATGTCCACTGGTGTCTGATGCTCCTCGCTTTCTATCACACACTCAGCATCTAATCTCTTCTTCACACTTGTGAGAGAGAGAAGGAGAGAAAGAGAGAGGAAGATAGAGAGAGAGAGTGTTGGTTAGTGAATACCCACAGGGATAGGTTGTGTGTGTGCTGACCTTATCGTTAAGCTGTGTCGATATCAGTTCATGATCATCACCTCTGTCTGTCTATACGTGAGGGTACAGCACCCCCCCCCCCCACACACACACACACGCACGCACACACCAAGGTATGGGGTCAATGTAAAGGTGTGCTGGCGGGTGGGCAGAGAAACAGAGAAACTCAGCAGTAGAAAATAGTAGAAACAGTAAAAATAGTAGAAGTAGAAAGACAGTTGTACTGACTGTGTGTATTGGTGCTACAGAGACACAGAATAAGGGTTGTTCCTTGTCATTTCATCAAGCCATGACACCAACCATTTCAGATTGTTCTGCAATCGTTAGATAAGATAAGCATTCCTGAAACATTATTTTGTTGAAATATAATTTGATTTCTGAGGAAATAAGGTAGTGGATTGCACCCAAATTGGCTATTTGAATTTATAGGATTCATATAATTTTCAATAATTACAGTACCTCATCAGATTTGGACCAAAAGCCATCCACGGACACCCCACACCCAACTCCAATCCCACCCCAACAATGAATATATACTATCAGTTCTCTATGTTTGACAACTAATATGTAGCTGTGTCTTGGAATATTGTTTCTTCATCCTATGTAATGTATTCTCAGTGAATGTGGTGATGTCTCTTTTTTTCTTTCCTGTTCAGAGAAATTTGTCATTGAAGTTGTTCGGTTTATGTCCAATCTCACAACCTGATATTACCAGGTTCTGACCTCTAGATGGTGCTGTTCCTGCTATTAGGTAATTGTTTTTTTTAAAGAACGTTAGTTTGTTTTAGAAAATATTTAGGACTTATTTATTCCTTGCCACCTACTCTGAAACTAACTGCAACTCTTTGTTCAGTGTTGCAGTGATTTCAGTCGCTGTTGTGGTTTACATGTATAATGTTGAGTCATCTGCATACATGGACACACTGACTTTACTCAAAGCCAGTGTCATGTCAGTAAAGATTGAATAAAGTAAGGAGCCTAGACAGCTGCCCTGGGGAATTCCTGATTCTACCTGGATTATGTTGGAGAGGCTTCCATTAAAGAGCACCCTCTGTGTTCTGTTAGACAGGTAAGTCTTTTCCATAATATAGCAGGGGTTGTAAAGCCATAACACTGAAGACTAACCAAACAGCCCCCACAAAATTTTAATCATAAATTCCTCTCAGCCAATCATCAGTAATTTGTGTAAGTGCTGTGCTTGTGTAATGTTCTTCCCTATAAGTGTGCTGAAAGTATGTTGTCAATTTGTTTACTGTAAAATAGCATTGTATCTGATCAAACAAAAGTTTACTAAGCGTTGGTAACAGGCTGATTGGTCAGCTATTTGAGCCAGTAAAGGGGGCTTTATTATTCTTAGGTAGCAGAATCACTTTTGCTTCCCTCCAGGTCTGCGGGCACACACTTTCTAGTAGGTCTTAAATTGAAAATATGGCAAATAGGAGTGGCAATATCTTCCACTATTATCCTCAGTAATTTCCATCCAAGTTGTCAGACCCCGTTGCTTGTCATTGTTGATAGACAACAACACTTTTTTCACCTCTTCCACACTCTACGGAATTCAAAATTACAATACTTGTCTTTCATAATTTGGTTGCTGTCATACCTGGTCCATAAACTGCTTACAGGGAAAGAAAACCAATATTTAATTTTGTAATGTGATTGAACTATCCCTTTAACAAAGTGGGTGTGGAGGGGATAACTTCGAAAATGATCGCCTAATAGCAGGAACAGCACCATCTAGAGGTCAGAACCCGGTAACATCAGGATGTAAGATGGGACATAAACCCAACAACTTCAATGACAAATTTCTCTGAACAGAAAAAAACATCACCAAATTCACTGAGAATACATTACATAGGATGAAGAAACAATACTCCTAGCCGCAACTCCATACAACTTGTTAAAGACAGAGAACTGACACGACATGCACGTTGTTGGGGTGTAATTGGGGTGGATTGTGGGGTGTGAGGTATCCATGGCTTTTGACCATTTCTTTTGGAATGCTCATGTACATCTCATTGTTAGAACAAAGGTTGGTCCAAATTGGATGTTAGGTACTATATTTATTGAATATCAAAATGGACAATTTGGGTGCAATCAATTAGCTTAATTCCAACAAAATAATGTTGCACCAATTCTTATCCGATCTCTTTCTAACAACAGAAATGATTTTCAGAACAATCTGAGATGGTGGGTGTCAAAATCCTTTGAGGTGGAACGACCCAGAAAGAAAACTGTGTAGTGTGCTTTGCAGTATGGTGTCTTGGCAGAGATGAGGGTGACTTTACCACACCCTGACTGTCATCAATCCGTTGGCCTTGTACAGAATGCAGTGACTCAATACGAAAAACATTTATTTTCTCTCTCTATTGCTCACGTTGACTCTCACTCTCTTAGATATACTCTCCCTCTGTGTCCCGCTTGAACTCCTTTTTCCTGTTCTTCTCTGCCTCCAGCAGCCAATACAGTACATATCTTTTACCCCTCTCTCTCCCTCTCTCTTTCTCTCCCCTATCTTTTACTCCTCCTTCTCCCTCAGAATCCCGCCCTCGCTCTCTCTGCCTCTCTCTCAGTCAAAAAATAAGGACAGAGAGGACTCAGCTTTCCTGAAGAGTGGAAAGTGGAGCGGTAGAGCAGAGGTAAGGACAAGAGGAGGAGAGGCCTGGGGCGATACACAAACAGGATCAACACTTCAGCCAAAAATACAGCAGGCTGTATCTCTCTTAGAAATAACCGAGTTAAAGAGAGAGGAGCAGAAAGAGAGGGGGGATGGAAACAGAACTAGCAAGAGAAAGAAGTCATGTGAAAAAGCCAAGGTGCAAGAGAGAGAGAGAGAGTGAGGAGAAAGATGGCAGTCTCACCCAGGCAAGGGGGGGATTAGTGAAATCTAAGCCCCCTCTCTGTGCTGCTCCTTTTGGGTTTACTGTCAAATAACAGCCCTTGGCTTTGGCCTATATATTGCTGCTGAGAGAGAGGCTGTTGGAATGTTCCTTAATTTCATTCTGAATTAAATTAAGGGGTGGTTTGGAGAGTCATGTCTGGGAACTCAAACTGGGAACAGAGGAATGTGTGTGTGTGTGTGTGTGTGTGTGTGTGTGTGTGTGTGTGTGTGTGTGTGTGTGTGTTTGTGCGTCTGTTCGTGTGAGTGTGCGACTGGCGAGTGCGTGTGCGTGTAGTCAAATCTACAACTATTATCTTCATAAACAACTTATAAAATTGTAGTACATAAAAGCATATTGTTTTGTAAGTTCCCTGTATTTTCCATTATGATTTCTATTAATGTATCTTTTAAAGATAAAAGACAAACAATAAACCAACAACATGTGTCCTTATAATTCCTTCACCTAAACACAGTTGAAGTCAGTGCACTAAGCATTTAGTTAAAGCCTGCCTGATTAAAACGTATTTAGAGAGGAGTTGGGTACAAGAGAGACACTGCAGAGAGTCAAACTCAAAGCAATAAACAATTACCTTGCCAGGGACTACCGGAACATTACCATATTAAAGGGACTGGGACACTGGAGGACAAAGATAATGATGGTGGGATGAAAATAGCTCACACTTTAATTTGGACACGCACGCACGCACGCACGCACGCACGCACGCACGCACGCACGCACGCACGCACGCACGCACGCACGCACACACACACACACACACACACACACACACACACACACACACACACACTGTGGTAGATAAACTAAACAAGCACCTATAACATGTATGCTGATGTGTGTGTGTGTGTGTGTTTATGTGTGTGTGTTTGTGTGTGTGAGTGTGAATGTCCAACATAGTTTCTGCTCATTCCATGACAGCATCACTGTCATTGTCAACAGTGACAAGGCTGAACTTGGAGAAACTTTCATTTTCAGCTGCTGGGGAATCTCGCCGCTCTGCCCTTCCAGCCATGGCCGCATGCACACGGATGTGTGAGTGGTTTTTGTGTGTGTGTGTGTAGAGACATGGAGTTCAGTGGCATGGAACTGATTGCCCTGCCAAACTCTGACAATTACTATATGGGCACAGAGACATTGCCACTGACACACACACACAGACACACAGACACACAGACACACAGACACACACACCTGTCTCTTATACACATCTAGATGTGTATAAGAGACAGCCTCTCCACTGGCGTGAGACGGATGTGAGAATCCTGTTCCCAGCTGACTGGGTTCACGGGAGCAAACACACAAAACTTGCACTATCCCAAAATAACCTGGTCACACACATCAGACCCAAACATTCATACACTGTATGCATTTTGTTCTAGTAAACAATTGCAAAGAATGAGTATGAAAGAAGCCCTATAGTATCCAATTACGTCAAATCCTGAAGTGAAACTATGAGATCAAGTTGCAGGCTGCAGACATTGTGTAGTATTAATGTAGTACTCTGTTGAGGCTTTTTAGCTGTATATGTGGAGCTAATACACTGTGTGTGTGCCTGCGTGCGGCTAATACACTTCTCTGACTAGCCTACACACACCTGCTAACCACAACTATCTATCTTGTCTCACATCAGAATTAGATGTTCATCAGTGCTTCTCAAACGTAACATTTCGAAGTTGTTGCAAATGTCAAATTTCAAAGTGTTTAAGGTTAAGTTTTTAGGCATTAACTCCAAAATCTTAAGGTTAAGCATTACCTCCGAATGGTTAATCTAAGGGTTAAGGTTTTAAATAAGCTTAAAACTAAAATCTCAACAACAACTTTCTATCACTGGATACAAACGTGCAACCTTTAGAGTCAAAAACACGTTTACACCCATCCAACACCATAAGCAAAACCTACTTGAAGGTAGCAGCGCTTGCTCACTGTTGCCACTAGTGGCCGACGTTGTCAGACATGGATGGAGGTTGAATACTGACCTGTATCACGGTGACCTCGCTGGCTAACCACAATGCATCTGTATCTGGACATTAGTTCAACACCATAGCACTACTGGGGAAGAGAGAAAAGAGAGCATAGCTCTCTCTACCTCTCTCCTCTCTGTCCTTCTCCTCTCGTCTCTCCCTTTCTACCACACATCATCTCTATCTCTTTGTAACTCCTACTGTTTTTTTATCCTCCTGTTTCCCTGCTCCTCTCTCTCTCTCTCTCTCTCTCTCTCTCTCTCTCTCTCTCTCTCTCTCTCTCTCTCTCTCTCTCTCTCTCTCTCTCTCTCTCTCGTCTCTCTCTCTCTCTCTCTCTCTTCTCTCCTTCTCTCTCTCTCTCTCTCTCTCTCTCTCTCTCCTCTGTTGTCTCCCTTTCCACAGCATATTATCTCTATCTGTGAGTTGTCCCCACTTGCTTCAAGATCAAATCAAATCAAATTTGATTAGTCACATGCGCCGAATTCAACAAGTGTAGTAGACCTTACAGTGAAATGCCACTACAATTAGCATACCACCCCAACGGATCCACATATTACATAATCGCCATTGCACTGCACACTGCCCTATCCCACCTGGACAAGACGAATACCTATGTAAGAATACTGTTCATCAACTACAGCTCAGCCTTCAATACCATAGTGCCCTCCAAGCTCATCACTAAGCTCAGGGCATTGAGTCTGAACCCGCCCTGTGCAACTTGGTCCTGGACTTCCTGACAGGCCGACCCCAGATGGTAATGGGAGGCAACAACAACTCCGCTATGCTGATCCTCAACACAGGGGCACCACAAGAGTGCATGCCCAGCATGCTCTCTCTCCATCTCTCCTCTCTCTCTTTATCGCTCTCTCTCTCTCCTCTCTCCCTCTCTCTCTCCTCTCTCTCTCTCTCCTCTCTCTCTCTCTCTCTCTCTCTCTATTCAGTTTTTTCAATTTAAGGGGCTTTATTGGCATAGGAAATATATGTTAACATTGCCAAAGCAAGTGAAACAAATTTACATTAAACATTACACTTACAAAAGTTCCAAAATAATAAATACATTTCAAATGTCATATTATGTCTATATACAGTGTTGTAATGATGTGCAAATAGTTAAAGTATAAAAGGGAAAATAAATCAACATAAATATAGGTTGTGTTTACAATGGTGTTTGTTCTCCACTGGTTGCCCTTGTGGCAACAGGTCACACATCTTGCTCTCTCTATCTCCTTCTCTAACCCTCTCTTGTGTTCTTCTCCTCCTGTTTCCCTGCTCCTCCTCTCTCCAGAGTACAGTTGTCTCTCCCACTGTGATTCTATCAGATCGATCTCTCGCTTATTAATTTTTCATTGATACCCTGAGAGAATGGCATGAGTGTTTTGAAAAGCAGTCTAACCTGCCCTCCCACCTCAAACGAACATACACACACTCACACACGCACACAGTCACACCCACACACACATACTCTCACGCGCACACACACAAAAACACACATTCACAGGTTTTACCATGAGCCCCGGCCTCACACCAATTCACCATTTCCAAAAAGAAAGAAAACATTAAGATACATCATAAAACACACAATCTCACAGGAGAAACTGACAAAATGGGCTCATAAAAATATGAGTCTAAATATCTCCAAAACACTCACAAAATAAGGCCTAAACTCTCACAATGTTTTGCAAGTCTAAACCCCTCCCAAACACATCACAAAGCCTAAGCCCTAACTTCTCATCAAGGTCCCTTACACATCTCAACACAAGACACTGTTGACAGCTAGTCATAGTCAATTAGGCAAATGAGCGGTTATTTCTTCAACAGAGTCCTTTACAGAATGAGCAATAGTGTTGTAATGAGTTTAATGCTGATAATACTGGGGTTGCTTTGCAATCACGCATTCTGTTGTCTACAACAACGCTAGAGGCATCAGGGTGAGGACACTCATGAAGACATGTTTGTGTAAGTCCGCCCACCCGTCTGTCACTTTCTGTCTGCGTGTGTGCATGTGTGAGTGCGTGCGAGCGTGTGTTGCAGCCCCAAGGGATTCCCTAGCATGGTGAGAGCGCCTTAGCAGGCAGCACTCTTTCTGTTCATGAGTTTATCAGTGGGACCTTACAACAACAACAAATGAACCAAGCTTTAGAATCATCCCATTCATGTCTAAACAGGCTGACAGGTTGTGGACATTTTGTTTCTTAACACCCTAGAGTCGATTGACACACCGCATCCGCCAGTGTCGCACTTCCGCATCTGCAGTGAAAGTTCACAGAGCTAGAGCTGTGTTTGTCAGGCCATGAGACTTCTCACGTAAATGTCTGTAGCGTCCGAACGGTTTTGCTCTACAACCCCCACAAGTGTCAGGCGACTCGTCCAAAGTCAGTACAGTCGATATGACAACTTCTGTTTGGTAGCATTCGAACCGTTTGGGCTACAAACTAATGTTACCGTTGTGGAAAGGGGAGATTCTCACGAATACGATGGTGTTCTCCATTTTGCTCTACAACCCCCACAAGTGTCACGGGACTTGTCTGAAGGTTAACGGTACCGGTTTTAAAAAACAAATGGAAGTATGAAGGTAGTTTTGTTCCTACCCAAAAAAAAGGGTTAAATATGTGTAAAAAAATGTTTTTTTATATCTCCTAGAATTACGACAGACACTTCAGAACCTTGTTTCTTATGATGTATTTTTTTACTGTCCTTTTTGCGATTTATGAATGTGTTATTCAATGCGTTTCTATGGGCTTTGGTAGTAAGCCAAAATCTATATTTTATCAAATCATACCTAAATAATACCTAAAGGGATCCTCAAATTCTAAATCAAATAGCTAAATGATCCATAGTATGATCATCTTAAAACAGTTCCATTTGTCAGTTTAGCGCCCCCTCTACCCCAAGAAGAATTAAGAACAAAGATGCCATAACCACTTGGTATGTGTACTGGTATCAGGGGTTCAGGAGAGAGACAGATAACGAGACGGCCTCATCAAACTGTCATTAATCATGGTAGGAGAGAGGGAGGAAGGGTAATTGGAGGGAGGAGGGCGGGAGGGAGAGAGGGAGGAGAAAAGGTGGAGGAGGGCGGGAGGGAGGGTGCGAAGGAGAGATGGAGGAAGGGATCAGTTAGATTTTATTTTAAATACAATTCAACAATAAACTACTGTATTGCTGTTTTGTTATATGTTTACCACAGCATACTGTAAATTATGGTGGATTGTGGAGATATATTATGGGAGAAGAAATAATCGCTGGCTCATTAACATATTTGAAGGTGTGACTTGTAAATGGCTATATTTATTGCACACGTTAGTTAGAGTCCTGTACCAATTTAAGTAATATATGGTAGTATTTTTTATTCCAGCAATTAAGTGTATACATGAAACAAATCGTAATGGTGGTTGGTCTTAGAATTTTCTATGGTTGAGTATTTATCCATGTCCATTTGATCTGTTTGCCCTGTATTCACAGCTGGTTTGGAAACCTTTGTTTAGGTCTCTAGAAGTTTAACTGATTTAAAATACCTAGCATTCATTCATATACTGTACTATGTGATGTCTACAGCCAATCAGCTTGCTCTAATCCCTTGTTATTACAGTACAATAATGTGGACGTCATTGTCTTACAGTTGAATAGTCACTTTTACTGCATTGTACTGTGTTTCATTGCTCTTTCATCAAGTTACCATGAATATCTCAGTAGTGTATTGGCATTATCCAGAGATTGTCAGAGATATATCATAAGATGTCTTGTTGTAGTTACAATTATTTTGAAGACCAATATATCCTTAACTACAATAACATTTTCAGTAACGGTTATAGAAACATTTGACTTGCTATGACTGTGATATGTTTTGTAATCAACCTTGGTTGAATACACTAACTAAGTTGTTAAGGACAAGAGCATCCACTAAATGACCAAAATGTACAAATGAAAACTTGGAAAGAACATTGGGTAACGTGTCGTTGCATGGGTAATTCCAGTAATATGCAGTAAATTTGATTACAGTAACATTTTTGGTATTTTTGGCAATTGATTATTGTAAAATGAATTACAGTAGTGTTGCTGCAATTGCCGCTAGTAAGTTACTGTATATTTTACATGAAATGTTTTACAGTGTAGCAATACATTTAGCTTTCTATGTGGGCAAACGACATTTGTATGAACTGTAATTTGTGTTGTTAATGTTTTAGGGACTCCAAAGCAAACTAGCAAACCAGGCTGTCATCTTGTGAAACCCAGCAGATGCAAAAAAAATTGCTAGCTAGCTTAAGCATTTTCTGCAATTTGAATGTATAATTTTGTAAGCTTGCCTTGCTGTTTATGAAAAAAATATTTTAAAGTCAATCACTTGTCATTGTTCTTTATTGTTGTAATGTTAGAGATTGAAGATATTTAACATTAGAGATTGAAGATATTTGCCAATGCAGGCAATGTAGCAGTAGCTAAGCCTTGCTTATTGTGTAGTGCAGGATGACAATACCTGTATTCTATGGATGTGTAGCTATGTAGCAGATCTGTGCATGGACCCTATGCTTAGAATAAATATTAGTTCAGAACGGTGGTTTTAATTGTTCTAGCTACAATGCTCACACTGGTAATGACTGAGTGAAGGAAATGTGACTGTTACATGTCAAACTGCTATGGAATGAAAGTCCTGCTTCAGTACTACTTCACATTGAACCACAGCCAGAGGATGGGTACATTATGCTGTTCTCATTTGTTGCTCATATGTTAGCTACGTATTTATTGCAAGAAAAATATAAGGAAACCTATTACTTCCACCAGTACAGGCATTGTGAAAAACACAAGGCTGGTCATCAATTAATTGCATGGCATACGTTGGCAGTTTCTGATGTGTGCGATTGATGTAGTGATGTCCCATTCCCTACATTGTAAAGGGGTTAGTGTGAATTTGACAGTATCCTACAGGCAGCTCAGGGGCAAGTACAATTTTGTATTTTATATTACAGTACACCTATTGTTATATAAATATGGTATCAAAACAAGTACTGTGTGATGACAGACATTACAATACTGTAAAATGTACTGTATTATTCTGTTTTAAAAAAGTCAACACCAGAACCAGAATGAACGAATGGATTAATGAATGATATTCATTGAGGGAGTTTTTTTTTATTTCACAGCATTTTACTGTAATTACAAGGTATTGGTGGAAGCAAGTCAGCTACTAGGTAAAGTGTTTACACATTAGAGTATATTGAAGAATATTTGGTGGTTATATCACTTGCACTTCTAGACACCACAGGATCGGTGTCCACCCCGTGGGACGGTTGAGATAACGTAGGCTAATGTGATTAGCATGAGGTTGTAAGTATTGGCAGAAAGCTTCAATTTTTATTAATTGAACTGCTCAGTCCAATTTACAGTGAAATAATACCATGCTATTGTTTGAGGAGAGTGTACAGTTATGAACTTGAAAATGTATCAATAAACCAATTAGGAACATTTGGGCAGACTTGATATAACATTTTGAACAGAAATGCAATGGTTCATTGGATCACTCTAAAACTTTGCATATACACTGCTGCCATCTAGTGGCCAAAATTGAATTGCGCCTAACCTGGAATAATACACAACACATAATTTTTTCTTTGTATTATCTGTTACCAGATCTAATGTGTTATATTCTCCTACATTCCTTTCACATATCCACAAACTTCAAAGGTTTTCCTTTCAAATAGTATCAAGAATATGCATATCCTTGCTGCAGGTCCTGAGCAGTTAGATTTGGGCATGTCATTTTTGAAAAAAAAATGAAAAAAGGGCTCGATCCTTAAAACCTCTACAGGATCAGATGTTTTGTTTTAAAGCTATGAGGCACAATGACAACATACGATTTAAATTGGTATAGCATTCCCACTCATGGGTGCAACAAATATACCCTCTTTCAAGAAACGCCTCAAAATATGTTAATCAGCCAGAAACAACATTACCATGCACCTAGCGTTGCAAAGCGTTGCAAAAATAAATATAGAAATCTATATTATTCAATTATTGCACCCACACTGCTTGTGCGCGCCAACGACCGTCTGTGTTGCCAAGTGCTAAAATAGAAGTCAGTTCTATTTCTGTCACAGATCGCGCTGCAAGTCCTGCCTCTCCCATCTCCTCATTGGTTTATAGAAGCAGGTACCCACGTGCCATCTCCTCATTGGTTATACCCATGTAGGTGACTGAAAGACGAACGAGGTCGGTGGCAGTAATGCACCTAACTTATGAAAAGTTGCCAATCGCAATATAAAGTCAAGATAACTTCTTGGAACTATAGAGGGTGCTGTTCCGCATTAGCATATTTGGGTCTCCAAATTAAACTGCCTCGTGCTAAATTCTTGATCGTACAATATGCATATTATTGTTATTATTGGATAGAAAACACCTTCTAGTTTCTATAGAAGTTGGAATTTTGTCTCTGAGTGGTACAGAACAATATCTACAGCACTTTTCATGACAGGGTTCAGATTTCAGAAATTTTACCCCTGATCTGGAGTCTGTTTTTAAGGCGACAGTGAATGCTATGAAGAAACCGACACTGCCTACGTCTTCCTCTGGGTGTCTGTACGTCATCACGTTTTGAATGGAATCGATGGGACAATCACAGCCATTATAAAAGACCAAAATGTATAGGGACCTCCCTTTCTCGTCGCGCGCCTGAAGCGTGAAGGACATCGGACTTGCCTCGTTCCAAATCGTTGTTCTAACCAGGCAATATTTCTCCGGTCATGTTTCAGTCGTTATAGTTGTTAAAAACATCATAATGTAGTTAATTTTGAACCGTTTATAGCAATTTATATCCGTTTAGTGCGATTCTGAGGAATTTTATTTGTCGTGCACTTTTAGCTTTGGAAACTGTTTCGGGGTGTCGGTCGTTGGTGTGGACCATTTCGAAGGACAGAGGACATCTATCGACCAAAAGACGTTTTTATAACATAGAAAGGATACATTGCCCAAGAATCTGATGGAAGAACAGCTCAAAGTAAGCAATATTTAATATGATAAATCGTGTTCTGTCGAAATATTTTAAACGCATATTTCGCCATTTGTTTGGTATAGCTTCACTTGGCGAACCCTGTATTGAAAAGTAAGGATAATTTTAAAAATGTAAATCAGCGGTTGCATTAAGAAACTAATTTGTCTTTCGATTCCTGTCAACCCTGTATTTTTTAGTCAAGTATATGATTAGCTTTCAATTAAACTAGATCACTCCTGATAGATGACGTCAGACATATTGAGGCTTGATTTCCTAGTATTTTTATTGTGTAAACACGGTTTTGTATGGCTAAATATGCACCTTTTCGAACAAACTGTATATGTATGTTGTAAAATGATGTTACAGGAGTGTCATCGAAAGAATTCTGAGAAGGTTAGTTGAAAAAAATTAATATATTTGGCGGTGATTACGTTATAGCGCTCTTTGGCTGGAATCGATGCTCTGGTAACGTTTGCACATGTGGTATGCTAACTTATCGATTTATTGTGTTTTCGCTGAAAAACGCTTAGAAAATCTGAAATATGGTCTGAAATCACAAGAACTGGGTCTTTCCATTGCTATGCTTTGTCTATTTTTATGAAATGTTTTATGATGAGTAAATTGGTCATACACGTTGCTCTATCTAGTAATTCTAGTCGATTTGTGATGGTCGGTGCAATTGTAAACTGTGATTTTCTACCTGAAAATATGCACTTTTTTCTAACAAAAAACTATCCTATACCATGAATATGTTATCAGACTGTCATCTGAAGAGGTTTTTTCTTGTTAGTGGCTATCATATCTTAGTTGAGCCGAATTGGTGATAGCACCTGAAGGAGTAAGAAACTGATGGAGTTAGAATAGTGGTGTATTTTGCTAACGTGTTTAGCTAATAGATTTACATATTTTGTCTTCCCTGTAAAACATTTTAAAAATCTGAAAATGGTGGCTTTATTCACTAAGGATCTGTATCTTTCATCTGGTGTCTTGGACTTGTGATTTAATGATATTTAGATGCTACTATRTACTTGTGAAGCTATGCTAGCTATGCTAATCAGTGTGTGGGGGGTGGGGGGTGCTCCCGGATCCGGGTTTCTGAGGCAGTAGAGGATAAGAAAAAGCCTGGAAGGAAGAGAGATGACTAGAAACGATTCGTTTGACCGTTTTATGTGTGGATTAATTGGCGGAGTAGAGGACCTTGTGTATTTCAGGTAAAATAACATCTCAATGTTTATATCCCAGGTCAAATTAGCTAGCAAGCTAGCTAAATAGGACAAATTAGCTAGCAAGTGCAAGCTAACTAGCTAAATTGCCATAAATGTTTATTGCTTTTCGAACTGTCCCTAAATTAATATAATTGGTTCAGAGTTTGTTTTGATATTTTAACCTGTGTGTCATGATAGCGTTTGGTGTGAGGGGACAAAATCAATAAATGCACGATGGTGCACGCGCGCAGCCGGTTTGGGTTCCGTGTAAGGGGGAGGGGGTAATGGGATTGAGCCATAAGGACAGAGTATTAAAGAGAGAGGGATAGAGGGAGGGAGGCAGGGCAAGAAGATAGGACGTGAAGATAATGAATAAAGGGAACGAAAGGAGAGTGAGAGATAGTTATGCAGTACTGTAGGATTTCTCTAGACATCCGTTACCCCCCAAAAACTCATTGTTCAATTATGCTGTTTTTTTTTAATTGTCCAAAATGCACCAGAACTGTGAAATATAGCCTACCATATGATATATTTAAGTTTGAATCCTTTTCCAATATACACTTTCACACAATGATACCATGACAACCACACTTCCATCAAAACCAGAAATAGATTTACATTTAAAAAATCACCTACACACTAAGGGCTGGATTCAGAGGAAATGTACACCTACGCATGCCTTTCCTACACACTTCTTAGTAGGTGGTATTCAGACTTACTTATGCAAATGCATAATGGGCTTTGCAAGGGTGGCTCTATTGCGTGTGCCGAATACATTTCATTCAACCACTGAAAACACTTACTTGCTGGCCAACAGCTTTTCTTATCAAAAGCAAAATCCCTCTGAATTTGGTGTACCTTCAATTTGAATTTTCTCGACAGACTCACTAGAATACATGGAGGGAACGGTTCAGAATTAGTGATCAGTGAAAGAAAGCCATGTAAATACAGGCATAGTCATCTCCTTTTCAGCACCAATTGGTAGTCTTAAAAATATTCTAATCTTGTATGTTATTTAGTGTTAGGGAAGTATTCAGGAATAACAAAGGCTCTCCAAACCTGTTTTTTTTAAGCAAAAAAGATATTGGTGAATCAAAAATACAGTGGTTCTATTAATCCTGAAAGTTGTCATATTCAATTGTTCCATGAAATATCGAAAGGTGAGAAAAGTATACAATAGGGGTTGAACAGTAGTCCTATAAATCTACTATAACAAACCTTTTTAATCATGGAACTGTGATGACAACCAAGATGGTACAGCAGTAAGACGTGTTTGTTATCGTCTCATGTAAATATAGTCTTTTTCAGCTTTTTTTGTATACATTTGTATACATTTCAATCTCTTTTTTTCATTTTCGAAATAAATATACATTCCTTCAACCCGCCTCACCCAATGTGGTATGGATTAGCACATTTTTTTAGACCTTATAACTGGAGCATCCATCAGAAGCTAGCCAGCTAATTAGCTACTAGCTATTTAGTCATTGTTAGCCTCTGCTGGTGGTCTTTACCTTTAGCTCGGACTCCTGCCGCTTTAGCCTGGATAGCCCGGATAATACCTGCCAGTCTGCACAGCGCGTTACCAGCCCTGAGCATTTCGGGCTGCTCTTTTCCACTACATCACCGGAATCCTGCCACAAGCTCTGGACCAATCTTCACAGCTAGCTAGTTGCTACCGAGGAGCTATTGTGGCTAACGCCCTTGTCCAAAAGCATGCACCAGTTAGCCCCGAGCTAGGCCCATCTCCCGACTAGCAAACTAAATACGCCAATTACAACACTTCTCTCGCCAATTGGCCTGGACCCTTGTTGACACAGAGCCCTGCCGATCCATCACGACTGGTCTGCTGGTCTGCTGTCGTAACTCGGCCGATGTGCTCTCAACCGGCCTGTGCGTCGTGGATGTTTGGTGATGATCCATCTGCTAGACCTGCCCTGCTAACTCCCTGAACGCCGTGTCTCCCACTCGCTCAACGTAGTAAATGACTACCGACTGTTCCCTGTTTCATCTAGTGCTGCTCATTGGACCCTATGATCACTCGGCTACACAGCCGATGCCTGATAGACTGTCAATTAACACGAACCGGAACCCCCAACAGAAGCTAGCCAGCTAACTAGCTACTGGCTAGTAGTCAGTTAGCCACTGCTAGCGGTCATCAGCTAACCTGGTCAACTCCTGCCAGTCTGCATAGCACGATTCAGCCCAGAGCATACCGGACTGCTTTTTCTCCACCAAATCTCCATATCTCTGGATTCCTACCGCAAGCTCTGAACCTTTTCACCTGAATCAGCGCAGCTAGCTAGCTGCTATCCGAGTGGCTACTCCTGGCTAACATCCCGAAGCAAGCAAGCACCAGTTAGCCAGGAACTAGCCTCGTGCTAGGCCCATCTCCCGGCCTACCTATTTTGCCAATTGGTCTGTACCCCTTTTACTGCCAACACAGAGCCCCGCCGATCCATCACGACTGGTCTACCAACGTAATCCGCCCCAGGGGGTTTCATCAGGCTGCACCGTCGTGACATTCCCTGAAGGCCCATACGCTAGCCTGCTATCCGCGGCCCGCTAGCTGTCTAGAGCCTTTCAGACTGATAGCTGAAGAGGTCCATCAGCCAATTTCTTGGGCTACAATACCTATTTTGCCATTTGGCCTGGACCCTTTTACTACCTACACGGAGCCCTGCAGATCCATCACGACTGGTCTGCTGACGTAACCGCCTGAGGGGAATACAATAGACTCTTCTGTCGCGACGTCCCCCTAAGGCCCTTCTGCTAGCCTGCTAGCCCCGGCCCGCTAGCTTTCTGAGTCGCCGTGTCTCCAGCTCACCTAGCTATTCACTGGTCCCTATGATCACTCCGCTACACATGCCTCTCCCTAATGTCAATATGCCTTGTCCATTGCTGTTTTGGTTAGTGATTATTGTCTTATTTCACTGTAGACCCTTCAGCCCTGCTCAATATGCCTTAGCTAGTCCTTTTGTTCCACCTCCCACACATGCGGTGACCTCACCTGGTTTAAATGGTGTCTCTAGAAACCTCTCTCATCGTCACTCAATGCCTAGGTTTACCTCCACTGTATTCACATCCTACCATACCTTTGTTTGTACATTATGCCTTGAATCTATTCTTCTGCGCCCAGAAACCTGCCCCTTTTAATCTCTGTTCTGAACGCACTAGACGACCAGTTCTTATAGCCTTTAGCCGTGCCCTTATCCTAATCCTCCTCTGTTCCTCTGGTGATGTAGAGGTTAATCCAGGCCCTGCAGCTCCTAGCTCCACTCCCATTCCCCAGGCGCTCTCATTTGTTGACTTCTGTAACCGTAAAAGCCTTGGTTTCATGCATGTTAACATTAGAAGCCTCCTCCCTAAGTTTGTTTTATTCCATGCTTTAGCACACTCTGCCAACCCGGATGTCCTAGCCATGTCTGAATCCTGGCTTAGGAAAGCCACCAAAAATCCTGAAATTTCCATCCCAACATTTTCCGACAAGATAGAACCGCCAAAGGGGACGGAGTTGCAATCTACCGCAGAGATAGCCTGTCATACTATCCAGGTCTGTGCCCAAACAATTCGGACTTCTACTTCTAAAAATCCACCTTTCCAGAAACAAGTCTGGTTCTACATTCTAAACTAGATGCCCTCAATCTCACACAAATTGTCAATGAACCTACCAGGTACAACCCCAAATCCAGAAACACGAGCACCCTCATAGATACCATCCTGACCAACCTGCCCTCTAAATACACCTCTGCTGTCATCATCCAGTATCTCAGCGATCACTGCCTCAATGCCTGCGTCCGTAAAACGACCACCCCTCATCATTGTCAAACGCTCCCTAAAAAATTTCAGCAAGCGGCCCTTTCTAATCGACCTGGCCCAGGTATCCTGGAAGGATATTGACCTCATTCCGTCAGCAGAGGATGCCTGGATATTCTTTAAAAGTGCTTTCCTCACCATCAACACAGTAATAATACATATGGAATTTTAACAATATGACATGGCTAAAAAACCCTGTATAGTTCTTCAAAAGGATCTACAAATAACCTTTGAGATCGAGGAAGGGTCTATAGAATCATTCTCCATAAATGTTCTATAAAGAACCATAAAAAACAGGTTCTATATAACCCCAAAAAGGGATCCACTATGGTTACAAGCCAAACAACCCTTACTTGGCACTATATATTACCATTGTTTTGAGTGTGTACTGTACAACAGTACCTTTACTTAATTATCAATACATAAAGATAAAGACAGTTGAGACAAAGAAAATACTAACTTTGTTCTAGCAAGTCAGTATACAGACAGCCTCTAATAAATACATGTCAAATTCTGTCTTATTTTGATTCTAAATACAGTATGTGGAGAGAGACAACTGAATTAACTGACAACAAATCTTTTAATTAATTCTAGCAGATATCTGAGCTGTATCTAATGAATTATGTTCAGTGTACAGAAGTGACATGGACAGCATAGCTGTTAATGAATGCAGGTATCTGAGCTATCCAGTGACAGGCAGCATGTAAACACCTACCATTACCTCTCCTTTAAACATGTTTTAACCATCTGCTGCATGTCCTTAATTACCACGCACACATTTATCAATGAATTACTGATAAATAAACACTGACTAGCACCAACCTGGCTACAGCACCATGTCACATCACATCACTCGCTCTCTCACTTTCTTTATCTTTCTCTCTCCCCTCTCTCCATCTCTTTTCCTACTCGCTTCCCTCCCTCCCTTCCTCTCTCCCTCTTCCCTCCCTTCTTCCCTGGTTCCAGTCCATATGTGTGTTAAGCCTCTTTAATATGAAAGAGGACGGTGCTACACAGAGCTCCAGTAATTAGTGGACTAGGGCCGGGAACAGACTGTGTGGAAAAAGGGAACGAAGAAGAGAAAAAAAGGCGAGAGAGAAAGTGAGAGACATAAATAATAAAACATAATCCCCAGTGTCCACCAAAACAGAAGCACCATTCCTCCTTTATCTTATCCATCTATATATATCCCTTGCTTCTCCTTTGGTGGACGATTGCTTTAGCTAGGGAGGCAGGGAGAGAGGGAGAAAGAGTGTTCCATGGGAAAGGATGCCAGCGTGTGCATGTCAGCTGACTGGCAGGCATGCAGTCTCCTCTCTCTCTTTCTCACTCTGTCTCTTCATTGCACCCTCTCTCTTTCTTTCTCTCACTCTCTCACCCCCCCCTTTCTCTCCTTCTTTCTCTCTTCCAGTCAAAGGGCAGGCAGGCGAGCGCAGGATGGTCTAAGTAGCACAGGGATTTAGGGATAGGGGTGAAGAGAGGAGGAGGGATAGAGAGATGGTGAATTGAGGTGGAGGTGAAGAGAGGTGGAGGGATAGAGATATGGTGAATTGAGGTGGAGGTGAAGAGAGGTGGAGGGATACAGAGATGGTGAATTGAGGTGGAGGTGAAGAGAGGTGGAGGGATAGAGAGATGGGTGAATTGGAGGTTGGAGGTGGAAGAGGAGGTGGAAGGGATAGAGAGATGGTGAATTGAGGTGGAGGTGAAGAGAGGTGGAGGGATGGAGAGGTGGAGGTGAAGAGAGGTGGAGGGATAGAGATGGTGAATTGAGGTGGAGGTGAAGAGAGGTGGAGGGATGGAGAGGTGGAGGGATGGAGAGGTGGAGGTGAAGAGAGGTGGAGGGCGGAGGTCTGGTTACACAGACTTGGCTGGTCTCGACCCGTAGGGATCGTCTCGGGCCGACTCAGAACACTGCTCTGGCACCACGGAGACGACCGGGCTGTCACGCACGCACACACGCACATACACACACACATACACACACACATGTTATAGGTGCTTGTTTAATTTATCTACCAGTGGGCCATGCAGCCTGTCCATCCCTATCCCTGCATGGCCGACCCGGGCTGTCAGGCACGGCGTGTCAGAATATTTATCAGCTGGGAGAACAGCTTGTCCTCGTTGCTGCTGCCATGTCTATCTTGCCAGATGAAGCAGAGAGGAACGCAGAGCTACATACACTAACAAGGAGGGGTGACATCTCTCCATCCTTCTCTTTCTCTTTTTTATCAGTCCCTTTTCCCTCTCTCTTTTTCCCTATCATCGCCTCTTCCCTTTTCCCTCTCTCTTTTTCCCTATCCTCTCCTCTTCCCTTTTCCCTCTTTTCTTTCCTTTACATCATCTCTCTCTCAGTTTCTCGCTTTCTATCAAATCATCTTTCTCCTTTTCTCTCTCCTCTTCACTTTCTCTCTCCTCCACATTCTGTTCATTCTCCCCCCTGTCCCTTTCAACTGCACTTCAACCATTGTTTCCTATTTCTGTTTTTCTTCCTCTCCTCAAACTTTATACTGTATGGTCCCATCATCTGTGGGATTTCATTTCTCCTTTAATTGATGATTCCATTTAACTTCATTGATCATTAGTCACTGATTGAGTCCAGTCACCTCTGCCCAAAATGTGCCTAGGAAACCCATGCCTGCCCAACCCATTCCACTCCAACCAGTCAACAGATGTGCGTCCAAAATGGCACCCTATTCTCTACATAGTGCTATACTTTTTTACCAGGGCTGGTCAAAAGTAGTGCACTATATAGTGAATAGGGTGCCATTTGGGACAAATATATATTCACCATGTGCATTCCTTATTTCTCATTCTCTCATTCCCTATTCCTCAGCCCAGTCTGTATTATCTAACACAGTGTTTGGCTATTTCTGTTGATTGCCTTTCATGTGAGTATTCCAGTCTCTGCGTGGTGCCTTGTCTTCCCACAGCTTCCCTGCTTCAAAAGACTGCCTGACCTCGTTTCCCTGCTCCCTGCTGCGCTGGGCCGGCTGCAGATGGCTAGGCGGGGGGAGTCGATCGTCCTGCTGCACAACAACGCATCTTTGTTTCATTCATTTGCCCTGGTAGGGGGGCCATGATGCTATTTAGGTATTTAGAATGGGTGGATAATGTGACTGTATACATGTAAAGGAGAGATTGTCTTATGTTGCTAATTGGCGTGGCTGGCTGAGTGAGACAGAGAGAGACTGAGAGAGAGAGAGAGAGAGAGAGAGAGAGAGAGAGAGAGACAGAGAGAGACAGAGACAGAGACAGAGAGAGAGAGAGACAGAGAGCGAGAGAGACAGACAGACAGACAGACAGACAGACAGACAGACAGACAGACAGACAGACAGACAGACACTTCATCATCTTCTCCTTTTTTACGACTGTCTGTCTACTATTCATCCCTCTCAGAATGACAACACTTCACACACACACACAGACGCATGCATACGTACACACACGGCTAGGCTAAGCCTGAAAATTAAGTACAGGATTGATGTGTAGGCTGTTTTCTGTCCGTTCCAGTCATAAAAATGCAGAGTGAGGGAAGCATGATTACTTTTTGTCGCTACTCGCAAAGCTACACATCCGACACAAACACACGCACACACACACATACACACTTGCAGAAAAATATTCACATACACTCACAGATACGGAAAGGGCACAAAGACCTTGAGACTTAAGAATGAGACTTCCGAATAAAGTCAAAGAATACACAATGAAGTTGAATCTGAGAATCTGCTAAGCCAATCCAAACACACCTAAACCTTACCTTTCTATCCTAACAGTACCCAATCACTAGGAAGTTGAAGTCTCCAAATCACCATGGAAACCAACAAATCCTGGTTTTATTCACATGGAGCCTAAAAATCACATGAAAATGAGGATACATACTCAAAACATCTTAGTTTTGTGTTGTACTTACAAGTGTGTTTGAAACAAATTGCCTCTAACTGCTTGCTAAGTATTTTTACTCTGTCTACCTCAAGACACTCTCACACTGAGATTGACTGGTCAATTACACTCACACATGCACGCAGGCACACAAATACACCCGTGCGCATGAACACAAATACACACACACACAGCCGCCAGTCGATCAGTCAGGCAATGAAGTTATTGAGGTTTTTAATTAAAGTGGAGGAACGTGGGGAAACCAGGGCCTGGTCACATGACTGCCATAAATAACCACGCGCACACACGCACGCACACACACACACGCACACACGCACACATGCACACACCACAAATAAAATAAAATGGTATTTGTCACAGTGAAATGCTTACTTACGGGCCCTTCCCAACAATGCAGAGATAAAAATTATAAAAAATAAAAACATAAGGAATAAATACACAATGAGTAACGGTAACTTGGCTATATACATGGTGTACCAGTTCCGAGTTGATGTGCAGGGGTACGAGGTAATTGAGGTAGATATGTGTATATAGGTATAAAAAAAGTGACTAGGCAACAGGATAGATAATAAGCAGTAGCAGCAGCGTATGTGATGAATCAAGAGTTAGTGCAAAAGGGGGTCAATGCAGATAGTCCAGGTAGCTATTTAGCAGTCTTATGGCTTGGGGGAAGAAGCTGTTCAGGGTCCTGTTGGTTCCAGACTTGGTGCACCACTACCACTTGCTGTGTGGTAGCAGACAGAACAGTCTACGAATTGGGTGGCTGGAGTGTTTGCCAATTTTTAGGGCCTTCCTCTGAAACCATGTGCTATAGAGGTTCTAGACGGCAGGTAGCTCGGTCCCAGTGATGTAGCTTGTCAACGTGGTCTCGTCAGGATGCTGGGGATTAGGGCCTGGACCGGAGTAAACAGAACGTTCAGAGCTGCCAAATCATTGAAGTAGAAATGTTCATCCAAATCGAGGTTAGTGATCGCTGGACGGATGTCCAAAAGTCGTTTTTGGTCATCGGACATGATGGGGGAGACATTACGTACAAAAACATTTCAGATCAGAGAAAAAAACACACAAAATAGAAGAATTGGTCACCCTTACAGAAAAACCACATGAATTTCACCAGATCACATGACCTTGTGTGATCACGTGATTTAATGTGAAGTTAATTTGAAAACGTGTGACAAATGTGAAGCAACATGTGACAACTTGTGAACTAACATGTGATAACATAAAACTACACGTGACAACATGTGAGCACATTTGAGAACATGATTTCATGTGAAAATAATGTGAAATAAATGTTACAACATGGGGAAGCAAAATGTAAATATTTGAGATTATGAAACTACACGTGACAACATGTGAACACATGTGAAAGCCGAGAGGTCAAATGTAATTTAGAATAGTTTAACTAGTTGAGGAGCATTGGTGGCAAATCTGATGGCCGAATGGTACAGAACATCTAGGCGCTCGAGAGCACCCTTACATGCCAATCTAAACATTATGACTTCATAATCTAGCATGGGTAGGATTGTCATCTGAATCAGGGTTAGTTTGGTAGCTGGGGTGAAAGAGGAGCGATTACAATAGAGGAAACCAAGTCCTTTGTTTGGAGGTGTTCAGAACAAGGTTAAGGGTAGAGAAAGCTTGTTGGACGCTAAGAAAGCTTTGTTGTAGAGCATTTAACACAAAATCTGGGGAGGGCCAGCTGAGTATAATACTGTATCATCTGCATATAAATGGATGAGAGAGCTTCCTACTGCCTGAGCTATGTTGTTGATGTAAATTGAGAAGAGAGTGGGGCCTAGGATTGAGCCTTGGGGTACTCCCTTGGTGACAGGCAGTGACTGAGACAGTAGATTTTCTGACTTTTTACACTTCACTCTTTGAGAGAGGTAGTTAGCAAACCAGGCCAAAGACCCCTCAGAGACACCAATACTCCTTAGCCGGCCCACAAGAAAGGAATGGTCTACCGTTCAAAAGCTTTGGCCAAGTCAATAAAAATAGCAGCACAACATTGCTTAGAATCAAGGGCAATGGTGACATCATTGAGGACCATGTTTATCATGTTTATCACGCCCCCACGTATGCTAATACATTGTCCCCCACCTACATTTCAACGTGCAGTAATGATTGTATCTCATCCTGCGTTAGTAGCCTAGGGGGAAGTGGGAGATTACCACATACGACTGGGAAAAATCCACTTTAACGGTCCTCCAACTGGTAATTACTAGTGGGAATCATCCCTGAGCTCCGACTTCTCCCACATGACGACCTTTGACATCACCTACTGAGGAAATTACCCTTCGAAAACAGCATTTTCTGCAGTTCAATGAAACAACAAAACATTATGTATAAAAACAATCTATTTATATGGGTTTTGAAACTCTATAATTTGTTTACAAGCATGATAGCTGCACTTTTAGTTTATGGTTGATTGAGCTTGTTGGACATTAGCCAATTGACATTTCTCAATGACTTCAAAGCACGTGAATGCCTCAACTGGTATTTACAACTTCACAACTGGTAAATTCCCACCTCCAGCATGGTTATGAATGCATCATTATATTGAATGTATTTGGTAGAAAAACTGACCATTATATACTAGATTATCCGCACATGTACACTAAAAGGTACTGTCCAGTACCATGTGAGTTCCTATGTGTACCTCTGAAGGTACCGTATGTGTACCTTTGACCTTTTAGTACACCAGAGAACAACATTGTAACAGATAAATACTTTTGTATTTGAGAGTGCGTGGATATAACGTTGAAGTTGGGAGTTTCATACACTTAGGTTGGAGTCATTAAAACTCGTTTTCCAACCACTCCTCAAATTTCTTGTTAACAAACTATAGTTTTGGCAAGTCGGTTAGGACATCTACTTTGTGCATAACGCAAGTAATATTTCCAACAATTGTTTACAGACAGATTATTTCACTTACAATTCACTGTATCACAATTCCAGTGGGTCAGAAGTTTACATACACTAAGTTGACTGTGACTTTAAACAGCTTGGACAATTCCAGAAAATTATGTCATGGCTTTAGAAGCTTCTGATAGTCTAATTGACATCATTTGAGTCAATTGGAGGTGTACCTGTGGATGTATTTCAAGGCCTACCTTCAAACTCAGTGCCTCTATGCATGACATCATGGTAAAATCAGAAGAAATCAGCCAAGACCTCAGAAACAAAATTGTAGACCTCCACAAGTCTAGTTCATCCTTGGGAGCAATTTCCATATGCCTGAAGGTACCACGTTCATCTGCACGAACAATAGTACGCAAGTATAAACACCATGGGATCACGCAGCCGTCATACCGCTCAGGAAGGAGACGCGGTCTGTCTCCTAGAGATGAACATACTTTGGTGCGAAAAGTGCAAATCAATCCCAGAACAACAGCAAAGGACCTTGTGAAGATGCTGAAGGAAACAGGTACAAAAGTATCTATATCCACATTAAACGAGTACTAAATCGACATAACCTGTAAGGCTGCTCAGCAAGGATGAAGCCATTGCTCCAAAACTGCCATAAAAAAAAGCCAGGCTACGGTTTGCAACTGCACATGGAGACAACGATTGCACTTTTTGTCCTCTGGTCTGATTTATTTTTTTAAATAGAACTGTTTGGCCATAATGACCATCATTATGTTTGGAGGAAAACGGGGGAGGCTTGCAAGCCGAAGAACACCATCCCAACCGTGAAGCACAGGGGTGGCAGCATCATGTTGTGGGGCTTGCTGAAGAGGTACTTGTGCTTATATTGAGGTACTTATATTGAAGCAACATCTCAAGACATCAGTCAGGAAGTTAAAGCTTGGTCGCAAATGGGTCTTCCAAGTGAAAAATGACCCCAAGCATACTTCCAAAGTTGTGGCAAAATGGCTTAAGGACAACCAAGTCAAGGTATTAGAGTGGTCATCACAAAGCCCTAAACTCAATCTATAGAACATTTGTGGCAGAACTGAAAAAGCGTGTGTGAGCAACAAGGCCTACAAACCTGACTCAGTTACACCAGCTCTGTCAGGAGGAATGGGCCAAAATTCACCCAACTTATTGTGGGAAGCTTGTGGTAGCTACCTGAAACAATTTAACCAAGTTAAACAATTTAAAGGCAATGCTACCAAATACTAATTGAGTGTATGTAAACTTCTGACCCACTGGGAATGATGAAAGACATAAAAGCTGAAATAAAGAATCTCTCTACTATTATTCTGACATTTCACATTATTAAAATGAAGTGGTGATCCTAACTGACCTAAGACAGGGAATTTTTTAGAGTTAAATGTCAGAAATTGTGAAAATCTGAGTTTAAATGTATTTGGCTAAGGTGTATGTCAACTTTTGACTTCAACGTATTTTTCTTCGTAACAAATAACCATCTGGTGGCACTGCTGAGGAAATCCACTTCGGAACAGAAGTGGTGTTGGCAATCACATGTTTACGCTTTATCTGATTGAATCTAGACCTTAATGTCAAGTGTCCCTGAGCACAGATTCTTTTTCGTTGTGTTGTCAGATAATTGCACGATTATTGACTTGGTTCCGGGTAAATTTTCAAGAATAATTCCTCGATATTTATTGGAAAGGAGCATCAAGCTCATCACCTTGCACTTTCACCACCCTGTGAAGTGTCTCATAGCCAAATCAAATCAAATCAAATGTATTTATATAGCCCTTCTTACATCAGCTGATATCTCAAAGTGCTGTACAGAAACCAGCCTAAAACCCCAAACAGCAAGCAATGCAGGTGTAGAAGCACGGTGGCTAGGAAAAACTCCCTAGAAAGGCCAAAACCTAGGAAGAAACCTAGAGAGGAACCAGGCTATGAAGGGGTGGCAGTCCTCTTCTGGCTGTGCCGGGTGGAGATTATATCAGAACATGGCCAAGATGTTCAAATGTTCATAAATGACCAGCATGGTCAAATAATAATAATCACAGTAGTTGTCGAGGTGCAGCAAGTCAGCACCTCAGGAGTAAATGTCAGTTGGCTTTTCATAGCCGATCATAGTTTATTAATCTGTAGCCTAATAATACGGCATGCTTTCCCCCAATGTTTGTAGTGGGAGGACCACAACATATCATCGCGTGACTCCATGTTTACTTCGATATGACGGTTATTATATCAATATTTGCGCATAAAAGCGTTTCCATCGACATTTCTAGCATAATTAATTTTACAATCAAAAAAAGATCCCACCTTGTCTAGGGTATTTTGTTTTGTCAAAATGTGGAACTTTTATCGAAAACAAATCTGTTTCCATCAAGCCTGTCAACGACATTTTTGATCAAACACTTTACTTGCATAAAAAGGTTGGATGGAAACCTGGTTAATGTTACTACTGAATCACTATGAATAATATAATGAGTTTATTGAGTGTATTTTTCACAAAGCTGAGATTTAATGTGTAGGAATACAGGTGAAATCTGTTATTGAAACAGACATAGTGGCGTGGCGTAGCAAGAAGATTGGAATGCAGTGAACTAAGAGGTTGTGAGTTCAAATCCCAAGTAAAGACATGTTGAATAAGGACTGTATAAATAAACACACAATGCAGTCATGTGTGTTAAATATGTAAGTTGAAAACACTATGTTAAAAGCACTGTGTATGTGTATCATAAATACACATTTCTGTTTGCAGGGCATCATCCGTGAAATCTCATGTGAAAATTAGAATCCACATGTGAAAGGTTATGCAATCACATGTGCAATATAACCATATGTGAAGTTTTCCAAAAACATGTGTAAATGTCACATGAAATAATGTGATTTTAAACATTTCAAATCATGTGGTTTTTCCATAAGGACACCCGCCCGTAATGGCGTCGCCATCTTGACTTTCTGAAAATATGCTACATTTATGCAGGGGGAGAAAACATTAAATAAACAACCAATAACAACAACAGTAGTAAATATGCATAGAAACACACCTTAGGCCTTTACACACAGATGGTCTCGAACAGGACGTTTCGTCTAATCAAAAAGCTCTGTTGATCTCCAGCCTCCCGGCCAGCAACAGAGGGCAAACGGCCCTCATAGATTGTCTTTCACATCTGTCTGGTTGCCTAATATTTACACAATCACATTCACACACAAACCTGAACATATACTGAACACAAAATGTAACGCAACATGTAAAGTGTTGGTCCCATGTTTCAAGAGCTGAAATAAAAGATCCCAGAAATGTTCCATACGCACAAAAAAAAATTGTGCCCACACCTGATAGGTGTGGGATATCAATAAGATGGTTAAACAGCATGATCATTACACAGGTGCACCTTGTGCTGGGGACAATAATAGGCCACTCTAAAATGTGCAGTTTTGTCACACAACACAACGCTACAGACATCTCAAGTTTTGAGGGAGCGTGCAATTAGCATGTTGACTGCAGGAATATCCACTAGAACTGTTCCCAGACAATTGAACGTTAATTTCTCTAACATAAGTCCCCTTCAACGCCATTTTCGAGAATTTAGCAGTATTTCCTACCAGCCTCACAACCGGTAACCACACCAGCCCAGGATCTCCACATCCGGCTTCTTCAACTGTGTAATAAAGCCCTTTTGTGGGGAAAAACTAATTCTGATTAGCTGGGCCTGTGTAATAAAGCCCTTTTTGGGGAAAAACTCAGTCTGATTAGCTGGGCCTGTGTAATAAAGCCCTTTTGTGGGGAAAAAACTCATTCTGATTAGCTGTGCCTGTGTAATTAAGCCCTTTTCTGGGGGAAAACTCATTCTGATTGACTGGGTCTGTCTCCCCAGTGGGAGGGTCTGGCTCCCATATATGTACGCCTATGCCCTCCCAGAACCACCCATGGTTGCACCCCTGCACAGTCATGTGAAATCCATAGATTAGGGCCTAATTTATTTATTTCTATTGACTGATTTCCTTATATGAACTCAAAAAAATATTTGAAATTTTGTGTGTTGAGTTTGTGTTTTTGTTCAGTCTGCAGGAGAGAAGTATCCATTCATCCCCACCCTATGTGCCAGTCACTGCTGAGAGAGGCTAGCATGGAAGCATCTTAAAATACGGATAGAGGGATATCAATCACTACACAATGCAAATGTTTCAGAAAACACACACTCTCTCACTCACACACACACACACACACGCACACCACCACGCACAAACCACACACAACACACACACACACACACACACACACACACACACACACACACACACACACACACACACACACATACATACACATACACACACACACACGTGTTAATAGAAAAGTATTAAGCACGAACATATGGCCCATTGCGTGTGATATACAGAGGAAGGGAAAAGGCAGGGTTCAGTAATGATGTAATGGCAACAAAGCCAGCAGAGAGACCACTAAGTGGTCGCATTGATTCGGTCTTATGTAACAACATTTGAAATTGTGATTTTTAGATAAAAGCAGAGACACAGAGCTACAAAATGTTACATCATACACTACGTTTGAGGAACAATGGGAAATCAATTTTGAAAGTTGATCAACTTGTAACCTCACTTTTGAGAAAATGGCCTTTGAATGCTTTGGTACCTACTGGAGAGCTCCTCTTTGTCGACACCCGTTCAGAATCGTTCACATCCTCTTAAGCTTTAGCCCCACCCATCTCTTTAAGAGTTGATCCGAGTGTTCTGTACTAACGACAGCAGTCAAGCACCCAACTTGCTAGCTACTTCCAGCAGACACAAATGAGAGAACAGCTCACTGACCATTACTCGCCCTAGCTGAGCTGGTTAGGCTGTTTTTATGTTATACATAACGCTAGTGACTGCAACTGTGCTGTCAGATTGTCCGTTGGTAAATTCAGAGCGTTTCGTTCTCTGAGCGTTCAGTGCGCACAATGGACGCTCTGGCCGATGAGTAGGGTTGATCCGAGCATTCTGATCTCACAACGGCAGTCAAGTACCGAAGCTAACTGGCTAACACTAGCTAGCTTGCTAGCTACCTCCAGACACAAATGAGAGAACACCCCACTCTGACCATTTTACTCCCCCTAGCAGAGCTGGTTAGGCTGTTTTCATATTATCCAGAGCGTTGGTGACTGTAAGTGTGCTGCTGGCAACAATTTAATTAAACTTTTTTGCCTACGTTTACTGGCACCAGCCATATTCAACGGGTATTGAACATTCGTAAATTCATCAGTTATTCTGCACTCTGGTACACTCAGACGAGAGTGCCCTGAAATCGGAGTAGATGGCCAGACTGAATTTATGAACGCACCCAAAATGGTTACTTGCATAGTGGAGTCTTTTGTTAAGAGATATAGCTAGCTAGGTAAACAAAGAACCATAATTCCAACTCATGATGCTACTACCCTGCATGAATCTGCAGGTGGAGACAGGTGTGTTCTCCATCTCCTAAGCAAACACACTCTAATTCCACTGATTTACAAACTCTGTCCCCCAGAAAGTGGAGAGCAACACTTACGCAGTTCTACTACAAGATACATAAAAAAGCCACATTATGCAGGATTATCTACACTTACTGACCAGCTCAAATAGACAGACGCGTGCTATATGGTAGACCAATTCAAACTCGTCTCTCTGCATGTCCAGCCGACTCATTATCTATGCCAATCATGGCTAGTGGGTAGGTTGCTGCCTTTGTCTGTGGCTAAACAAACTAGGCTAGTAATTTAACACATTTATTTGTATTTACATTTGGCATACAAGTTTGTTATTAAGGTACATGACAGTTCATATGTTCCAGAACGCATTTCTGCCCAAAAACGCAGTTTGATTAAAGAAAGGTTTACGTTCAAACGGCTTTCCTGTGAAAGTAGTGACCCGCGACATACGCCTATTTCCCATGACAACATTGTACATTGTTGTAAGGCAGGGGTTTCTGATTGTTGGTGAATGTCTAGACAATTCCATATATTCAAGGTCACTGACTGTACTTGATAAGGTAATAATGAAGATAAAGAGGTAATAAGGGCTGTATATATGCACCATATTTAACGCTTTAGCCCTTAAACCTTTCACAGTGAAAGCTAAATCACGGCAACATTAACTGACGAAACACGTTGTTCAACATTCAATGACTCTACATGCACACAAACGCGCGCGCACACACACAATCACTTTATTCCCCAGCAGCAGATACTCCGCCACCTTCAGAATGGTGTGTTTAATGTGTAGTCGATAAGACCATAAAGAAGTCTATGAAACAGGAGTGATTGGTCATTGACTGCAGTGCCTAAACTATATAGGGATTATTTTACTACCGAGTGAATCTTGGGCAGAAAGATACATAAGAGCTGATAGGTAATTCTGTATTTACTAAATAAAGCAGGGGTCAAGATTTGCACAAAAGGGTCAGCTAAATTACATATATTGGGCATCATCCTAATATGTTCCCTTGCACATTTATAAAAACATACAAGAACACATCCACCCAAACCTACACTGAAACAAATTATTCTATATTACTGTATAGTACTGTAAAAAGCAAGTTTACGATACAATTTTACTGTAAAGCAATGTATTACCTGTTTTGCTGTGTATTTTAAAGTGGCACACTGTTAATTATGGTGCATTATTGGAAAACGCCTCAAAATATTAACATATTTTGAGGCGTGCCTTGTAAGAAGCTATATTTGTTGCACCCATTAGTCAGAACACTGAAAATACTGTACCACACAGAAAACAATACCATAATGTAATTCGGCAGTCTAAGAACCTTGACTTGTAAATCTATAGTAATTTATTGGCTACTGTGCTGCTAGTAAGTTACTGTACTGCCAGTTTACTGTAAAAAGTACAATCATTTTTTTTACAGTATACCTGGACAGACAAAAATTGCTTCGACTGCCCATCAAAATCCACAAGTAAATAAGTCATTGAATACATTCAGCTGCTCCCCATCCTTCATTTGTAAGGCATTCTGAGAAGTGGCAGGCAGGCAGCCAAGACAGTAAACACAAATGCGCACACACACACGGCACTCAAGGCATATGGTGGACCTTTCGCTGGCCGAACACAGGGCCAGATTGAAGCATGCCTGTGTGTGCGCTTCGCATTTGCATTGGCGGAGCGGCTAGTGGGTTGTAATTAGCGGCAGTGATTAACCAGTCAGTGGAGATGGGGCGCAGACCAGGGAAGAGCGGAGGACAGAAGGCTTGTAGATTGATAGAGCTGCCCCTACTGACCCTGGCATGCTGCGCTGAATCTTAAGCAGTGTGTGTGTGTGTGTTTATTTGTATGTGTGTGTATGTGTGTGTGTGTGCGTGTGTGTGGCAGCGTCCAGGCAGTATCCAGAGGAGCAGTGATTAATGTTGACACAATAAGAGGAGGCCAGGCTGTTGACATCTATTACTGCTCTCTGCTTTAACGAGCACTGGGCCATATTCCCTTTATAGTGCACTACTTTTGACCAGAGCCATTTGGGACGCAAACAGGGAGACCGGGAATCAGGGAACATCCTTAATTTCAATCCTTTTCATGGCTTCCACAGCACCTAGAGCACCTAGTATACTGGAGAGAAAAGAATAACACCCCCACTACCATCCCTCCACTCCACTCCAATCCCATCACAATAATTTCATCACCATCCCTTACATGGCTTCTACTGTCCATTCTGATATAGGTCATTATCAATAAAATTCCAAAATACGGTGTAGAGCGTTAGATTGGGACGCAGACAAGGAGTCTGATGAGCCCGACGTGAACAATATACTGCTTTCCCGGGAACGGGCCCAAATCCCCGTCATTTGCGTGAAGAGACAATGAAGAAAAAGAGTACGGAGGTCGGGCTGCCTTTGAGAATTTGCAGGCGATTGAATAAATCCCCCCAGCCTTCCGTTCTACTAGCTAACGTGCAATCATTGGAAAATTTTAATTGACGACCTACGAGGAAGATTAAACTACCAACGGGACATTAAAAACTGTAATATCTTATGCTTTACGGAGTCGTGGCTGAACAACGACATTATCAACATACAGCTGGCTGGTTATATGCTGAATCAGCAGGATAGAACAGCGGCGTTTGGTAAGACAAGGGGTGGCGGACTATGCATATATGTAAACAACAGCTGGTGCATAATATCTAAGGAAATCTCAAGGTTTTGCTCGCCTGAGGTAGAGTATCTCATAATAAGCTGTAGACCACACTATCGACCCAGAGAGTTTTCATCTGTATTTTACGTAGCTGTTTACAAACCACCACAGACCGATGCTGGCACTAAGACTGCACTCAATGAGCTGTATATGTCACACCCTGATCTGTTTTTTCTGTCCTCGTTATTGTCTCCACACCCTCCAGGTGTCGCTTGTTTTCCCCAGTGTATTTATCCCTGTGTTTCCTGTCTCTCTGTGCCAGTTCGTCTTGTATGTCCAAGCCTACCAGCGTTTATCCTGTTTTCCTACTTTGCCTTTTCTCCTTTTTCTAGTCCTCCCGGTTTTGACCCTTGCCCGTTCTGGACTCTATACCCGCCTCATTTTGACCACTATCTTTAAAAAAAAAGCTTTTACTAATTGTTAAACAAATTCAAATTTTCTGAGCAATTGTATTAGTAGAAAATAACATAATTGCTTTATTTTTTGAGCACACAATATAGCTCAGTATTTGTATTATTTATATTATAGTATTTTTTTGATATTTTTCAAGGGTGCCAATACTGATAGGCCTCCAATCCACACCGACACCAAATATAACAGTCGTCTCTGCACAGCAGGGTTCAATAGCTGTGTGAATGCGCAGAATCAATCTATCCCCTAGTTGAGTAATGCCCCCACTATTTAGAGTAACACCCCCACTAAGTTATGCCTCCAATATAATTTCCCAGTGTGCATTGCCTCTTTGCGTGAATTGTAGAGTTACCACACATGACTGTATTTGTTAGTGACAAAGTTGTTGAATACATTCATAGTAGTAGTTGTTGAAGACATTCATGTTCAGTCCTGTGGCCTTCACAGAGTGTGTTCTTTAGGTGAATGTTATTGTAATTAAATCTTTAAAGACAATACATAAGGCCTTATTTTGAAGCTTAGCAAAATTCTGGTAACTTTCCCAAAACTCCCAGTTTTTCAAAAAAGCGTGGCTGAAGGATTACCAGGAATCTTCCAAATGGGATTTCTGGAAAATGTACCTGAATTTTGCAACCCTACCTGCAAATCACATTATTCTGACTTTCAAAAGGATATGTAAATCCTATTGGAACCAAGCCAGAGTTAAGATATCCAGCAGTTTTAATTCACCCGCAACCTGCATTCATAATGACTGCCAGAATTAGGAACAGTGTGAGGAGACTACCTAAGCCATTTAAACTGGAACACCCATTTCAGTAACAGGTGCAAGGAGTCTAACTAAATCATTGGATTAGTTTAGAAAAATATGTTATTTATCTTTGTGTAGCTTAAAACCTGTTATGGCTGCAAGGGAAATTATTGAGTAGCCAGAAAAAAGGTGCCCATTTCAAACGGCCTTGTACTCAATTCTTGCTCGTACAATATGCATATTATTTATTACCTTTGGATATAAAACACCTTCTAGTTTCTAAAACAGGTTTAATTATTTCTCTAAGTGAAACATAACTCTTTTTACAGCCCATTTTCTGGAAAAAGTGAAATTTCCAAGAAGCTATGTCTCTCTTCAAGATACTSTCTATAAAAGGCCTTGGCACTTGGGACTGTACAAACACGTCACACATCTTCCCCTGGTTGTCATGCGGAAGTGAGAGAAAAAATGACTTGATTATCTCTGTCAGGGACTGAAAGGAACCTCTTTGAGTGATAAGTGCGCACTTTATATATTTTTCTGGGCGCGAGGTAGGAAATGGACTGCGCTCCTGGAAAACACTCGTTATAGGTGAATATGACCTCCAGCTTCGATTTTCTTTGATACATGTCACAAAAATCATCCTAAAGTATGTTTTTTCAATATACTTTAATTATATATTGAAATTTATTCTGGACTTTAGACGTGATGCGACGCAAGAATTTTGTCAAGACGGAGAGGTTAGCATGGCATGGCCAGTGTGTCATGCTAATTCAACAGGGACATCGTTCGTTCTAGGTCCAAATGAACACGGTTCTGAACAAAGGACCCTTTGGAGAACATTCTGATGGAAAATCAACAAAGATAAGGACCCAATTTGGGATGCTTTTTCATATATCTGTCGAACTGTGCTATCGCTAGCGTTTGACTAGAATCAATGCTGCTGTGTGTTAGCTATTGTAGTAAGCTAATATAACGATATATTGTGTTTTCGCTGTAAAACAGGAAATATTGTCTGTATTCACAAGATCTTTCTCTTTCATTAGCTATCCACCATATATTTTTCTGAAATCTTTTCTGATGTGAATTAGTAGTTGACGTTGGTGTCTGTTTTCTCTGGCTACTGCCGTGCGATTTCTGACTGGAGCTATGATGGTGGCTAAGATGGTAGCAGTAATGTAAAACTGATTTATAGCTAAAATATGCATTTTTTTTGAACAAAACATAGATTTATTGTGTAACATGTTATAGGACTGTCATCTGAGGTAGTTTTTTCTGGGTTATATTAGGTTGGTTTTAGGTTAGTTAGGTTGGCTTGTGCATGCTACTTCATCCTACTTGTGCTGTGAAAAATGTCTGTCCTCTTTTTTATTTGGTGGTGAGCTAACATAAATATATGTGGTGTTTTCTCTGTAAAACATTTTAAAAATCGGACATGTTGGCTGGATTGACAAGATGTTTATCTTTCAAATGCTGTATTGGACTTGTTAATGTGTGAAAGTTAAATATTTTACAAAAATAGATTTTGAATTTCGCGCCCTGCACTTGCAGTGGCTGTTGTCATATTGATCCCGACGTCGGGATTGCAGCCTGAAGAAGATAAGATTATTCAATCAATCAATCAATGTACATGGAAAACACAGATATTATTTTAAGTAATAATGACTTTTCAGTTTGAATTCAACTTACTTGAAGATTTTAGTTAAACATGCCTTTAAGTTTACATTGTACCACTCATTGTACTAGAACTAGGATCGCTATTACACTCACCTTCCATTTGACACTTCTCTTTTTCCTTGATCCCCTCTCATTATCACGATCTGTGACTTGTCTTTGAAGGAGCTGAGACGATAAAGCACCCAATATCAGCCAATCTCCACCTCCCGCTACCACACAACCTGACTCTCAATCAGATAGCGGAAACTTTGCTGTGGTGTGCGTGCGGTGGCCTTTCAAACCTAAACCCTGTTCAAAGGCAGCCCTTAGAAAGAAGATAAGCCCTGTTTATACTGAAGAGAATGGGACTAGAAGTCAATTACCTGCTCTGTAAAAGGTAATGGGAATGATTGCACAGCCCATTCACTGGGCTAGGTACAGTAACAGAGATGCCCCCATCCTAGTCTTTTTAACAGTAGGGTTTCCCTGCACTGTAAAAGGGTTACCATGAATTTGACAGTAATTTACAGGTAGCTCAGTGGCAAGTAAAATTCACACCTACTGTAATATAAATACGGTATCAAAGCAAACAAATATAATACCGTGAAATATTATGCATTATACTGTAAAAAATTAAGTACTACCGTAATCAAAATTAATTAATTAATGGATTAATTCATTAATTGTAATGAGGGGAGGGGTTTGTATTTCACAGTATTTTACTGTAATTACAAGGGTGCAAGCAGATTGACTGCTAGGTAAAGTGTTTACACATTACAGCATATTCATTAATATTTGGTGTTTTATATCCTTTGCACTTCTAGAGGCTTTAACTTCTTATGGCTGGGTGGCAGTATTGAGAAGCTTGGATGAAAAGGTGCCCAGAGTAAACTGCCTGCTACTCAGGCTCAGAGGCTAAGATATGCATATTATTAGTAGATTTGGATAGAAAACGCTCTGAAGTTTCTAAAACTGTTTGAATGATGTCTGTGAGTATAACAGAACTCACATGGCAGGCAAAAACCTGAGAAAAAATCCAACCAGGAAGTGGGAAATCTGAGGTTTGTAGGTTTGCCTATTCAATATACAGTGGGATATTGGTCATTCTGCACTTCCTAAGGCTTCCACTAAATGTCAACAGTCTTTAAAACCTTGTTTGATGCCTCTACTGTGAAGAATGAGGGAAAGAGAGCTCTTTGAGTCAGGTGTCTGGCATGAGCTGAACATGCACGGTCACGTGAGAGCAACCTGCTTTCGATCGCATTTCTGAAGACAAAGGAATTTTCCGGTTGAAACATTATTGAAGATTTATGTTAAAAACATCCTAAAGATTGATTCTATACATCGTTTGATATGTTTCTACAAACTGTAATGGAATTGTTTGAATTTTCGTCTGAACTGCGCGTCATGAAATAGGATTACTGGACTGAACGCGTGGACAAAATGAAGGTATTTGGACATAAATGATGGACTATATCGAACAAAACAAACATTTATTGTGGAACTGGGATTCCTGGGAGTGCATTCTGATGAAGATCATCAAAGGTAAGTGAATATTTATAATACTATTTCTGACTTCTGTTGACTCCAAAAATTGGCGGATATCTTTATGGCTTATTTGGCCTCTGAGCACTGTACTCAGATTATAGCATGGTGTGCTTTTTCCGTAAAGTTTTTTTGAAATCTGACACAGCGGTTGCATGAAGGAGAAGTTTATCTAAAGTTCCATGTTTAATAATTGTATCTTTCATCAATGTTTATTATGAGAATTTCTGTAAATTGATGTGGCTCTCTGCAAATTCACCGGATGTTTTGGAGGCAAAACATTACTGAACATAATGCGCCAATGTAAACTGAGATTTTTGGATAAAAATATGAACTTTACCGAACAAAACATACATGTATTGTGTAACATGAAGTCCTATGAGTGTCATCTGATGAAGATCATCAAAGGTTAGTGATTCATTCTACATCTATTTCTGATTTTTGTGACTCCTCTCTTTGGCTGGAAAAATGGCTGTGTTTTTCTGTGAATAGGTGCTGACCTAACATAATCGTTTGTGGTGCTTCACGAAATGCCTATTTGAAATCGGACACTATAGTGGATTAACAAGACGTGTATTGTTAAAATGGTGTAAAATACTTGTACGTCTGAGGTATTTTAATTATGAGATTTCTGTTGTTTTGAATTTGGCGCTCTGCACTTTCACTGGCTGTTTCATATCGATCCGTTAACGGGCTCATCCAGCCGTAAGAAGTTTAACAAAGGTTAAAAGTGGCGGGACTAGAGGGCACAAAAAGACCAAAAGGAAATGGCAAAATTCTCAACCATTAAAGGTTATTGACTCACTGCCACACCAATTTGTCCTCAATACATTTTAAATTGATTGGGCAGTATAACAACATAGGAATAAATTAATGAAGCATTCCATCTCACGGATGCAATAAATATAGCCTCTTACAAGGCACCTTCAAAATATGTAATTGAGCCAGTAACAACAATGCCATTCACCCACTAGGGGTCAAAATACTTTTGGAGCTCCAAAGCTACGATACAGACTGTATTCTTTGGGGTGAAATGGGGTGAAACGTTTCAGTTGGTTTACATTTGATAATACCTACAATTACCATATAAATTACAGTTTTCCATTATAGTGTGGTTTTCCTGAATGTGTGGTTGTGTGTGTTGTGTGTGTGTGTGTGTGTGTGTGTGTGTGTGTGTGTGTGTGTGTGTGTGTGTGTGTGTGTGTGTGTGTGTGTGTGTGTGTCGTGTGTGTGTGTGTGTTGGTGTGTGTGTACAGTTGAAGTCGGAAATTCTGAAATATACATACACTTAGGTTGGAGTCATTAAAACACATTTTTCAACCACTCCACAAATTTCTAGTTAACAAAATAAAGTTTTGGCAAATCGGTTAGGACATCTACTTTGTGCATGACACAAGTCATTTTACCAACAATTGTTTACAGACAGATTATTTCACTTATAATTCATTGTATCACAATTCCAGTGGGTCAGAAGTTTACATAAACTAAGTTGACTGTGACTTTAAACAGCTTGGAAAATTACAAAAAATGATGTAATGGCTTTAGAAGCTTCTGATAGGCTAATTGACATCATTTGAGTCAATTGGAGGTGTACCTGTGGATGTATTTCAAGGCCTACCTTCAAACTCAGTGCCTCTTTGCTTGATATCATGGGAAAATCAAAAGAAATCAGCCAAAAAATTGGGAGCAATTTCCAAATGCCTGAAGGTACCACTTTCGTCTTTACTAACAATAGCACGCAAGTATAAACACCAAGGGACCACGCAGACGTCATACCGCTCAGGAAGGAGACGTGTTCTGTCTCCTAGAGATGAATGTACTTAGGTGCTAAAAGTGCAAATCAATCCCAGAACAACAGCAAAGGACCTTGTGAAGATGCTGGAGGAAACAGGTACAAAAGTATCTATAGCCACAGTAAAACGAGTCCTATATCGACATAACCTGAAAGGTTGCTCAGCAAGGAAGAAGCCACTGCTCCAAAACCGCCATAAAAAAGCCAGACTACGGTTTGCAACTGCACATGGGGACAAAGAATGTACTTTTTGGAGAAATGTCCTCTGGTCTGATGAAACAAAAATAAAACTGTTTGGCCATAATGACCATCATTATGTTTGGAGGAAAAAGGGGGATGCTTGCAAGCTGAAGAACACCATCCCAACTGTGACGCACAGGGGTGGCAGCATCATGTTGTGGGGGTGCTTGCTGCAGGAGGAACTGGTGCACTTCACAAAATAGATGGCATCATGAGGTAGGAAAATGATGTGGATATATTGAAGCAACATCTCAAGACATCAGTCAGGAAGTTAAAGAGTGGTCGCAAATGCGTCTTCCAAATGGACAATGACCCCAAGCATACTTCCACAGTTGTGGCAAAATGGCTTAAGGACAACCAGGTCAAGGTATTGGGGTGGCCATCACAAAGCCCTGACCTCAATCCTATAGAAATTTTCTGTGCAGAACTGAAAAAGTGTTTGCGAGCCAGGAGGCCTACAAACCTGACTCAGTTACACCAGCTCTGTCAGGAGGAATGTGCCAAACTTCACCCAACCTATTGTGGGTAGCTTGTGGAAGGCTACCCAAAACATTTTACTCAAGTTAAACAATTTAAAGGCAATGCTACCAAATACTAATTTAGTGCATGTAAACTTCTGACCCACTGGGAATGTGATGAAAGAAATAAAAGCTGAAATAAATCATTCTCTCTACTATTATTCTGACATTTCACATTCTTAAAATAAAGTGGTGATCCTAACTGACCTACGACATGGAATATTTACTAGTGTTAAATGTCAGGAATTGTGAAAAACTGAGTTTAAATGTATTTGGCTAAGGTGTATGTACACTTCCGACTTCAAGTGTGTAGCGGCTGTGTCGTGTGTGTGTGTGTGTGTGTGTTGTGATGTGTGTGTGGTGTGTGTGTGTGTGTGTGTGTGTGTGTGTGTGTGTGTGTGTGTGTGGTGTGTGTGTGTGTGTGTGTGTCGTGTGTGTGTGTGTGTGTGTGTGTGTGTGTGTGTGTTAGCTGGCCACAACTTGTGATCCTGTAGTCATTGATTAATGGGAATTAAGTAGGAATCTTCGTCCTCACAAATTGCAGCTTATTCCCATGGCTCATGGTCCAAAATAATAAATTTGTGTTGATATTCGTCATTTTATTGCTGTAGGTTTTCATGAGTCCATGTATTTTGTATCAGCTCGCAAATGGTGTTTGTCCTCAAATATAGGGTTACAAGAAGGGTGTTTGAGCTTCAAGGTTATTGTTTTTAATAACTTACATATAGACAGCCTGTGAGACATCATTTTGAAAATGTTTCTATGTTCAGTCTGTCTGTCTATTGTCGTCCTATGCAACCATGAGAGGGAGGTGGGTGAAACTTGATTGGCCGGACTACATAAATTATGGAGTCGGGGAAGTGGACGTATGAAGGAAATGTGTTAATGTCTATAAAGTGACAATCTGCAATTGGAAATGCATTTGTGAAAAGATTTAAATGAATGAATACGAGATTTGTATTGAAAAATGATATGACTTTTGCCTCATGACGAGTTTTAGACTGTCACACCGCCATCAGAACCCTTTTTTTAAAACAACACATCCTCAAAAGAAACTACAAACCAGGCCGTCTGCAGTTATAAATCCCTGACCGTCCTAATGACTAATTTTCCTCTCTTAATATCTGATGAGATAGCATTCCGGGCCAAAAACCTCAGCTCTCCCACTGACAGTTTTCGCCTTCGAAAACAAAGAAGACAGAAGGGGCGGGGAAAAAGGAGAAAAAAGCGCCCGCCCGCCGCACTGCACAAGGGAGAGGCGAGGCCGACAGTTATTAATAGGAAAATGGCGGCCCTGGTAAAAGTGGGCGAAAATGGCCAATGCGGAAAAAATAAACAACAACTTTAGGAGAACACATGAACGAGAGAGAGAGAGAGAGAGAAGAGAAGAGAGAGAGAGAGAAGAGAGAGAGAGAGGAGAGAGAGAGAGAGAGAGAGAGGAGAAAGAGACGAGAGAGAGAGAGAGAGAGAGGAGAGAGAGAGAGAGAGACGAGAGGAGAGAGAGAGAGAGAGAGCAAGAGAGAGGAAGCAGAGAGGAGAGGAGAGAAGGAAGGAGAAGACGAGGAGGGAGAGCGAGAGAGAGAGAGAGAAGAGAGGGGGAGAGCTGGAGGGGGAGGAGAGAGAGGGAGAGAGAGTGGGGAGAGATGAGGGGGAGAGAACAGAGAGAGAGAGAGGAGAGAGAAGAGAGAGAGAGAGAGAAGGGGGAGAGAGAGAGAGAGGAGCAAGGAGAGAGAGAGAGAGAGAGGAGAGATTGGTATGCTGCAAGAGAAGTTTGAAAATAAACAGGTCGTTGTGTGTTGTAGTGTGTGTTGTGTGTGTGGGTGTTGATGTGTTGTGTGTGTGTGTGGTGTGTGTTGTGTGTGTGTGTGTGGTGTTGTGTGTGTGTGTGTGTGTGTTGGACTCATTGTAATGGCTTAACTGGAATACATGTAAGAAAAAACTTTCCATTATGTTCCATTTTTTCCAATCCAGCCATTACAATGAGGCCATTCCTCCTATAGCTCCTCCACAGCCTCCTTCTGGTGTGTGTCATTGATATTTATAACTAGTTACTAGTAGAAGGTGAAATATCCTCTATCTCAACCCCCATTTTTGACTTTGACTGTTCTCAGGACAAAACTAACATGCTACCCTTTGGACCTGAGGAGAATGGATCTATTACTTTGATTTGTCGCATTTAACGGTTGATTCTACTTTTATAAGAACAACCTTATATTGAACATTACAATAGTTTTGACGTTGCATCTCTTTCTTCCTCCCTCTTGTCTCTTGTCCCAATAGTATCGGATTGGCCATTTGAGCCAAGCGAAGTCCAAAAACAGGAATAATACAAGGAGATGAAGGCAATCTACACAATAACCGCTGTATCTCCCCCAGTGGCCAAGACCCGCCCAGCCAGGCAGCAGCCCATCAGAATCTTTCCTTTAAATAGAAAATTAATTTACCTCCCAGAAATCTAGCAACCTCCACCACCACCCACAGCACACACACACACCGCACCACAAACCACTACCATTCCTGCCGTCGCACCACTGAAAGGATAGGTAACATAACCAGAATTAATTCTAACACATCAAGCCCCTTATCACTTAAAGGGCAGATTTTAACTGCGGCATTATACACTATTAAACTAAATTAATTGTAAACGTTGGGTTTTTATCCGTGGTAGGGTAAATCACAGTTTTTACAGCTTGTGGTAGATAACATTTAAAAGTCAATTGTTTAAAAAAGGAACCCATTTTTATTTCTGTTTAAAAGGGTTTTCGGCAGAGGTCCTTCTGAAAACATTTTCTTTGAAAAGGCTTCATTAAAAATTAAATCTTGGCCAAGTAATGAGTCCCAAAGCCTGTGCAAGAGAGGAGAGGAATTTATCTGGAAATATATATATCAGTCGTGCGGGAAGTCTATAAACCGTATTTAAAAATGATATTGAAGAAGCCAAATATATATAATAGAGCCTGAGCTGTCTGATTACTAAAGATAATGTCATGGGGATTTTGGCGCTTCTCACAACGATAAAAAATAGTGTCACCTTGACAAATTTATTAATGGATATTATCCTCGGGTATCCCTCTCTACTGAACAGGCTACCCATTGGGACTAATAATTACTTGACAAAGATTTATATTATGTGTAATGAAAAGCCTTTTCAAAGAAAATGTCTTCAGAAGGACCTTCTCGGACCTTACAAAAGTAAGTGTCTAACAATTGACTTTAATGTTAATCTCTTAACCACAGAGCTGTAAAAACCTGTGATTACTTACCAGCAGCGGGTGAATCAAAAACCTTTTAGGACGTTTTACAATTAATTGATAGTTTAAATTAAGGCTTAATATGTCTCACAGCACAGATGTGGTAAAAAATATTATCCACCATTTTAGTGATAGGGCTGCAGTGTTAGAATTAATTCCTGAGTTTAAAGTTGTTTCAATATGATTGTAAAGTTGTTTTCTTTCATGAAAAAGACAACAAGTGTGCGAACGGCAGGAATGGTTGGTTTGTAGTGCGTATGTGTGTGTGTAGCATGCTGGCGAAAGCGGGATTAGGTCAAGAGTGGAGGTTAGATAGAAATAAGATTCTGGGATCAGTGCTGCCTTTCGGTGAAATGTAATTTTCTAGTTTAAAAGGCCCGAATTACTGATGGCTGCGAGCCCTGGCTGGCTGTCTGGGCCACTGGGGGAAGAAACAGCGGTTGAAATTGTAGTAGATTGCCTTATCTCCTTGTAATTATTCCTGGCTCTTTGGGACTTCCTTGGCTCAAATGGCCAATCGATTACTAATGTGGAACCACGAGGAAGCACAAGAAGAGTTGAGGGAGGGGAGAGACCAAGAGATGCCAAAAGTCAAGCGGAGAACAGCCTCAACAGTGTGTCAAACGAGTTTAGAGGCTTGAGGTTGTTGGCAGGGGGCTGGATGCTATCTGATCAGATATTAAGAGAGGAAATTGTACATTAGGAGGGAGGTCAAGGGATTTAATGCAGACAGGCTGGGATATTTGATTTTGCACGGCTATCGTTAGTCTCTTTTGAAGGATGTGGTGTTTTAAAAAGGGTTCTGATGGGCGTGTTGACGTTATGATACTACACGAGGTTCATGGAGCAAAAGAAGTTATGTATTTATTCAATAACAAAAGATGCCAAGTAGGCATAATCATTCACACTTATACAACAACGTTGCGAAAATGCATAGTTCCCAATATGCCAGTTATTGTTCACTTATAGACATTGAGACAACAGTGTCCGTTTCACATTCATTATTCCCACAAATAATGTTCTTATACCGGCAATCAGTTTCGCAGGACCACCCCGGCGGTCATGGCGTTGGTCATAGGAGCAAGACAAATTAGGACAAGACAGACGTGACATAAGTAAATCCGAGTTCCGTGAATTATGGATAGATGTCTCACAGAGCTGTCTTATATGTAAGGTAGTTAAAAAATACAAATAACCTTGAGAAGCATCTGATCGAACACCTTGGCGTGTTAACCCTATATTTAGAAGACAACAACAGGCGCTGATATTTCGGCAGACCTCCAGGAATACTAACAAAATACATGGACCTCATAGAAAACCTTACAAAGCCAATCCATATATATGACTGATTATAATCAAACACAAATATTTATTTCAATCATATGACCAGAGCCCAATCGCCGAGAATACAAGCCTGACCATTGTGAAAGCACAGCACAAGACAGTCCACCCTACCTATAAATCTCCAACTATACAAATCACATGCACCTACCAGACCATACACATCAGCTGGCACCACCACAGCACTACCACACACACACAACACACACACACCAACAACACACCACAACACACACACCACACACACACCACCACACACCAACACACACCACAACACACAACAACCACACACACACCACACACGACAACCACGAGCAGCGCACACACTGACACACACACCACTAACACGACAGCTGCAAAACACCACACACTCACATTCGCACACAACGAGCACAGCACACACCACAACATTGCCAACAAACCATTGAACACTGCACACAACTTTGACGCATTCCGAAGCTGTGATGCATTACAACCTCTAGCCCAAATACATCTTTCAAACATCTCCAGGTCTTTCAGCCTTCATTCTCTGACACTCTTAACACTGCAGTATGAATTATTCCATTGCTCTCGACTTCAGTTCAGTGATCACCACTTCATTTTTAAAGACAGTGTGAAATGCTTCAGTGAAATCAATTAGTAGAGAGAATGACTTTTACTTTTCTTCACGCTTTTATCTCTGTTCATCACAAAATCCCAGTGGGTCAGAGGTTTGACATGCACCTAAATAGTAATTTGGTAGCATTGCCTTTAATTTGCTTTTCAACTGCGTAAAATGTTTCTTGGCGTAGCTTCCTTCCACACAAGCCTCGCAACCCACAATAGGTTCGGTGAAGTTGGACATTTCCTCCCTGATCAGAGCCTGGTCCCGTGTAACTGAGTCACGGCTTTCGGTAGGCCTCCCTTTTCCCGTCGGCGGCAGCACGAACACTATCTTTCAGTTCTCACAGAAAATTTCTATGAGGATTGAGGTCAGGGCTCTTTGT
>NC_036858.1:57187625-57197483 GCF_002910315.2 Salvelinus sp. IW2-2015
TGTGTGTGTGTGTGTGTGTGTGTGTGTGTGTGTGTGTGTGTTAGCGTGCCCACATGTGTATCCTGTAGTCATGATTAATGGAATTAAGTAGGGACTCTTCTGCCTCACAATTGGCAGCTTATTCCCATTGGGCTCTGGTCAAAATTAATAATATTTGTGTTGATATATCGTCAATTTTATTGGCTTTGTAGGTTTTCTATGAGGTCCATGTATTTTGTATATCATAGGCCAAATGGTGTTTGTCTCAAATATAGGGTTAACAGAAGGGTGTTGAGCTCAAGGTTATTTGATTTTAATAACTTACATATAGACAGCCTGTGAGACATCATTTTGAATGGTTTCTATGTCAGTCTGTCTGTCCTATTGTCTGTCCTATGCCACCATGAGAGGGAGGTGGTTGGAAACTGATTGGCCGGTATAAATTATGTGGGAATTGATTGAAGGAATGTGTTATGTCTATAAAGTGACAATCTGCAATTGGGAAATGCATTTTGAACTTTTAAATGAATGATATGTACAGATTTGTTATTGAAAAATATAACTTTTGCCTCATGAGCGTAGTTTAACTGTCACACCCCATCAGAACCCTTTTTAAAACAACACATCCTCAAAAGAACACTACCAAACCAGCCTGTCTGCATTTAAATCCCTGACCTCCTAATGACTAATTTCTCTCTTAATATCTGATGAGATAGCATCCAGGCCAAAACCTCAAGCCTCTAAACTGAACGTTCGACTTGACTTTTGCATCTCTTTCTTCCTCCCTTTCTTGTCTCTGTGGTCCAATAGTATCGATTGGCCATTTGGAGCCAAGGAAGTCCAAAGAGACAGGAATAATTACAAGGAGATAAGGCAATCTACTACAATTAACCGCTGTTCTTCCCCCAGTGGCCAAGACCAGCCCAGCCAGGGCAGCAGCCCATCAGAATCTTCCTTTTAAATAGAAAATTAATTACCTCCCAGAATCTAGCTAACCTCCACCACCACCCACATGCACACACACACACACGCACACAAACCACTACCATTCCTGCCGTCGCACCACTGAAATATAGAAACAATTAACCAGGAATTAATTCTAACACATGCAGCCCCTTATCACTAAAGGGGCATATTTTAACTGCGGCATTATAGCACTATTAAACTAAATTAATTGTAAACGTTGGGTTTTTGATCCGTGGTAGTAAATCACAGGTTTTTACAGCTCTGTGGTAGAGATAACATTAAAGTCATTGTTAGACATTTTGTAAGGTCGCAGAGGTCCTTCTGAAAGACATTTCTTTGAAAAGGCTTTTCATTAAAATAAATAAATCTTGTCAAGTAATTTAGTCCAAAGCCTGTTCAGAGAGAGGGATAGGAATTATCTTTAAATGTCAGGGACATATTTTTATGTTTTAGAAGCCAAAACCATTTTAGTAGTCAGAGCACCAATATATATATTTTTAATCGGAACTGCCAAGTGATAAGTATTAAAACTATTGAATGTTCACAATATAAGGTTGTTCTTATAAAAGAGAATAACCTAACTGGACAAATCAAAGTAATAGATCATTCTCCTCAGGTCCAAAGGGTAGCATGTTAGTTTTGTCCTGAGAACAGGTCAAAGTCAAAAATGGGGTGAGATAGAGGATATTTCACCTTCTACTGTACTAGTTATAAATATCAATGAACACACACCAGAGGAGGCTGGTGGGAGGAGCTATAGGAGGATGGGCTCATTGTAATGGCTGGATTGGAATAAATGGAACATATGGAAACTACATGTATTCCATTACAGCCATTACAATGAGTCCAACACACACACACCACATCACACACACCACACACACCACACACACACACACACACACACCACACACACAACACACACACACAACACACACACATACAACTGGACCTGTTTATTGTCAACTTCTGGCACGCGATCAACTCTCTCTCTCTCTCTCTCTTCTCAGCGTCTCTTCTCTTCTCTCTCTCTCTCCTCTCTCTCTCTCCTCGGTGCTCTCTCTCTCTCTCTCTCTCTCTCCCCCCTCTCTCCTCCCTTGCTCTCCCTGCTCTCTCTCCCCTCTCTCTCCCCCCCTCTTCTCTCTCTCTCTCTCGCGGTCTCAGTCTCGCCTTCTCCTCTCTCTCCCTCCCCTCTCTCGTCCTTCTCTTCCTCTCTCTTCCTCTCTCTTCGCTTCTCTCTGTCTCGTCTCCCAGGTCCTCCTCCTCTCATTCTCTTGTCATCTCTCCTCAATTCGTCTCTCATCGTCTGCGTTCTCTCTCTCTGCTCGTCTCTGTCTCCACTCTCTCTCTCTCTCTCTCCTCCTCATCTCTCTCTCTCCTCTGCTCTCTCTCTCTCTCTCTCGTCTCTCTCTCTCTTCGTTCTCGCCTAGGTGTTGTTATATTTCAGAATTAGAAATTTCAGCCAATTTTACAGCAGATTACCACAATGTCAGGCCTAGCCCTCCCTCTCCCCTGGTGAAGTGAGCGAGGGAGCAGTTTTATCATTTCTCCCAGAAAAAACTTTCAAGGCAGTTTTTGGTCTCACAGCTCTTTGATATTTCTATGCCTTGTTCCCCCGATTCCATGTTGTAGCCTGTGAGGTTAAAAACAAGTCGGAACTTTTTTGAAAGGGAATTTTAATAAGCATACGGTCACCCTGCAGGTAATTAGCAAGGGGATGAGGAGAGAGAGGGGGGTGAAGAGAGAGAGGGATGAAGAATGAAGAGAGAGTGGGGGGAGAAGAGGGAAAGAGGGAGAAGCTGTCGGTTTGATTCAGCTCCAATTTGAACCGCCTGTTGTGGAGCTGGAGAGAGAGGGGGGGTAGAGAGAGGGAGAAGGAGAGGGAAAGAGAGTGAAACTATGTTAAAAGAGACAGCCTCCAGCCAGCCTGTACAGAGAGTGTACAGCCCAGTAGCAGCCTGCACGATGTACTCCACACAAAACCTCATACCATCAAAAAGCATTTCAAATCCATTTGTTTCTCTCGTTTTCAGCAGGGACTCGCCCCTTTTATCACACCCATCCCTGGCTGTCCTTTCCCCCCCCCCCTCTCTGTTCTACAGAAATCAGGCTATTCCCAAAATGTCCATGTTTCCCCCCCCAAGTTTGAGGAAAACATGTATTGGAAAAACAACAACAAAAACAGCAAAAACAACAACACCACAAATCGCTTAGAATTATTTTAGACATTTCACCATGGAGTGCAATAGAAATTCACTGTCCCTATATGGCCGTTGCTAGCTGGGAATTTCTCTGGATCTCCCACTGTTCTGATACAGAAAAAATACAGACGTCGGCATAGTGGGAAGTAGCCATCAACAAGTAAAACATTGGAAGGGGGTCTATTTCCAAATGCTCACTCAGCCAACTTTGGTGCTTCGGTTCCGCTTGCCATGCGGTAGCAGAGAGAACAGTCTATGATTAGGGTGGCTGGTATGGAGGTCCTGGATGGCAGGAAGCTTGGCCCCAGTGATGTACTGGGCCGTTCACACTACCCTCTGTAGTGCCTTGCGGTCGGAGGCCGAGCAGTTGCCGTACCAGGCAGTGATTCAACCAGTCAGGATGCTCTCGATGGTGCAGCTGTAGAAACTTTTGAGGATCTGAGGACCCATGCCAAATCTTTTCAGTCTCCTGAGGGGGAATAGGTTTTATCTTGCCCTCTTCACGACTGTCTTGGTGTGCTTGGACTATGTTCGTTTGTTGGTGATGTGTTCACTACAGCCCCGTTGATGAGAATGGGGGCGTGCTCAGTCCTCCTTTTCCTGTAGTCCACAATCAGCTCCTTTGTCTTGATCACATTGAGGGAGAGGTTGTTGTCCTGGCACCTCATGGCCAGGTCTCTGACCTCCTCCCTATAGGCTGTCTCATCGTTGTCGGTGATCAGGCCTACCACTGTTGTGTCATCGGCAAACTTAATGATGGTGTTGGAGTCGTGCCTGGCCGTACAGTCATGAGTGAACAGGGAGAACAGGAGGGGACTGAGCACGCACCCCTGGGGGCCCCCACGTTGAGGATCAGCATGGCGGATGTGTTGCTACCTACCCTCATCACCTAAGGACCCTGGGTGTTTAGTCCCAGGGTCCTTAGCTTATTGATGAGCTTTGAGGGCACTATGGTGTTGAAAGCTGAGCTTTTGTAACGATGGTTTTGGGAAACAGCTTGGAGATTTAATGATGCGCCTACGAAGGTTATAATATTCAACTTAGCCTTAAGATTCTTTTTGGAAACCGGACCCTGGACAATAAAATATGTGATACAAAACACATGCATTTTTTAAACATAATTTGAAGTGCAAATTATGTTTTTGAATGACACCTTTTGCATGTGGAATTGATGTATAATTTTGTATAATCACCTTCCAGTGTAAAATTCAAAACAAAAACATTTGTTTGAATTGATGAATTAGGCTGTCTGAGAAGGGTTGAATCCTAAGTAAGATGCATACACATTGTTTGAAGTATAATAGACCAACATAGCTAATTTAGTCGGTCAAAGCTGTGTTCTGCAAAACCTTGGTAGAGCATGGGTGAAGAAGGGATTGTGGTGCTAACGTGAATTTCCTTTCTTTTTCCTTTCTCCAGACAGGCCAATAAGTATCAACAACAACAACAACAACGTGAGTGTGTCTCTCCACAAGGTTGTGGTGTGGTATGTGTTAAATCTTACGACAAAGGACTTCATAAATGTGTAAGCAGCTGATGAAGGTCTTCTATCTAACCTTAAGATAGAACCTGCTTTAAAAGCATTTCATCAAGGCTTAATTTAAACCGTGACAGGAAGGAGCCTTTAACTTAGTGGCTGTGGCTGGCTCCTCCTGACTGACTCTGATCTGATCCTGGATCATTTAACACAGTAGCTCTGGCTGACTCCTGTCTGACTAGTTCTGATCTGATCCTGGATCATTTACTGCTGACATTACTCCTCTGACAGTCCTCGTCTGGCCGGGGTAGTTCTGCCGGCGCCTCACCACTCCCTGTGTCTCACAGAGTTATTTACTTTTTAACCTGCCAGCCCAGCCAAGCCCAGGACAAGGCAGAAACCAAAATGTGCACCCATGGGGGGCCCTAGGACCGAGTTTGGGAAACCATGGTGTACGGCGTGGATTGGATTATGTGCCTTTTGTGAGTATGAGTGTAAATTCAGTATCAAGTGTCATCGCTGTTTGTGTGTGTGCCCAGTGACATGTCACACAGCGTGGTACCTGACAGCTCACCAGGAGGTGTGACATGGGGCGAAGCAGACGTACAGAGGTACATACAATCACACAGCGGTGACACAGAGGAGAGCCTCGTTAAAGGGCACGTTAGGGGAGATGGGACATATCTGAGCCCTACCACACACAAACACACACACACCCTTATACCGAGGATTGGTATAGCTAGCTAAGGGGCCAGGGGACTGTGGGGGGAGCTGTCAGACGGTTCTGCTTGGATGCTCGGTGGCATCGAGGCCACACACACACACACACAAAGCGCTGAGTTGGGTTGGCCTTGTCTCAGACAGAATCGGGGCGTTCGAGCGGATCACTGTGACCATCGTTGGTCACCGCCTTTTAAAGTGTGTTGGATTCTGGGAAAATTGTCCGACTTGTGCCGACTGCATGAACTTTACAAAAATCATGTGATCAAAAGTCATGAAGTTTTGACTGCATGTGTCAGCAGTTGCTCTTCACCAACTTTATCCTGTAGACATCACTTACATTGTGGGAGCTTCTATTGTCAACCAGTCATTAGGGTGTTTTTGTTTGACCCACACGAACGAAGTGACTGAAACAGGAACCAACTTTCATGTATACAGTGGAAATGTGCAAATGAATGTAAGATGATGCTCTCTCTCTCTCTCATCAATTTAGGTACAATATACACACATATTTTCAGTTTGTGAGTGCGTGATATGGGGTTTGGAGACATATTTATGTCAACATTATAAACAACAATTTTATAAGGAATGCCATGTTGCACTGAACCTTACTGTTGGAAAACCACATCAGTGTTTGACTTTCACCTGTTGCATATGCACCTCCCCTGACTTCACTCCTCGACTTTCATCTGTACTGTTGGTTGCTTTCGCTTTTCCACTCAAACAAGCCCAATATTTGTAACCACAGGGGGTGTGTTCATTATTAATCACCATGGTGACGGTTGATTGACAGCCAAAAACGACCTCCGAAAAGTACACAAGCCACAGCAACGCAGCTGTCAACAAGCCGACCAACCAACCGACCCCTCAGCACCCACAATCTCCTCTGTCAGGAACAGAATGCAGCTCTGCTCTGACAAATGACTGAAACTGAAACCCAGCTCTCTGAGAACATGGTCCGGCTGTTGTTGCCTTGGCATAAATGGATTTGTTTTACACTATTTCCTTTAATACCTTTGTGTGTGTGTGTGCGTGTGTGTACATTTGTGCGTGTGTGCATGCGCTCGTGTATGTGCGTAATAGAAATAGGCTCTGTGTGTCATCCCTCGTTCAGTAGAGTGTGATGATGGAGGGAGGATGTGATGGAAGAGAGAAGACAGGTGACCTTAAGGTCACCACCGAGCTCTCCTCATCATCTTGAACCAGTGTGAGATCACATGCAGGGGGTCGCACAATCACTGGCCTAAACACATGGACACACACATACGCACAGACACAAACACACACGCGCAAGGGGGTGGAAAATCCTTGCCCTGCACAGCATCCCTATCCAAACTTGAGTCAGCTGTTCGAAGGAGGAGAGAAGAACTCAAGATATAAGATATAAGTACTAACTTGACAGTCAGATGGGTCTAGTTCACAGAGCAACACGTGGGCAGTAGTTTGCAAACAAAATACCTTTTGAAACATTGCAATGACGGGTTTGCTTGAATAAAAAGCTCAGTGTATTCCATGGCACATAAACACTATACTTTTACCATGTTTACCACGTCTTTTTCTCTTTAAGAATAGGTTTTATTAAACATAAATACAAACTATTGATTCCAGTCTTCCATCTCTCAAGTTACGTCCCAAATCACACGTCATTCCCTATATGGAGCACTACTTTTGACCAGGGCCCCCAGAAATAGTGAACTACATAGGGAAAGGGGATACCTAGTCAGGTGTACAACTAAATGCATTCAACTGAAATGTGTCTTCTGCATTTAACCGACCCCTCTGAATCAGAGAGGTGCAGGGGGCTGCCATAATCGACATTAGCACCTGGGGAACTGCCTCGCTCAGAACAACAGATTTTTATTCTCTTGTCAGCTCAGGGATTTGATCCAGCAACCTTTCAATTACTGGACCAACGCTCCTACCTGCCAGGCTACCTGCCACCCCGGGAAGGGAACAGGGTTGCATTTGGGACACAACTTGAGAGAGGGAAGACTTGAATTAATAGTCTGCTTTTACGTGTCATAAAACCCATTCTTAAACGGAAAAAGACAGTGTGCTAAAAGGCTAGTGTTTGTCAGTTAGCACAGTGTTGATGGTGGAGTATGCAACGTTGTCAGGAGAACGCTTGATCACCTCATCTAATTGGTAGCTAGCTAGAATACCTACTCTACTCTCCAAAATTACACAATAAAAACAGCTTTAACACCTCCAACCCTAACACAAACTCACAGACATGCATGCATGCACATGCGTACACACGCGCACACACACCTCCAAGCTAACCGTCTCAGACAGAGAAAAGAAGATAGAAACTTCGATCACTTCCTATGGTGAAGAGTGGGAGGATGGAGGAGGGTGTGACTATTTCTCTCTCTCTATTATTTCTTCCTGTTTTATGTTTCAACGGCAGTCCAAAGCAGCATGATGAGGCATCTGCTTGATATGTTGGGAGTGTGTCCCAAATAGCACCCTATTGAGCTCTATGGGACCTAATCAAAAGTAGTGCACTACATAGAGAAAATGGTGTCATTTGGGAAGCATTGTAGAAGTTCAAAGTGGGGGAACAGCAGACACAAACACATGAAGAGGAAAGAAATAATATTACGTTTTCTTCAGAAAATACACCATGGCCTTATTGTAAGAAAAGCTGAGAAGTACTGAATCATTATTTTGATGAGTCATCGGTTGCATCCCAAATGGCACACTATAGTGCACTACTTTTGACCACTTTTGACCAGGGCCTTTCCCACTGGGCACAAACTGGTTAAATAAGCATTGTTTCACTGTAATTTGTCAACGTATTGTCAGGTGGAATCTACATTGGATTCGAAAAAATGTATCAACATTTACTGTTGTTTTGAGGGTAACATTGAAATAACAGGATTATGTCATCATGGTAACCAACATAGACAAACCTTGTATAAAATATGTTGAATTTGTACCTTTGAAAAAACATCAGATCTTCAATGTAATATCCACCATAAGAAAATAAAAATAGTCTGGACAGCACCTCCTACTGGAGCATTGATCTATCTACAGCTATCTCTTTGGTCTCCTATCCAGGGTTTTAACGAAGCCCTGCTCAGCTTTGATATTTGTCACTGACTATTACCAATGTGCTATGGTGAGAATGATTGCTGACAAATCTCCAATTAATATATTCCCTGTTGCTATCGAAGTCATTCCAACGGGTAGGTTCAACAGAGCAAATTAAATGTAACCATACTTCATCACTCATACAGTATATCATCAATGATGCTATTTTGGCCTATACAGCATTTGGGAAATCATCAACAGCTATTGTTTAAATTCAGCCCAGGATTCAACTAAACATAGACAATACTGTACATATAGGTTTAGGGCAGGGTGTAAAACTCATTCCATGGAGGGCCTAGTGTCCGTGGTTTTTGTTTTTTCCTTTCAATCAAGACCTAGACAACCAGGTGAGGGGAGTTCTTTACTAATCAGTGACATTAATTCATCACTCAAGTACAAGGGATGTCACGTTCTGACCATAGTTCTTGTGTGTTTTGCTTGTTTTAGTGTTGGTCAGGACGTGAGCTGGGTGGGCATTCTATGTTGTGTGTCTAGTTTGTCTGTTTCTATGTTTGGCCTAATATGGTTCTCAATCAGAGGCAGGTGTTTTGTGTTGTCTCTGATTGGGAATCATATTTAGGTGGCTTGTTTTGTGTTGGGGTTTGTGGGTGGTTGTTTCCTGTCTTTGTGTTTCTCTGCACCAGCTAGGACTGTATCGGTTTGCCACATTTATTATTTTGTTATTTGTAAGTGTTCACAGTTTCGTAATTAAACATGTTGAGCACTGGCTACGCTGCGTGTTGGTCCGATCCCTGCTACACCTTCTCTTCTCGTGAAGAGGAGGAAGGCTGCCGTTACAGAACCACCCACCAATCTCGGACCAAGCAGCGTAGCAACGGGCAGCAGCGGCAGCAGCAGCAGCGGTACCAGGAGGAATGGACTTGGGAAGAGGTGTTGGACGGAAAGGGTTGCTACACATGGGAGGAGATCCTGGCTGGTAAGGATCGCCTTCCATGGGAACAGGTGGAAGCAGCTAGGAGAGCGGAAGCAGCCGCGAAGGGGAACCGGTGTTATGAGGGAACACGGCTGGCCAGGAAGCCCGAGAAGAAACCCCAAAATGTCTTGTGGGGGCTAAAGGGGAGTGTGGCGAAGTCAGGTAGGCAGACCTGCACCAACTTCCCGGTGCTTGCCGTGGGAGCGAGAGTACGGGCAGACACCGTGTTTGTGCGGAAAAGCGCACGGTGTTCCTGTACGTGTGTTAGCCTGGTGCGTACATTCCGCTCCACGTATCGGCCGGGCTAGAGTGGGCATCGAGCAGGTGCCATGAAGCCGGCTCAACGTATCTGGCCTCCAGTACGTCTCCTCGGGCCGTTGTACATGGCATCAGCCTTACGCATGGTGTCCCGTTCGCATCACACAGCCCAGTGCGGGCTATTCACTTCAGCCGCACTGGCCTGCGCCTACGGGGAGCATTAAACC
>NC_036858.1:57197508-57213712 GCF_002910315.2 Salvelinus sp. IW2-2015
CAGAGAAGAAACCCCCAAAAAATGCTCTTGTGGGGGGCTAAAGAGGGAGTGTGGCGAATGTCAGGTAGGAGACCTGCACCAACTTCCCGGGCGTGCCGTGGAGAGCGTAGAGTACGGCAGACACCGTGTTGTTGCGGAAAAGCGCACGGTGTTCCTGTACGTGTGCTTAGCCTGGTGCGTACATTCCAGCTCCACGTATCGGCCGGGCTAGAGTGGGCATCGAGCAGGTGCCATGAAGCCGGCTCAACGTATCTGCCTCCAGTACGTCTCCTCGGTGCCGTGTACATGGCATCAGCCTTACGCATGGTGTCCCGGTTCGCACAGCAAAGCCCAGTGCGGGCTATTCACTCGCCGCACTGGCCTGGCTACGGGAGCATTAACCAGGTAAGGTTAGGGCAGGCTCGGGCTTAAGAGACAATGGCACTCTGTACGGCATAGTCAACGGTTCGGTATACTTCCGGGCCACCTCCTCGCCGCACACCAGCCTAGTACACCAGTGCCTAGAGCACCAGCACGCAGGTCTTCCTGTCAGGTCTGCCACGAAACTCTAGTTCCTCCTCACCGCACTCTTCCTGTGGTGCGTGTCCCAGCCAGTACCACAGTTTCCGGCCACCTACGCACCAAGCTTACTGTTGCGGTATCCAGAGCCCTGTACGCACTGTTCCTTCTCTCCACACTCGCCCTGCAGGTGCGTGCCTCAGCCGGTAGAACCAGTGCGTACGCCCACGACAGGCCAGGTTTAGGTGCGCCCTCAGAGTCAGTGTGCCCTGTTTCCTGTCCCGTCCGCACTAGCTTGAGGATCGGTGTCTTCAAACCGTACCACACAGTTCCGGCAACACGCACCAGGCCTACTGTGCCGCTCAGCAGGTCTGAGCTGCCTGCCTGCCGCAGCGCCGTCTGAGCTGTCCTGCTCTGCCCAAGCGCCGTGCTGAAGCCGGCCTCCGCAGCGCCGTCAGCGATCTGGCCAGCGCTCTGAGCTGCCTGCACTGCCCCAGCAGCACATCTGAGCTGCCTGCAGTGCCCAGCGCCACTGAGGTGCCCTCGCCTCCAGCGCCATCTGAGCCACTCTGGCCGCGCAATAGTGAGCTCTGTCCCAGCCGCTAAGAGCCGCCGTCTTATTGTTTACTCGAGCCATTAGAGCCGTCGGTCAGCTCAGTAAGCCGCTAGAGCCGTCCTTCAGTTTCAGTGAGCCGCCAGAGCCGCCAGCTAATCAGGAGCTGCAGAGCGCCACAGCCAGTCAGGAGCTGCCAGAGCCGCCAGCCAGTCAGGAGCTGCCAGAGCCGCCAGCCAGTCAGGAGCTGCCAGAGCCGCCAGCCAAGGGAGGAGCAAAAACCCGCAGACACTCTGCACTCCACGACATGAGTTTGACACGCGGCTTAGGGTTTCAAGCTTTGGTTGATTTCAAATGAAGTCTACAAGTTAATAATAAACATGTTGGATTCACGTCTCCATCTCAACCAAAAAGTTAAATAGTAGGTTTAAAATCAAATCAAAGTGCATTTAAAGTGCATGTAAAGTTTGAATTGATTTAGCCCTATTATTTAAATGGAGATGTGGCACAGATTGAGCTATTCAATCAGTAGATAGATCTCCTTCAAATGTTGATATTTGGTTGCGTTGACAATACGGTAAATAGCCTATTAACTAGTTGACTAATTTACTAATTATATGTTGCATTCCCGTCTCCATCTAAACCAAAAATAAAAGTTAAAGAATAAGATTAAGCCAATGGCTCAGATTGAACTATTCAATCAGTAGATACATCTCCTTTAAATGTTGATATTTGGTTGCGTTGTCCACCAAACACAATTCCATATTACTACACAAGACAGTAAATAACCTAATGACAAGGCTATCTCACAAACTAATGTAACAGTATTATTCAACCTTCAAATGAGTAACACATCCATGGCCACATTTTGAGGTTACTGTAACAATAAATGTCTTATGTAATCATAGAAAGCGTGCATGTCTAGGGTCGCAGGTCTGTGCAAATCTTCACAACTGCTATAATAATCTGCACATCATCTCAAACGGCATTGATCACTTGCAACATGTACTTTAATGTAATCTCAACTGCAGGTCACAAGTAAACCAAAAGGTGACAAGTAAACCAAAAATCAGACATTGTTACCATTGGAATTTGGTTGTGCTTTTAGATGGTTGACAGCATAGTGAGATCACATTGGGAATTCAACAAACGTTTGGCTGTAACGTTCGTCGTATGGAGGAAGAGAGGAGGACCAAGGCGCAGCGTGAAAAGTATCCATTTTAATAGAATACGTTAAACAAACAAACAAAATAACAATAAACGAGAATAACACAAAACGAAACAGTTCTGTCTGGTGCAGACACACAAAGACTGAAAATAACCACCCACAAAACCCAACAAAAAACAGGCTACCTAAATATGGTTCCCAATCAGAGACAATGACTAACACCTGCCTCTGATTGAGAACCATATCAGGCCAAACACAGAAATAGAAAAACATTGATAAACAAACATAGACTGCCCACCCCAACTCATGCTCTGACCATACTAAATAAAGACAAAAACAAAGGAAATAAAGGTCAGAACATGACATTGGCTGTGTTTTTGAGTGGGTGAAAATAGGTTGGAATCTCATTGATCAAAGTATCTACCAAACATGACCTAATTCTCCAAGTTGAGGTGACATGTTGTGCCCAGTGGCATGGGACTATAGCAAAAAAGGTGCCCTTTGGGAAGCAACCATTGTATGTATCACTGCACTGATATGTATGCATTTGTGATGTGAATACACCAATGTGTTTGAAATATATGATTCTGTACTGAATGTCTGTTGTTGTAGTGTTTAAGTTGAATACTGGTTTTATTATCACTATGACATTACAGGGTAGCTTCTTTTTTTTTTTCTCTCTCTCTCTCTCTCTCTCTCTCGCTCTCTCTCTCCCTTGTTTCTCTCACTTCGTCCCTCTTCTCCTCCTCTCCTCTCTCCTTCTCTCCGTCTCTCGTCTCTCTCTCTCTCTCTCTCTCTCTCTCTATCCTCTGCTCTCTCTCTCTCTCTGTCTCTCTCTCTCTCTCTCTCTCTCTCTCGTCTTCCTTTTGGTGTCTCTTCTCTCGGGTCTCTCGTCTTCTCTCTCTTCTCTCTGCTCTCGCTCACTTCACCTCTCACTCACTCCCTCAATGCAGATCTGCCCATTATTCCTTGTTCACTTGTCCAGAAATAGAGAATAGATACTCTGATCTACCACTACTCCTATTTTAAGGTGCTACCCTCCCTGATGTCAGTGACACACACAGGCACATACAGGCACACACACACACATGCACACACACACACACACACACATGGTGAGCTGGACACAACTGGCCATCAGAGGCATGAAGTGAGCACAACATGGCAGCTCTAAGGCTACAGAGTAACAGGACCAATGGAGAACACAGAATTATCTCTATTGTCCATACAACTAACCTCTAGCAACAGGATCAATGGAGAACACAGAGTAATCTCAATTGTCCGTACAACAAGCCTCTAGCAACAGGACCAATGGAGAACACACCACAAGAAATGCATCAAACTTCCTGAGCAAACGCACTCCCACACTATCCTGTGGTGTCTTCAGCATTGTTCGTTAATGCATTTCTGGAGGCTGTAAACCCACCATGACCGCTGAATGGTGTGACTTCTGAACATATCCCCACTACAAGTCCCAAGGTGTGTGTGTGTGTCTCTCTCTTTTCTCTCTCTGTCTCTCTCTCTCTTCTCGCTCTCTCTCTCTCTCTTCTCTCTCTATCTTTCTCTCTCGTGTGTGTGTTATAGCAGCATCAGTCTGGATGACGGAGCACTGGACATTATCTAAGTGGAGGCCAGTAGGGCTACATCATTATATCATCCATCCAGGGGACTCCTCCAGGGCTGCTCGGCACTCAGTACACCTGGGAAACAGCTATCATTTCTGGGTAGTGCAGACTGGAATGAGGAGAGATCTCCAGATATGGTTTATAGCAGAGGGGTGCACAATTCCTAAAGTCTTACTGGTCTTTCCTTTGTCCCTGATTTTAATTGATCAATTAGTGTCTCTGATGTAGAAGTTGCTCCAAACGTCAAACGATGAAGTGTTTTTGACTGCTTGGGTTGTCTCTTCCTGCTCAGGTTTAAGGTTTTGGAAAGGGTTAAAACGTTACATTTACACATTCATTCCAAATGGTTAAGTTAAGGGTTAAGGTTTGGGATAGGGTTAAAACAAACAAATAAAATTGAGTGTGTACCACTGGAATTGAACATGCAACCTTTGGATCCGGAGTAATGTTTGTACATCTATCTGGCACCCCAAACCACAACCCCCAAGCAAAACCCAAGCCTACTTGATGGTAATAGTGCTCACTGTTGCCCAAGTGGCCGGTTTTGAGGGTTTTTCCCGATGTCTTCAGTAAATGAATAGACGTCTAATTTCAAAGTCAATCTTGAGCGATCTGCCCCCTGAAATGTATAGTTTTTAGTAGCCGAGCAGGAATATCATAAGTGGCTAACATGCTGCTTTGAAACATCGGGACTGACTTTTTAATTTCACACTACATTAAGCCATATACAATGCAGGCTATCGCAAACAGTAAACTATCAAGAGAGAAATACAAACCGTACATGAAATCCTGCTATTTAGAATATTCTGATGCAAACTGACACACTATTGGTTCAATTTTCTCCTCTCCTGTGAGTTTGTTGGGTTTGATAAAAACATTCCTCAATCTAGGTGATGGTCCTTGATATATGCACGTCCTGGTTGGCGTGAAGGTTGTGTGAAAGTTGTGTGGATGTCACAGGGCTCATCAATGTGTTCTGCCGGAAGCCTAGTGAAGTCTTGACACTCCCTAGGGTAGACACTCCCTAGGGTACACTCACATATTGATATAGAGTGGACACGCTCAATGTGCACTTAAAGAGGTCTGTCATTCATAGGTTGATATAAGGAGACATACATTTGAAAGGGTGTGCATTGCGGCCTAAGTGGCAAAACCTACATTCTACAGTATAAACATTCTAGAATGTTTTAAGTTGGAATCAGAAAGAATTCCATAGGTTCTTGAGCTAAGATGCATTCTACAACTTGCGTGATCACAAAACTTTAATTCGTTTTATATTCTATGTGATCAACCCTTACAGCAAAAACACATTAACTTCACACGTGATCACGTTTCACAACATTTAAAATTAACATGTGATAACATGTGTGAAAACACCTGCAATTCACATGTGAGGTGGAAACATGTTATTCTCCTCACATGTGAAAAGGTGGTGTTAAAATATACGGAATACATGTAGACATACGGTTTCACATGTGAACAAATGACCTCACATGCGTTTCTTTTGTTTTGACGTGAACATTTCAGCTCAACATGTGAAAAGCCTATTTCCCACCATGACCTGCTGAAATAATTTGAATTTCGGCACAAATGAAAATGTAGCTCTGACTCGCCCGTGGCTTGACATTTCAGCATCTCAATGAAGAGTTTGGCGTTCAACTAGCCATGCGCGCAGTTACAAGTTAGCAGCAGGTGGACGAGCAATATCCACCGTCGTAGTACAGATGATGCCTGAGTTGAAATGTGAAGCTAACTAAAGCTAGTTAGCTTAAGAAAACCTGAGTAGATCTAGCTTGCTTCGTAGGTTACGACTCAGGTCAGGTCTCCATGACAACCCTGTCAACTCATTATCGCCTCAAGGCCAATACTGACTCCTGTATCACCTTCACTCTGACACACACACAGATTTGCCAGTAGATTGTCGACTTGATACATGATGATGACTGCTAGCTTGCTAGCTAAGATTTGAAAAGTATGATGTTGACATGATCAGTCCAATCAAAGCTAATGTACATATAACGTCATTTGACGTCATTTTATCTGTGGCCAATGACCTTGAGCCTTCCTTGATGGGCACTTCTAATGTAACTCTATGGCAGCACCCAAGGGGCTAGAATTTTCTAGCTCTCCCCTTAGACTTGGCGGTGACGTAATGTCCCCATGAGTGACAGAACACTGTGCCAGTCACGGCACAAGGCTCCGTATTTTCTGCTTGCTTGCCCCACCACCACAGAAAGCACTGAGCTAGGCTGAAACACCTGTATTTTGGAGCTGCCTTACTCAAGAAAAGAAACAAGAGACCATGTTTGTATTGTTTTACATTTTTTTGTTGTTGCTAAAAATGTGTCTCTGCCACACCTGCCCAGAATGACGGGTCGCCATTGCTCCTGTCCTCTCCTGTCCTCTCATCTCCTCTCCTCCCAACTGGTTCCAGAGCCTGTCCTGGCTCTGTTGGTCTGTATTAGTATTGGTGCCCGCACCCATCCCTGTCAATTACCAACCAATGTCTCTCGCGGCCTCCTAACCCTCCTAACCGGCCCCAAATCAAATCAGGACCCAATCATCAGCCTAAAGGGCCCCAGCCGACCCACCCACATTCACACCACAGCCAGTACAGACGACATTAGCACGCCTATGCACGTGCGGCTTCGGTCCCGTGCGCAACACACACATCACACAACACACACACACACACACATCTCTACACACACCACCTTTTCTACATTTTAACACACACCAACCACACATTTTGCTCATATTCGGTTTTCACACATTTCATACTTTACACGACCACACGTTTGTCGTTCACACACCATTTCTTCTCCACAACTCACCGGCACACAGTCCTATCATAATACAGGAGAATGAAATAGATTCCCAGGTGAGAGAGCTGTTTAGTTTATGTTCTCGTCGTCCGACAGAGAGAGCTGTGTGTGTGTGTGTGTGTGTGTGTGTGTGTGTGTGTGTGTGTGTGTGTGTGTGTGTGTGTGTGTGTGTGTGTGTGTGTGTGTGTGTGTGTGTGTGTGTGTGTGAGTGAGTGCTGGGTAAATCAAATTGTTTAACAGCGTAACAGGCGATGTACAGAGCCCCGGAGCAATGTCAAAGTGTGATACACACACATGCACACACACAAAACACACACACACACACACATACACACACACACCCTGGGAGGGCCCTCATTATCATATTTCCCAGCACACTTTGTTGCAGGTTGCTTTTTAGGATAGTTAGTTTTAATATCTATGTTTCTTCAAGCACATTGATTGATTCATTGATATTATACTACACAAAGATAAATAACATACTGTTTTTAAATAAGCAAAGTAGTAGTTGGTTGGACTTATTTAACCCGTTGTTAAGTTGGTTGTGCCAGTTTAGATGGTTTACATAGTCTTGTTTATCAATCATCTTTACATTGGCAGTCATTATGATTAAAAGTTCCAATTGTTATATATCTGTTTTACAGACTTTGAACATCTTGACAGACTACCTGACAGTTTTAGCGTAGGGATTGTGATTATTTTACGTAAAAAAAATGAGAGGACTCACCTGAAGAACTGGAGACCGATTACCCTTTTAAATTTTGATTGTAAACATTTTACACTCAGAATGTCTTCTGTTTTAGGGTAGGTGATTCACCAAACCTGTGCCATTCCCGGAAGGAGGATCAAGGACTGCCTGGTACTGATCAGAGATGCCATCTGTTATGCGAGACAGAAACATGCGGCTTGTAGTCCTAAATTTAGATTTTGAAAAAGCCTTTGATCGGGTTTCGCACCAGTACCTCTTCAAGGTACTGCAAAAAATGGGCTTCCCGGACAGGTTCTTAGCTTGGGTGGGACTGCTGTACGGGGATATCACCAGCAAAATTCTTGTAAATGGGCATTTGTCAAAAGCAGTGGGAGTACACTGCGGCGTCCGTCAGGGCTGCCCTTTATCTCCTCTTCTGTTTGTGGCCTGCATCGAACCACTGGCACAGGTCTTGCGAAGGGACCAACGGATCAGTGGGGTGGGTATCCCGGGGAGTGGGATGACCGCCAAGTGAGTTTTTTACATGGACAACGTGATGTACCAACCTTTTATCCGTCGACAGGACCAAGGACAGGACTGACTGGTATGGACGAGCCTCTCGGGCGAGACTGAACAAAGACAAGACAGAGGCTCAACATTTCGGGCTGTGGGCTGACCCAGACTTGACCAGACTACCACTGACTGTTAAAACAATGGACATAAGGGTACTGGGGGTAAAGTTTGACCGGGAGGGAGGAGGGAGCGGCAACTGGAGTGGGATCCTGGTGACAGTAAGACAGAGACTGGATTTTTGTGGACTTCGACAGCTGACTTTTGAGGGCAAGGTTTTAATCATTAAAGCTGTGATTTTACCTGTGCTTTTATTAATCAGTTCTGTTTTTATCCCCACACAAATAACAATTTTAGCTCTGGAACAGATGCTGTTCTTCTTCCTGTGGGGAAGCAACTGGGAGAGGCTGAAGAGGGAGGTGGTCAAGAGGCCCAGGTCCAAGGGGGGAAATGCTTGCCTGACCTCTACTTGTTCCTGGACAGCGACTACACAGCATTACATCTCATTCTTGCCACCTCCCTGGTCAACAACACGACACAGGCCCTCGTACGGTTCTGGCTGGGATCTTACCTCAGAACCCTGAGGCTGATCCCAGTTGACCTGCGAGCCCCAGTCTCTTTCCTGCTTCCCACACACTACGTTCAGCTCCAGCTTTTAAGACATTTTAAACTGGAAAAAGAAGCAGTCACAGTTTTAAATAAACACCACTCTCTTCTCTCTATTGTGCAGGAGCGGGAATCAGTGTGTCCAGTGAGTGGGCTTTCTATAGGCAAGCCCATAACGGTTTGGCGTAACATGACCCATCCTGGTCTCCTAAATTGGCACCGGGACCTGTCCTGGATGGTTGCCCACGAGATCCTCCCGGTCAAGGCCATTATGCACTCCTGGGGCATGGCGAGGATATCCTCGTGCCCCCGACCAAGCTGTGGCCAAGATGAGTCAGTGAGGCACTTGCTCTGGGAGTGCAGAGCCGCCAGGGACCTGTGTGAAGGAAGCAGGCCCCCTGATCTCACCGTGTCTGCCAGCAGGGGAGGACCTAACACCCCAGCTCGTGCTGTATCGGCCCACCCCACCGAAGGCCTTCACCAAGCTCTGGCCCACCCTCACGTGTCTGAAGAATGCACTGTGGTCCTCCCACAACCTGCTGGTAGCGAAATGAGTAGAGACCACCCCCCAGGCAGTGGCCATGGTAGCCACGGAAGCCCTGGGGTGGTACAGAAGAAAGGGGGCCTCGACCATAGGCGAAGGGTCCCCCACAACACCCAAGGTCCCGGCGGCCACGGCCTGACAGCGCTGCGGCGCCTAGGGCGATGCGCCTAGGGGAGGGATCTCCTATGGGCCCCGAAGGACAGGACGGTGATTGATTCGGAAGAGCAGGAGGAGGCGAGTTTGATAAGGACTCACCCCGCTCCTGTACAAAGGACCGAAGACAGCTTTTGTGTACACATTTTAACATAACTTTTTAACATGTTTTCCATGTCTTAAAAATGCTTTACTTTTGTTAAATCATTTGTACACATTTTAAATGGCTTTTACAGAATTTGATGTTTTACATAGAAAAATACTTTTATTTATGGTTGTTTTTATTGGTTTTAACAACATGCACTTTTTAACAAATTTAAATGTAGTATCCAAATGCTGTTTTTATGCTTTTATGCTGTTTTTATGTGTAAAAATGACGTACACAAACATATATGAGCTGTTTTAAAGGAAATACGATAAAACCTTTTTTTTTTTTTTTTTAAATGCTGTTTATCTGAACTCTGGCTTGATTCAAATAGATGTTATATAACACTTCGCAAGACAGAATAATTTGACTCGCTGATGTGGACTGCAAACCAGGCGTTTCAGACTATTGCTTTTGAGTAAAACATGGCTGTCGTAGTATGGTAATGAGAAAGATAAATAATTTTCTATGATGAACTAATCACTTAGGCAGTCACTTGGTGAAGGCTAAAGGACTGAAATCCATTGAATGCAACAAGCATGTCTCTGTCACTAGCAAACCTCAGTCATGGGTGGTATTGTACCTCTAAAATTCACTCGAGAGGCACCCTGGGAATGCAAATAAGGCTTTACACCCTACAGTGTTAAAACAACACCCTAAAACGAGTTACTGTAACACCACAGGTGTTAATTCCCTAACACTGAGAAAGTGTAACAGCATCAGCTCTAATAACATTTTTATTTAAGTCAGAATACAATAGCAGGTGAAATAAATCTAACCACGTACAAATTGGATTAGTTTAATCAAGATAAATAAATGCAGTATTTAGTTTTTTTACGTGTTATTTCTTACATTGGTACCCCAGGTAATCTTAGGTTTTATTACATACTAGTAGGAACTACTGAATATAAGAGCAACGTCAACTCACCATCATTACGACCAGAAATATGACTTTCCCGAAGCGGATCCTGTGTTTTGCCTAAACAACGTCGCCGTGAAAGGGGAAAACGAAGCGGGCTTCTGGTCAGGCTCCGGAGACGGGCACATCGCGCACCACTTCCTAGCATACTACTCGCCAATGTCCAGTCTCTTGACAACAAGGTTGATGAAATCCGAGCAAGGGTTGCCTTCCAGAGAGACATCAGAGACTGTAACTTTCTTTGCTTCACGGACACATGGCTCACTCGAGAGACGCTATCGGAGTCGGTGCAGCCATCTTTCTGGTAAGAAGAGGGGCCTTATGATTAACGAGACGTGGTGTGATCATAACAACATACAGGAACTCAAGTCCTTCTGCTCACCTGACTTAGAATTCCTCACAATCAAATGCCGACCGCATTATCTACCAAGGGAATTCTCTTAGATTATAATCACATCCGTATATATTCCCCCCCAAGGAGACACATCGATGGCCCTGAACAAACTTTATTTGACTCTATGTAAACTGGAAACTACATATCCATCCTGAGGCTGCATTCATTGTAGCTGGGGATTTTAACAAGGCTAATCTGAAAACAAGACTCCCTAAAATCTATCAGCATATCGATTGCGCAACCAGGGCTGGTAAAACCTTGGATCATTGTTATTCTAACTTCCGCGACGCATATAAGGCCCTCCCCCGCCCTCCTTTCAGAACAGCTGACCACGACTCCATTTTGTTGCTTCCAGCCTACAGACAGAAACTAAAACAGAAGCTCCCGCGCTCAGGTCTGTTCAACGCTGGTCCAACCAATCTGATTCCACGCTTCAAGACTGCTTCGATCACGTGGATTGGGATATGTTCCGCGTTGCGTCCAACAACAACATTGACGAATACGCTGATTCGGTGAGCGAGTTCATTAGAAAGTGCACCGGCGATGTCGTACCCACAACAACTATTAAAACATTCCCAAACCAGAAACCGTGGATTGATGGCAGCATTCGCGRGAAACTGAAAGCGCGAACCACTGCTTTTAACCAGGGCAAGGTGACCGGAAACATGACCGAATACAAACAGTGTAGACCAGGATGTCTTCCTCCCAGACAGACTAAATAACTTCTTTGCTCACTGAGGACAATACAGTACCACTGACACGGCCCGCTACCAAAACCTGTGGACTCTCCTTCACTGCAGCCGACGTGAGTAAAATATTTAAACGTGTTAACCCTCGCAAGGCTGCAGGCCCAGACGGCATCCCCAGCCGCGTCCTCAGAGCATGCGCAGACCAGCTGGCTGGTGTGTTTACGGACATATTCAATCAATCCTTATCCCAGTCTGCTGTTCCCACATGCTTCAAGAGGGCCACCCCTCCTGTTCCCAAGAAAGCTAAGGTAACTGAGCTAAACGACTACAGCCCCGTAGCACTCACTTCCGTCATCATGAAGTGCTTTGAGAGACTAGTCAAGGACCATATCACCCCCACCCTACCTGACACCCTAGACACACTCCAATTTGCTTACCGCCCCAATAGGTCCACAGACGACGCAATCGCAACCACACTGCACACTGCCCTAACCCATCTGGACAAGAGGAATACCTATGTGAGAATGCTGTTCATCGACTACAGCTCAGCATTTAACACCATAGTACCCTCCAAACTCGTCATCAAGCTCGAGACCCTGGGTCTCGACCCCGCCCTGTGCAACTGGGTACTGGACTTCCTGACGGGCCGCCCCCAGGTGGTGAGGGTAGGTAACAACATCTCCACCCCGCTGATCCTCAACACTGAGGCCCCACAAGGGTGCGTTCTGAGCCCTCTCCTGTACTCCCTGTTCACCCACGACTGCGTGGCCATGCACGCCTCCAACTCAATCATCAAGTTTGCGGACGACACTACAGTGGTAGGCTTGATTACCAACAACGACGAGACGGCCTACAGGGAGGAGGTGAGAGCCCTCGGAGTGTTGTGTCGGGAAAATAACCTCACACTCAACGTCAACAAAACAAAGGAGATGATTGTGGACTTCAGGAAACAGCAGAGGGAGCACCCCCCTATCCACATCGACGGGACAGTAGTGGAGAGGGTAGTAAGTTTTAAGTTCCTCGGCGTACACATCACGGACAAACTGAATTGGTCCACCCACACAGACAGCGTTGTGAAGAAGGCGCAACAGCTTCTATCTCAAGGCCATCAGACTGTTAAACAGCTACCACTAACATTGAGTGGCTGCTGCCAACATACTGACTCAACTCCAGCTCACTTTAATAATGGAAATTGATGGAAATTGATCAAAAATTTATCACTAGCCACTTTAAACAATGCATATGTATATACTGTACTCTATATCATCTAGTGCATCTTGACATCTTTATGTAATACATGTATCACTAGCCACTTTAAACTATGCACTTTTATGTTTACATACCCTACATTACTCATCTCATACGTATATACTGTACTCGATACCATCTACTGCATCTTGCCTATGCCGTTCTGTATCATCACTCATTCATATATCTTTATGTACATAATCTTTATCCCTTTATACTTGTGTGTATAAGGTAGTAGTTGTGGAATTGTTAGGTTAGATTACTCGTTGGTTATTACTGCATTGTCGGAACTAGAAGCACAAGCATTTCGCTACACTCGCATTAACATCTGCTAACCATGTGTATGTGACAAATAAGATTTGATTTGATTTGATTTTGAAATGATTCACTCTGGTGTTATGGACCAACACTCTTGGGGTGTTAGTTTATCTTCACTTTTAAAAATGTTAGTTTAATACTATTTCGGTGGGTCACATACAATTACAATGAAAGTGGTCTGCATAGACTATGTGACTGACTGGCAGCCTTTGACTTTGAGCTCAGGGAAAAGATCCTTGAACATTTAAACTAAGGAATGTGCCCCCCGCGTTCAATATGTACCGTTCCCAAAGCAAACACAGAAAAAGCACAGTGTCGTATATCGTCAATGGGGCAAGGATGGCATTTGAGGACAGAGTCAATGCGTGCACTCCAAATTGCACTCTATTCCCTTCATAGTGCACTGCTTTTGACCAGGGCACTATTGACCTGTGTTGATTTTTCAGTGTGACATTTCTAGTGTTGATTCAGGGGTTAAATGCACTTTGTAAGAGTACAATGAACACTCAATGGTGTAAAATAACCCTGAGTATTGGGGTTAATAACCAGAGTTATTGTTTTACACTGTGGAGAGAAAAACTGGCCCATCAAAACCACACCCATAATTATCATATTTCCCAACATGCTCTACTGGAGGTAGATTTTTTAGGAGCGTTTATAATGTCTGTGTTTTGCAAGTATATTGATTGATTGAGACATCTTATGCTATAAAAATATAAATAACACATTTTTCTAAACTAATCCAATCAATTAGTTTGATTTATTGCACGCATAACTGAAATGGTTGCTCCGGTTTAAACAGTTTTAGTTGAATAACTCTGTCTGGATTTTAATAAGAATTACATATCACTTTGCTTGACAGAATTATGTGACTAGCAGGCCTGATGTGGTCTGTAAACCAGGAGTTTCATAACAACACTTTGTTAGGGTAAAACTAGGCCATCACTACTGTAGGCCAATAAGTAAGGTCTTATGATACATGTAATGTATTGTTATAGTTTAATTTACATGATTACATTCACCTATGTACTCTTTTGTTGGAAGCCACAGACCTTTAAAAAGAAAGAATGCAACAATGATGTATCTGTCACTAACAAATACAGTTATGGGAGGTAAACTCTACAATTTACTCAAAATGAAAAGGGAACTTGGGAAATATCCAAATTACACTTTACACCATAAATTATTTACTGTAACACTACATGTGTTTATTTCTTACACTGAAAAAGTGTATTAGTGCCAGTAAAGTGAGTGCAGTTTACTCTAAATCAAGTGTTATGTTTTACACTTAGGTGTTGCATATAACTCTACAGTAGAGCTATGCAAACACCACAATTGAGTTCCTATGAAGACTTTATGAGTTAAAGAGGGAACACTGCAACAGAGTAACATTTTTAACACTTTCAAAAGTGTTATTTTAACACCAGTTCTGTGGGACTCATATGTTCACTGGAATTAGTGTGCATTTTACACCATTGATTTTGCTGTAAAATTGATTTATAGGGTAGGGGTGCTGTTTGGAACTTACCCTGTCTAAGTGTCATACCAGTATTTCTCCCCTCCCAAATCTCAGAGACTTACATCATCACATTCAGCAGTAGCAACTTCTTAGAAATGCCACCACTTTAAATCTCCATGAATAGATTGGAGAACATAGATTGGAGAAGGGCAGACTAGATATAGTTTTAAATAATTAAGACCAATTCAGCTGAGAAATTAATATTGTTTATGTGAACGTTGGTGTCGTACAGGTATCTGGTTATCTATCAATTATACTGTAGATCTATGCCTCTAGTTATTCTAGTGACTGTCTGCATCCTAAATGGCAATAGCACCAATAGGGCTCTAGTCATGCACTACAAAGAGAATAGGGTACCATTTTGAGAACACTTCTGTCAAATCTTTTGGGACGACATCATCCACATTCAATCCAATGGGGTCTCACTCAATCAAAACCTGCATCAGGAAAATCTCGAGATGATGCACAACAATTACCACCCCCTGCTGTGAGCACGAAGTATTAATCTAAAATTGTACAAAACAACATTCTCCCTCTCACACTGAGAGGGCCAAATACCCGCAGCGAGCCATCCTCTCCCATCCCCTGCCATTGTTTTTTATAATCATTATTATTCTATACACTGCAGTGTTTTATATTACATTAGTTTTCCAGGCTATTGATTTCACTCAGAACAACATACATGTTTTAATGGATCATTAGGAAGGTTCCCGCAGTGTGTGTGGGGATGACTCTGCCCAAGGCTGCATTTGAGCAAATGTCAGAAAAACCAACGTGATATTCTTGGAATTGCATCAAACGCTCAAAGAACGCTCAAAGAACGCTCTCAGAACCCTCTTAACTCATCCAATTCTGAACTGTGTCCCAAATGGCACCCTATTTCCTGTATAGGACAGTACTTTTAAACAGGGCTCTGGTTAAAAGTAGTACACTTTTATGGAATAGGGTGCCGTTTGGGACGTAGGGGCAATCAGCTCCTAACACAACGGAGGAGACACGAAAACAGACTGACACAAACAATTACTGTGATAGATCCTCAATTAATCCACTGTCTTTCAGACGTTTGTGTTAATTGCAATTTAAACTTCCAGGGTTTGACAGTAAGTGAAATTCATTTTGTTGCTTTTAGGAACTCTCTGTCAAAGAGTATAATTATCGCCTTAACATAACGAGGAGAGCGAGCAGCATCCTTTTCTCTCTCACTATTTGCACTAAAAGGTCATACAATGTCAGTTTACGGAGTGGGTGAGGCAGGGCTGAGGGCTATATGGTGTGTGTGTGACTGGGTGTGTGACTGAGTGTTTGTCGGAGGGTGTATGGTGTAGTATTGGCCATTCCTCTGGGTCAGTATGAACTCAAACAGATCCTCCACTTGGTAATATTTTACATGGACACACACACAGAGACACACACACACATACGCACACACATCAGGTTGTTCCTGGCCCATCCCTGCAGCTCTGAGGGGACTTCCCTAATACTGCCTCTCTGAATGGCTGTTTAATCAAGCACTGATTATTAACGCAAGTGCGGCAGAGCGATTGCACACACACACAAACACAGACTGACACAAACATGAATGCAACCATATACACACACACACACACATTCCTGGCCCATCCCTGCAGCTCTGAGGGGACTTCCCTAATACTGCCTCTCTGAATGGCTGTTTAATCAAGCACTGATTATTAACGCAAGTGCGGCAGAGCGATTGCACACACACACAAACACAGACTGACACA
>NC_036858.1:57213737-57238737 GCF_002910315.2 Salvelinus sp. IW2-2015
TGCTCGGCGGACACCGGGGGACACAAGATTGGTTTTGTGGTGTGTGTGGTGTGTGTGTGTGTGTTGGTGTGGTTGTGTGTGTGTGTGTGTGTGTGTGTGTGTGTGTGTGGGTGTGTGTGTGGTGTGTGTGTGTGTGTGTGTGTGTGTGTGTGTGTGTGTGTGTGTGTGTGTGTGTGTGTGTGTTGTGTGTGTGTGTGTGTGTGAGTGCGTATATGGTTGCATTCATGTTTGTGTCAGTCTGTGTTGTGTGTGTGTGCAATCGCTCTGCCGCACTTGCGTTAAATCAGTGCTTGATTAAACAGCCATTCAGAGAGGCAGTATTAGGGAAGTCCCCTCAGAGCTGCAGGGATGGGCCAGGAACAACCTGATGTGTGTGCGTATGTGTGTGTGTGTTCTGTGTGTGTGTCCATGTAAAATATTACCAAGTGGAGGATCTGTTTGAGTTCATACTGACCCAGAGGAATGGCCAATACTACACCATACACCCTCCGACAACACTCAGTCACACACCAGTCACACACACACCATATAGCCCTCAGCCCTGCCTCACCCACTCCGTAAACTGACATTGTATGACCTTTTAGTGCAAATAGTGAGAGAGAAAAGGATGCTGCTCGCTCTCCTCGTTATGTTAAGGCGATAATTATACTCTTTGACAGAGAGTTCCTAAAAGCAACAAAATGAATTTCACATTACTGTCAAACCCTGGAAGTTTAAATTGCAATTAACACAAACGTCTGAAAGACAGTGGATTAATTGAGGATCTATCACAGTAATTGTTTGTGTCAGTCTGTTTTCGTGTCTCCTCCGTTGTGTTAGGAGCTGATTGCCCTACGTCCCAAACGGCACCCTATTCCATAAAAGTGTACTACTTTTAACCAGAGCCCTGTTTAAAGTACTGTCCTATACAGGAAATAGGGTGCCATTTGGGACACAGTTCAGAATTGGATGAGTTAAGAGGGTTCTGAGAGCGTTCTTTGAGCGTTCTTTGAGCGTTTGTGCAATTCCAAGAATATCACGTTGGTTTTCTGACATTTGCTCAAATGCAGCCTTGGGCAGAGTCATCCCCACACACACTGCGGGAACCTTCCTAATGATCCATTAAAACATTATGTTGTTCTGAGTGAAATCAATAGCCTGGAACATAATGTAATTAAAAACACTGCAGTGTATAGAATAATAATGTTATAAAAAACAATGAGGGGATGGGAGAGGATGGCTCGCTGCGGGTTATTTGGCCTCTCAGTGTGAGAGGAGAATGTTGTTTTGTACAATTTTAGTTAATACTTCGTGCTCACAGCAGGGGTGTGGTAATTGTTGTGCATCATCTCGAGATTTTCCTGATGCAGGTTTTGATTGAGTGGACCCCATTGGATTGAATGTGGATGATGTCGTCCCAAAAGATTTGACCAGACAGGCAAACAGAGAGGATGACCTCTGTAATACTAAAGGACCCGTTCACTCCTCTCGCACTACTCTCTGGCTTTCAGTACTATATGTTGTCTCACTTCTTTCATTCCTCTTTTTCTCTCTCTTTTTCTTATTTTATATATCACTCTCTCTCTTTCTCTATCTCCTGTTTTTTTAATCTCTTTTTCACTCTCTGTCCCCTCTCTCTCCCTCTCTTTCTCCCTCTCTTTCCTTCCTTTTTCATTCTATCCCGACCAAGGGAAAAAGAGGGAAGGAAAGGGGTGAAAAACAGAATGTCAATCTCTTTTTCTTCCCGGCTTCTTTATTTCCTGCTGTCCTCCGGCTCCATGACAATGAATTAAACATCAGGTCGTCGGCTTGCTGCCGTGGCGATGCACGCCAAGCCAGACACTTTGTATATGCAAAGAAGGATGTCATGCAAAAAAATACTTGTTTCCTAACGGAGCAAAGGAGCGAGAAAACTGACAGGCAGGGAGAGTGTAGGAGAGCAGTGGATGGAGGGAGGAAGTAGGAGCGGTACGTTCGACCTCCACTCTATGTCCTCTGGATACTCTGTCTCTTTTTTATTTTTCTTTATTTCAATTCTTTATTTTTTTTTGCTCCCACTCTCAACTTTTCTGTCTTTAAATCTCACCAGATTGGTTTTTTGGTCCTCGCTTCGTTTCAGCAGTCTCGTCTCATCTCGTCTAGTCCTGCTTTGGGTTCCGAGGCGCTCGCTGCGCCGCTACTACAAAGGTTTGCCTTCTCCACCCTGGTTACCAGTGTCAGCCAAACAACAGAAGAAAAATCCTCGCTTCTCTCTTCCTCTACTTTTTTCGTATTTATTCTCTTTGACTTTTCTCCTCTGAGGGTAGCAGAGACTTGCTCTACAAGTCTGACAAAACTGCTCTGTAAAATATGATCAATGAACTGTAGGGAGCTGTTAGAGTCCACTGGCATCTCATAAAGTTCAATTATAGAGAGAGTGAGTAAATTATACTGGACATTACCCAAATACAATCCAGAGAAAGAGAGAGAGAGGGAGAGAGATCCAGAGAGCTAAAAGATGTCCTGACTTTTATCTCCAATAATTGACTGTCCCCCTTAAATGGCCAGTTCCAGTTAAAAGGGATGATCTAATGAAAGGTGTTCTTGAAGCAAGATGTCGGATTATTATTATTAAAGTAATGATGCAAACGGATATAAGGAAAAGACTGACCTCTCTCTACTATTTTTCCTATGTTATCCCCCTAATCTATTAAATATCTCACTCCTCTCTCTCTCTCTCTCTCTCTCCTCTTGCCCTTGTTCCCATAAACACTCTTAAACCCAGCACTAGGCCCTGGGCAGTGGAAGACAGACAGATGAATACAACGATCTCCGAGTCTCTGTCTGCCAGTGATAATGCTTAACAATGCCCTATGTGTGTGTGTGTGCACGTGTGTGTGTGCACGTGTGCGGTGTGTGTGTGTGTGTGTGTGTGTCTTTGTATGTGTGTGTGTGTGTGTGTTAGACCTCACAATTTATTCCCCATTTGCAGGTTGTGTGTGTGTGCTTGCTCTCCCTTACAATTCAATCCCGGTTTGCAGGTTTGTTTTCACAGAGCTGCAGCCAGAGTTTGGTTGATGAATGAAATGCTTTAAGGGAGGTGTCGGCAACGAGCACACTGGGACACTGCATCTCTCTCTCTCTTTCTCCCCTTATCTCTCTTCCTTTATCTCTCTCTCTCTTTCTCTCCCTCTCTCCATCACTCTCACTCTCTCATTTTCTCTCTGTCTACTTCCACTCTGTCCCTCTTCACCTTCTCTTTCTCTCTCTCTCTCCATCTCTGTACCTTTCTCTATCCCTCTTTCTCTCTCCATCGCTCTCACTCTCTGCCTCTATATTTCGCCTCCTTCACTTTGTCTCTCTCTAAGGCCTAGTGAGGGTGACTATGTCTGCATTACACGCCTCTCCTGTGAGATTCACCCCTTCATACCTGGGCTGGTACACATCTTACCTCTTAGAAGAGCTATAGGAATCACAGTAACAGTAGGATTAGGACTGTAAAATTAACCCATGAGAACAATGGTATGTACTGAGGCATGTAATCCGTCCCTTGCATTGTTTCCTTAAACATCGTTTTTTATTCTAAGTTCTAAAAGTTTAGGGTTTGCTCAGATTTTCCAGAGAGGTTGGGAGCAGAATTCCCTTTTGGACCAAGGAACAACAATGTAAGCGTGCTATCTACACTCACATGAGGGGATACCTCATTCACATAGGCTTTCTGATCATGTGCATATTAAACATCGAAGCATCTGCTTTCTCAAACACCGTTATCTATTCCCCCCCTGAAGCATTTGCAACAATAAGCACACAATTAAATAGTGCTAACACTAACACCCAGCAAGGTGGCGCGATACACACAGAGACTGTGTCCCAAATGGCACTGCATTATAGTGCACTACTTTTGACCAAAGCTGTGGTCAAAAGCAGTTCACTATATAGGGAATAGGGTGCCAATTGGGATACACAAAGAGACTCCACAACACATTTGTTTTCATGTTTTAATTATTTAGCACCAAATCTGCTGATTAAAAGTCAGAGCAGCGCCGAGCTGAGGTGTTTTCGTCGTTTGCTGGCGTTCCCCGAGTGCGTGCAGATGAAGATCGCTAAACTAGTTCAAAACGACAACACAGAAACACGCACTGTTTGGGTGGTTTTTTGGTGTGTGTGTGTGTGTGTGTGTGTGTGTGTGTGTGTGTGTGTGTGTGTGTGTGTGTGTGTGTGTGTGTGTGTGTGTGTGTGTGTGTGTGTGTGTGTGTGTGTGTTGTGTGTGTGTGTGTGTGTGTGTGTGTGTGTGTGTGTGTGTGTGTGTGTGTGTGTGTTAGAGTCGATACTATTGGTAGATAGAGAGAGCAGCATCCAGCCCCAGCAGAGATTAGAATATTTATATATTTTCTCTCTTTCACTCTTTCTTTCACCCTCTTTCCCTCCATGTTCCTTCCCTCTCTGTCTTTCTCTCTCTTTATACTCACCCTCTCTCTCTCTCTCTATCAATCAATAAAGATAGATAGAGTGGTACCAAAATGAAGGGGAAAAGAAGGAGGGACGCCTCTGCAGGGAAAACACTGCTTTGGAGCTAAGCCCTCCTTATCTGTTTAAAACCACTGAGCTTATTCTTGTCAAATCTTACATGGTAAGCCAATGAGCGCCAGAAAACAATAAACAACATAATTTCATAGATAGAGGCAGAGACAGAGATGGAGAGAGAGAGATCCACTGTCATCTGTTGGGAGATTAGGTTAATATGCTCAACTAGAGGCACTTCAGTTATTCAGATTAAAACCTGGCCAAGGCTTTGTCATCCTTCAACGAGCACCAGGCATAATAAGGCATTACCTTGGAAAAGATTAAGCTGCGATTAAGCAGATCGGATACAATAATAATACGTGATCACGTCAGCGCATGACGAGACAAAGCCGGGGAAGCTGTCGGATGTGAATGTTGTATATAGTGGTTATACAATAAAACCATGAGACTGGGATTTCTCCTCACAGTAAAGTTAAGTTTTCCTTTCTGCATCATCAACTGTGTGAGAAGCGAATTTAGAAGGGATTTCTGAACTGTTCTCATTCAAGAATGATCTATTGTTGTATTCATGGGTTCCAACTCCATCACTCTGTCACGTCATGCCATTATTATGAACGTTCTAAAAACACCTCAGCCATAATGGTTCCCAAAATTCAAGTGGTGCCCAGTCATTTTGAACGGAGTCTAATGGTTGTTTTGTCCAAATTAGTTAGTTAGCTAAATTCCAGTGCTGTCCCCTCAATCTTAGCTATAGCTAAGGTTAAACTGCATCTAAAGTAGATCTGCCGACATCACAAAAGGTTTTGATACAAATTATTTGCCTGATTTTGAAATGTCATTGTGATTCCAAGCCCCTATAATGCACTTCAGACAAAATCTTCATCAGCACCCATTGAGAATGCATTGAGTAGAACTTTCAGAATGCATTGAGTAGAACTTTCAGAATGCATTGAGTAGAACTTTCAGAATGCATTGAGTAGAACGTTCAGAATATATTGAGAAGAACGTTCAGAATGTATTGAGTAGAATGTTCAGAATGTATTGAGTAGAACGTTCAGAATGTATTGAGTAGAACGTTCAGAATGTATTGAGTAGAACGTTCAGAATGTATTGAGTAGAACGTTCAGAATGTATTGAGTTGAACATTACAAGCACTTGGAGTAGAATGTTCAGAATGCATTGAGTAGAATGTTAAGAAGGTATTGAGTAGAATGTTCAGAATGCATTGAGTAGAATGTTCAGAATGTATTGAGTAGAACTTTCAGAATTTATTGAGTAGAATGTTCAGAATGTATTGAGTAGAACTTTCAGAATGTATTGAGAAGAACTTTCAGAATGTATTGAGTAGAACTTTAAGAATGTATTGAGTAGAACGTTCAGAATGTATTGAGTAGAACGTTCAGAATATATTGTGTAGAACGTTAAGAATGTATTGAGTAGAACGTTAAGATTCCATTGAGTAGAACTTTAAGACTGCATTGAGTAGAACTTTCAGAATGCATTGAGCAGAACTTTAAGAAATGCCATGGAGTAGAACGTTAAGAGTTGTATTGAGTAGAACGTTGAGAATGCATCGAGTAGAACTTTAAGAATGAATTGAGTAGAATGTTAAGAATGCATTGAGTAGAACTTTAAGAATGCATTGAGTAGAACGTTTAATAGTGTATTGAGTAGAACGTTAAGAGTGTATTGAGTAGAACGTTAAATATAATTGAGTAGAACGTAAAAATGCATTGAGTAGAACGTTAAGAGTGCATTGAGTGAGTAAACGTAAAGAATGCATTGAGTAGAACGTAAGAGTGTATTGAGTAGAACGTTAAGAGTGTATTGAGTAGAACGTTGAGAATGCATTGAGTAGAACGTTGAGATGAGTTATTGAGTAGAACGTTAAGAGTGTATTGAGTAGAACGTTAAGAATGCATTGAGTAGAATGTTAACAGTGTATTGAGTAGAACGTTAAGAGTGTATTGAGTAGAACGTCAGAATGCATTGGTAGAACGTTAAGAGTGTATTGAGTAGAACGTTAAGAGTGTATTGAGTAGAACGTTAAGAATGCATTGAGTAGACGTTAAGAGTGTATGAGTAGAACGTTAAGAGTGTATTGAGTAGAACGTTAAGAATGCATTGAGTAGAACGTTAGAGTGTATTGAGTAGAACGTTAAGAATGCATTGAGTAGAACGTTAAGAATGCATTGAGTAGAACGTTAAGAGTGTATTGAGTAGAACGTTAAGAGCGTATTGAGTAAACGTTAAGAGTGTATTGAGTAGAACGTTAAGAGTGTATGAGTAGAAGTTAAGAATGCATTGAGTAGAACGTTAAGAGTGTATTGAGTAGAACGTTAAGAAGGCATTGAGTAGAACGTTGAGAATGCATTGAGTAGAACGTTAAGAGTGTATTGAGTAAGACGTTAAGAGTGTATTGAGTAGAACGTTAAGAAGGCATTGAGTAGAAAGTTAAGAGTGTATTGAGTAGAACGTAAAGAGATGCATTGAGTAGAACGTTAAGAGTGTATTGAGTAGAATGTAAAGAATGCATTGAGTAGAACGTTAAGAGTGTATTGAGTAGAACGTTAAGAGTGCATTGAATAGAACTTTCAGAATGCATTGAGTAGAACTTTAAGAATGCATTGAGTAGAACGTTAAGAGTGTATTGAGTAGAACGTTGAGAATGCATCGAGTAGAACTTTAAGAATGCATTGAGGTAGAATGTTAAGAATGCATTGAGTAGAACTTTAAGAATGCATTGAGTAGAACGTTAATAGTGTATTGAGTAGAACGTTAAGAGTGTATTGAGTAGAACGTTAAGAGTGTATTGAGTAGAGTTAAGAATGCATTGAGTAGAACGTTGAGAATGCATTGAGTAGAATGTAAAGAATGCATTGAGTAGAACGTTAAGAGTTATTGATAGAACGTTAAGAGTGGATTGAGTAGAACTTTCAGAATGCATTGAGTAGAACGTTGAGAGTGTATTGAGTAGAACTTAAGAGTGTATTGAGTAGAACGTTAAGAGTGTATTGAGTAGAACGTTAAGAGTGTATTGAGTAGAACTTTCAGAATGCATTGAGTAGAACGTTAAGAATGCATTGAGTAGAACGTTAAGAAGCATTGAGTAGAACGTTAAGAGTGTATTGAGTAGAACGTAAAGAATGCATTGAGTAGAACTTTAAGAGTTTATTGAGTAGAACGTTAAGAGTGTATTGAGTAGAACTTTCAGAATGCATTGAGTAGAACGTTAAGAATGCATTGAGTAGAACGTTAGAAGGCATTGAGATAGAACGTTAAGAGTGTATTGAGTAGAACGTAAAGAATGCATTGAGTAGAACTTTAAGAGTGTATTGAGTAGAACGTAAAGAATGCATTGAGTTGAACGTTAAGAGTGTATTGAGTAGAACGTTAAGAGTGTATTGAGTAGAACATTCAGAATGCATTGAGTTGAACGTTAAGAGTGTATTGAGTAGAACGTTAAGAGTGTATGAGTAGAACATTCAGAATGCATTGAGTTGAACGTTAAGATGTATTGAGTAGAACGTTAAGAGTGTATTGAGTAGAACATTCAGAATGCATTAGTTGAACGTTAAGAGTGTATTGAGTAGAACGTTAAGAGTGTATTGAGTTAGAACGTTAAGAATGCATTGAGTAGAACGTTAAGAATGCATTGAGTAGAACTTTAAGAATGCATTGAGTAGAACTTTAAGAGGTATTGACTAAACGTTAAAATGCATTGAGTAGAACGTTGAGAATGCATTGGTAGAACTTAAGAACGATTGCGTAGAACGTTAAGAATGCATTGTGTAGAACGTTAAGAACGCATTGCGTAGAACGTTAAGAATGCATTGAGTAGAACGTTTAAGAGTGTATTGAGTAGAACGTTAAGAATGCATTGTGTAGAACGTTAAGAATGTATTGAGTAGAACGTTAAGAATGCATTGAGTAGAACGTTAAGAATGCTGAGTAGAACGTTAAGAGTGTATTGAGTAGAACGTTAAGAGTGCATTGAGTAGAACGTTAATCATGCATTGAGTAGAACGTTAAGAGTGTATTGAGTAGAAACGTTAAGAGTGTATTGAGTAGAACGTTAAGCATGCTTGAGTAGACGTTAAGAGTTATGGTTAGAAGTAAGAATGCATTGAGTAGAACGTTAAGAGTGTATTGGATAAACGTTAAGAGTATTGAGTAGAACTTAAGATGCATTGGTAGAACGTTAAGAATGCATTGTGTAGAACGTTAAGAACGCATTGCGGTAGAACGTTAAGAAGCATGCATTGAGTAGAACGTTAAGAGTGTATTGAGTAGAACGTTAAGAATGCATTGTTGTAGAACGTTAAGAATGTATTGAGTAGAACGTTAAGAATGCATTGAGTAGAACGTTAAGAATGCTTTGAGCAGAACGTTAAGAGTGTATTGAGTAGAACGTTAGAGTGCATTGAGTAGAATGTTAAGCATGCATTGAGTAAACGTTAAGAGTGTATTGAGTAGAACGTTAAGAGTGTATTGAGTAGAACGTTAAGCATGCATTGAGTAGAACGTTAAGAGTGTATTGAGTAGAACGTTAAGAATGCATTGAGTAGAACGTTAAGAGTGTATTGATAGAACGTGAAGTGTATTGAGTAGAACGTTAAGAGTGCATTGAGTAGAACGTTAAGCATGCATTGAGTAGAACGTTAAGAGTGTATTGAGTAGAACGTTAAGAGTGCATTTGAGTAGAACGTTAAGCGATGCATTGAGTAGAACGTTAAGAGTGTATTGAGTTAGAACGTTAGAATGCATTGAGTAGAACGTTAAGAGTGTATTGAGTAGAACGTTAAGAGTGTATTGAGTAGAACGTTAAGAGTGATATTGAGTAGAACGTTAAGCATCATTGAGTAGAACGTTAAGAGTGTATTGAGTAGAACGTTAAGAATGCATTGAGTAAACGTTAAGAGTGTATTGAGTAGAACGTTAAGCATGCATTGAGTAGAACGTTAAGAGTGTATTGAGTAGAACGTTAAGAATGCATTGAGTAGAACGTTCAGTTGAGATTCTTCACAACCATATGGTGACGCAACGTGCAATCCATGAATATACTCCGAACTTAGTGGAAAAGGAACGTAAAGACAACAAAAACAGAAGACCTTATTTTGCTCATAGTGTTTCACTTCAACAACAACCAGAAAACATTTGTCCCTTATGGGGTTTGAACAAGCCTTGATAGCTTTTATGCTGAAAAGTCTTGGTTTTTGCAACAATACAATTTTTTTTTTTTTACATACATGTCCCTCCGAAGACAGAGTGGCTGAACATCTTTTGTAGATATAGCTAGTTTGTTCTTCATTTCATGCATCTTGCTTGGACTGCGAAGTAGTGACTGTATGAAAACCCCAGAACACACTCTCACATTGTCCAAATTGGCACCCTATTGCCTACATAGTGCACAACTTTTCACCAGAGCCTTATGGGCCCTGGTCAAAAGTATTGCACTATGTAGGGAATAGGGTGCCATTTTGGACTCAGACTCTGTGATGTGTTTAACAGACTGATAGCATTCAGCTCTTGGTTTTTGTATTCCCTCGGGCTTTAGACAAAGCAGGCCTGTAGCTCCTCTGTACTTTCTCTACGCTCTAAATGAGATTTCACAGCTACACTGTGAGAGATGGAGAGCTAGATGTAAGGGAGCCTTTTGGGGATGGGGGTGTTTGGAGGGGGTGGAGAGGGAAATCACAGGGTGAACTGAAGAGAATGCAGTGATGAGAGCCCTCATAGACTTTCTTAGTGTCACTCTTTGACATGGATGAGGCTAGAGAGTATCTTCTTAATGTCACTCTTTGACATGGATGAGGCTAGAGAGTATCTTCTTAATGTCACTCTCTTCTTAGGGTATTTTCAAATATAGTCCTCTTTAAAAGAACCGATCTCAGTCCTCTTTAAAGTGAACTCTGGGGTAAAAAATAAAGCAATATAACTCAGTTCTCTTTGTATTCACACTGCCCTTGCATTTGAATGACGACTCAACTCTTTTGCCAGATCACTTCACCTATCTTCTGGACCGAGCAGGACCCACTCCAGGCAGTAGTGACATAAGCGGTCGCTAAGGGCCCCCGGCCGCTAGATCCCACCGAACAAATAAAGATAAACAACTCGTCTGGGTTTCAACTTGCTGTTGAGAGTTACAATTAAGTAGAATACACAAGGTGTAAGTTTGATATTTAGCTGTGCATCAACAGTTTATCTCTTGTTTTGTCTTTCACTGACAGTAACTCAATTGGCAATGTCAACTAACAATTTTTGTATTGGTAAGTTAGTCTAGCCAGTTATCTAAACTTGTAGAAATCATGGCCGGATACTGACGTGCCCAGAGGACCTGACCTCCAGGGCGCCTCCATTGATTTTGTTAGTCACTCACACTCAGATATCATTAACATGGCATAAGTAATGGCAAAAGGGGTAAAACTGCAGGTAATTAGCTTTAAAACTGCTAAAATGTATCTCTGCCCCGTGTAAAAATGAGTAGAATTGCATGACATTTGTTATAAACTTGTTAAATGTTATTTCTACCCCACGGCCAAATGTGTAGAACTGCAGATAATGTGCTTTGAACTGCAAAAATGTATCACTGCCCCATGGCAAAATATGTAGAATAGCATGACATTTGTATAAAATTGCTAAATTTTCTCTCTGCCCAACTGCAAAAGATGTAGAACTGTAGAAAACTTGGAAAAATGTGTAGTATTTACTTGAAAACTTACATTTTTCTCTCCAAGGTCAAGAGGGGGGCCATAGATGTATTTTGCCCGTTTGGCCTCAACCAAATCTCGATTAGGGCCCCCAAAATGCTAGAACCGGCCCTGGCCCCAAGCCCTCTTTGCATTCATATTCATTTGTTTAAAAAGGAACCAAGGTCTTTTTCCAACATTCACTCAATGCACTCAGTTTTTTTTATAAAGTGCAGGAAAGCCATTCCATCAGAACATGTTATCAGACAGCTGTATATACCTACTTACATTTTGGAAGCTAATAGATTGCATTTAGTTAAAAAATAAGACATAATAATTGTAATCTGAAGATACTCATACTTTTAACATGGAAATATTATTGGTAATAGAATAAATAGCTGCATGTTAAATAATGCTGAAAATGTAAAAAAAATTGAAAATGTTTCACCCAATGTAGGCTTTAATTGATTTTGTACCCTATGTCGTGATTCTCACCAAATATGCTGTTGTCATCGCACACTATTAAAACCCCACAAGTGAATAAACATCTTATGAAGCTCTCTTAGCCTATAGATCACATATTGCAAACAAATCATCTGAACTAAAAACTCCACACATATATTGTAATGTCTGTGCATCCTTGATAATCGCTAATCAATATCCAAAAACAGCACGTTTTCTTCTGCGAACATGTATTTGGAGACACAGAGAGAGAGACACAGAGAGAGAGACACAGCTGCATGTGAGCTCTCACGTTTTTCAACATGTTTTTTACAAAATGATAGATTTGGAGTTAGATAAACTTGGATTTTTCGGCAGGGACATATGCATGATGCTACCCTCCACCTGCATGGCCTTCGCTCCAGATCAAAACTCCAAACCTACAACCTAATTTTGGCCAAAACTAACTGGATAGATTACTGTTACCAAGGTTTCCTGTTTCCAAGCTATACGGAGAGTGCTCTAGCAAACAAACAGCAGAGACCTGAGGACACCAACATGGAACTGAGTAAGTATTGTTTGGTCTAATGCTATTTTGAAAGCCAAGAAGAAAAATACATTTTTAAAAATAAATAACGTACAATACAATGATATATTTGACTTTATGGGGACTGAATGCTGAATTAAGACTGCCAGGCTTGCTATTACAGACCAGATACAACTTCAATTAGCACTGAGGTGTGAAGTGAAAGGTGTCAAGGCCTTTGGGCCCAACAAGTGGCAGGAGTCTTTGAAGCCTCCTCCTGCTGTTCAAAGACTGGCATTTTCTACGAGAAATCTGCCTCCAGAAATAAAAGCTTCTCCCAAGTGGGTTGCGCACCTACTCCTGTTGAATGTTGCACTGCTGCTTGGATTCCACCTGGCGATCTGTTCACTGTCTGCCCTGGCCTGTCTCCCCCTGTCTGGTACACGTACCCCCACCACACTCCCCCCTCTCTCCCGAGCTTTGGCTTGGAAATTACTATTGTAGCTGGAAATGGCAGATTTTTTATGGAATATCTACATAGGTGTACAGAGGCCATTATCAGCAACCATCACTCATGTGTTCCAATGGCACATTGTGTAAGCTAATCCAAGTTTATCATTTTAAAAGGCTAATTGATCATTAGAAAACCCTTTTGCAATTATGTTAGCGCTGATTAAAGAAGCAATAAAACTGGCCTTCTTTAGACTAGTTGAGTATCTGGAGCATCGGCTTTTGTGGGTTCGATAACAGGCTCAAAATGGCCAGAAACAAAGTACTATGTTCTGACACTCGTCAGTCTACTGTTGAAGTTATATTTTTATATATACACTTTTTTTTATCCCAGCCCCCGTCCCTGCAGGAGGCCTTATGGAAGGCCGTCATTGTAAATAAGAATTTGTTCTTAACTGACTTACCTAGTTAAATAAAGGTTAAACATATACAAAAATAAAAAATCATCATCTACTCTCTTTTGTGGCACCAAAGTGAGGGGTTATTGCAGGGGGAACTGTGTTGCAGTAGTCTAGTGTGTGGTGGCGGGAATAATGACAAGTGAACCTGGGTAGCTTTGTGTTCACACTGCCCTACAAAAAGGGAACCGGAACAAGGATTTCAAGCCAACCAAACTCAGACCACCTCTCGAGATGGTCTCACTTCGGTTTGCTTCGGGGGCTCTTTTGAGTTGTCTGAGTTCCTTTGGATGATCAAATCAAATCAATCAAATCAAACTTTATTAGTCACATGCGCCGAATACAGCAGGTGTAGACCTTACAGTGAAATGCTTACTTACAAGCCCTTAACCAACAATGCATATAGTCCGGGTAGAACCGCACTCAGTTCACAAAAATTGTCTGAAAGGGACCAAGTGTGAAAACATCCTTAGTCTCAGTCTTAGACATAGATGAGTGTGATATTCAGTAAATAGAGCATTGCTGACACGTTCTTTCATTGGAAAACAACAGGGTGTCCTCAGATCCCAATGGATGAGGAGCATGATCAATTCCAATATTACTTGCTTTTTATGCAGTGCTGTTAACAATATAAGAGTACAATTCAGTTGTGAAAAAGTTACGAACAGACTCAAATCTAATCATTTAACCAGATGTTAAAGCCATTGATTCACTGAAAGACCTAACGTGTATGGTACAATTTACAATACACTGTAAACCATAAGGCATGTTTACTCAAATACTTATTATAATTTGAACTCAAAGTCAATGAAAAGTAAATATTACTTAAAATGTTTATGTGGTAATGACTGAAAACTAAATGAGAAGACACATCAACAATTAAAAAAAAAAAAGTTATGATAACGAACAACCTTTTTGCCCAGCATGCTCTACTGCAGGTACAGTTGAAGTCGGAAGTGTACATACACCTTAGCCAAATACATTTAAACTCAGTTTTTCACAATTCCTGACATTTAATCCTAATAGAAATTCCCTGTCTTAGGTCAGTTAGGATCACCACTATATTTTAAGAATGTGAAATGTAAGAATAATAGTAGAGAGAATTATTTATTTAAGCTTTTATTTCTTTCATCACATTCCAAGTGGGTCAGAAGTTTACATACACTCAATTAGTACTTGGTAGCATTGCCTTTAAATGTTTAACTTGGGTCAAACGTTTCGGGAAGCCTTCCACAAGCTTCCCACAATAAGCTGGATGAATATTGGCCCTATCCTCTGGACAGAGCTGGTGTAACTGAGTCAGGTTTGTAGGCCTCCTTGCTCGCACACGCTTTTTCAGTTCGGCCCACAAAGTTTCTATGGGATTGAGGTCAGGGCTTTGTGATGGCCACTCCAATGCCTTGACTTTGTTGTCCTTAAGCCATTTTGCCACAACTTTGGATGTACGCTTGGGGTCATTGTCCATTTGGAAGACCCATTTGCGACCACGCTTTAACTTCCTGACTGATGTCTTGAGATGTTGCAACAATATATCCACATAATTTTGCTTCCTCATGATGCCATCTATTTTGTGAAGTTCCTCCTGCAGTAAAGCATCACCACAACATGATGCTGCCACCCCCGTGCTTCACGGTTGGGATGCTGTTCTTCGGCTTGCAAGTGTCCCCCTTTTTCCTCCAAACATAATGATGGTCGTTATGGCCAAACAGTTCTATTTTTGTTTCATCAGACCAGAGGACATTTCTCCAAAAAGTACGAGCTTTGTCCCCATGTGCAGTCGCAAATCGTAGTCTGGCTTTTTTATGGCGGGTTTTGGAGCAGTGGCTTCTTCCTTGCTGAGTGGCCTTTCAGGTTATGTCGATATAGGACTCGTTTTACTGTGGATACGGATACTTTTGTACCTGTTTCCTCCAACATCTTCACAAGGTCCTTTGCTGTTGTTCTGGGATTGATTTGCACTTTTTGCACCAAAGTACGTTCATCTCCAGGAGACAGAACGCGTCTCCTTCCTGAGTGGTATGACGGCTGCGTGGTCCCATGGTGTTTATACTTGCGTACTATTGTTTGTACAGATGAACGTGGTAACTTCAGGCATTTGGAAATTGCTCCCTAGGATGAACCAAACTTGTGGAGGTCTACAATTTTTTTCTGAGGTCTTGGCTGATTTCTTTTGATTTCCCCATGATGTCAAGCAAAGACGCACTGAGTTTGAAGGTAGGCCTTGAAATACATCCACAGGTACACCTCCAATTGACTCAAATGATGTCAATTAGCCTATCAGAAGCTTCTAAAGCCATGACATAATTTTCTGGAATTTTCCAAGCTGTTTCAAGGCACAGTCAACTTAGTGTATGTAAACTTCTGACCCACTGGAAATGTGATACAGTGAATTATAAGAGAAATAATCTGTCTGTAAACAATTGTTGGAAAAATGACTTGTGCCATGCACGAAATAGATGTCCTAACCGACTTGCCAAAACTATAGTTTGTTAACAAGAAATGTGTGGTGTCGTTGAAAAACAAGTTTTAATGACTCCAACCTAGGTGTATGTAAACTTCCGACTTCAACTGTCGATATTTTGGAATAGTTTTAAACGTCTGTGTTTATGCATGTACATTGAGCGATTGATTGATTCATCTTATGCTACACAAATATAAATAACATACATTTTTCTTAACTAATCCAATCCTTTAGTCAGATTTTTTACACCTGTTACTGAAATGGTTGTTCCAGTTTATATTGTTCAGGTATTCTCCTCACGTTGTTTGTAATCCTGGCAATCATTACGAATGCAGGTTAAAAAAATACATATGTTGGATGTCCTTACGCTGGCTGGAGTCCAATAGGAATTACACATCACTTTGCAAGCCAGCATAATGTGACATGCAGATAGGTTGCAATTTTCTGGTCAATTTCCCAAGTTTTCCAGAATTCCAACCATGATTGTTTTGCCGGAATGTTTACAACCCTACTTGTGGGCCTGATGTGGCCTGTAAACCATGAGTTTCATGCCGCTGTATGAGGGTAAATCTAGGGCTCCAAACAAGGCCTTATGAGATACTGTATGTAATGTATTTTTATAAAGAGTTTAATTATAATGATAATACTTGCCACAGGACTGAAAATGATCGAATTCAACAACCATGTCTCTGTCACTAACGAATACAGTCATTGGTCGTAACTCTACAATTCACTCGAAAAAGCAAGGCACACAGAGGAATTATATTGGAGGAGTGGCTTAGTGGGGGCATTACTCGAAAATATCAAGCTGATACAACTCCAATCTGGACCCCCTACAGGGTCACAATTACAAAATCCAGTAACTGTAGTCAGATATATTAAGTGCAATGGGTTTCCTGAAAAGTTTTGAGTAATGACAGCACATTGGGGTTTACGGTGTAGCCAACATCAGTGTTAGTGATAACACTTGAACCCCTGCTTCAAGGCTCAGATGAAGGCGATTCATTCTGAAACGTAAGCATATTGTTTGTTTGTCAGATTTACGCAGCAACAGAGTGCTCCTATTTCTTTATTCTCCGTGATAGTCACCAGTGAAGTATCCGGGGGTAAGGAATGTTTTGGGGATATTCAAGTCCCTCAGATGAGCACCTGATCCCCCTTTTTCATTTAAACTGGGCTGAAGCACCTTTGGGTATACCTTTTTTCCAACTTCCTGCTCTTGTCTGTGTAGCCTGCATTGAAACCTGTTCAGGTCTAGTGGTCTCACTCTCTCCCTCTCCGTCTCTCCCTCCCTCCCTCCCATCTTCCTCTCTCTATCCACAGGCAGAAAATTACAGCGTCTCAGGCTCTACGGTCGGACGTAATGGAGGACATTAGAACAGCAGCAATTACCATGAACTGTCATTCTGTAATAGGAATTGAATTAGATCACTCACTCAGTTGAGAGAGGGAGACACAGAGAGGGAGAGAAAAGAGGAGGGACAGAGAGAGTGAAGGGGAGAGAGGGAGGGGGAGGGAAAGAAAGATTGGAGGGGAGGAAGGGTGAGAGAGAGAATGTGAGAGAGATTGAGCAAGAGAGAGAGACAGAGAGACAGAGAGAGAGAGAGAGAGGTTACCACATTTCCTGGTGCATATTTAGCCTCTACTTCATTATAAAGCGGCAGCAAACTGGAACAGGGAGAAAATAGAGGCAGTGAGATGGACTGGGTCAAACCCCAGCAAATCCATTTACTGTGCACAATTTCATTTCTACAACTCCAACAAAGATGAAGAAAAGGGGACCTCAGACTGCCATACACACATGCGCGCTCACACATGCACCCACACACACACACACATACTTGTAGGCTAAAGGGATGAGGTGGGGGAGTAGGACAATCCTCAAGAAGTGAGGTGGGGGAGATGGGCAAGGCTAAAGGAATGAGGTGGGGGAGTAGGACAAGGCAAAAGGGATGAGGTGGGGGAGTAGGACAAGGCTAAAGGGATTAGGTGGGGTAGTAGGGCAAGACTAAAGGGATGAGGTGGAGGAGTCGGTGCGACAGGTTTAAGCCCCTCCTCTATCTCCATCCACAACACCCTAGCAAGCTGCCAGCCTACTAGATGGTAATAGGCGCTCAAGTTGCCCCTAGTGGACAGTCTTGAAGGCATCTCCCGTACATACCTACACGTACGCTACGGTCACAAGACGCAGGCCTCCTAATTGTCCCTAGAATTTCTAAGCAAACAGCTGGAGGCAGGGCTTTCTCCTATAGAGCTCCATTTTTATGGAATGGTCTGCCTACCCATGTGAGAGACGCAGACTCGGTCTCAACTTTTTTAAGTCTTTACTGAAGACTCCTCTCTTCAGTGGGTCATATGATTGAGTGTAGTCTGGCCCAGGAGTGTGAAGGTGAACGGAAAGGCTCTGGAGCAACGAACCGCCCTTGCTGTCTCTGCCTGGCCGGTTCCCTCTCTCCACTGGGATTCTCTGCCTCTAACCTATTACAGGGGCTGAGTCACTGGCTTACTGGTGCTCTTTCATGCCGTCCCTAGGAGGGGTGCGTCACTTGAGTGGGTTGAGTCACTGACGTGATCTTCCTGTCTGGGTTGGCGCCCCCCTTGGGTTGTGCCGTGGCGGAGATCTTTGTGGCTATACTCGGCCTTGTCTCAGGATGGTAAGTTGGTGGTTGAAGATATCCCTCTAGTGGTGTGGGCTGTGCTTTGGCAAAGTGGGTGGGTTATATTCTTCCTGTTTGGCCCTGTCCGGGGTATCATCGGTGGCCACAGTGTCTCCTGACCCCTCCTGTCTCAGCCTCCAGTATTTATGCTGCATTAGTTTTAGTGTCGGGGGCCTAGGGTCAGTTTGTTATATCTGGAGTACTTCTCCTGTCTTATCCGGTGTCCTGTGTGAATTTAAGTATGCTCTCTCTAACTCTCTCTTTCTCTCTTTCTTTCTCTCTCTCGGAGGACCTGAGCCCTAGGACCATGCCTCAGGACTACCTGGCATGATGACTCCTTGCTGTCCCCAGTCCACCTGGCCGGTGCTGCTGCTCCAGTTTCAACTGTTCTGCCTGCGGCTATGGAACCCTGACCTGTTCACCGACGTGCTTCCTGTCCCAGACCTGCTGTTTTCAACTCTCTAGAGACAGCAGGAGCGTAGAGATACTCTTAATGATCGGCTATGAAAAGCCAACTGACATTTACTCCTGAGGTGCTGACTTGCTGCACCCTCGACAACTACTGTGATTATTATTATTTGACCATGCTGGTCATTTATGAACATTTGAACATCTTGGCCATGTTCTGATATAATCTCCACCCGGCACAGCCAGAAGAGGACTGGCCACCCCTCATAGCCTGGTTCCTCTCGAGGTTTCTTCCTAGGTTTTGGCCTTTCTAGGGAGTTTTTCCTAGCCACCGTGCTTCTACACCTGCATTGCTTGCTGTTTGGGGTTATAGGCTGGGTTTCTGTACAGCACTTTGAGATATCAGCTGATTTAAGAAGGGCTATATAAATAGATTTGATTTGATTTGATTTGATCTCCCGACATCCTAGGGACCTGGACAAACGTTGAATACTGAAATCTATCTTGTGTGACCTGGCTGGTATAGGGATAAGGAGGGGACCAGACACGCTCATGCATATTGCATATTACTGTATAATATGCTTTTTATTTGTAATTATAATGAAGATGCGATTTCCTTCACATTTATTATGAATTATTCTATTAACACAAGAAAGTGAGAAAATACAATTTCTCTAGAGGTCCAGTGAAGTTGGGTGAAGACAGTGAACACACACACACCAACACAAGCCCTTGAGTACCCCTTAAATCAGGGGTGTTAATGTTGGTTCTGGAACAAATATGTGCAGGTTTGAGAAATCCCCTGCACTACAGTGAAGTCCAGCCTGGCTACTATGGCAACCATTCTGTTCCTTAAACTCTGAGGTCAGCCCTTTCTTTCACCCATAATTCCCTGTTTCAGGAGAAGCGAGCGGCCGTTTCCAGCCGGTCAGTCCCCATCAGTGTCCCTGCCAAGCCCACAATAAACTGTGGCTTAAAGTTGTGTGTTTCATATCCCTTCCCTCCTTGACACAAATGGCCCCTGTCAGACAGAGGAAAATGGTTTCTACCCTGCGTCCTTCATTTAATTGCAAAAACATGGCAGCTCTTAAACTAAATACAACATAAACTAAATGCCTTAGACGTATGTGTATATGTGGTGTGTGTGTGTTCCTTTACGAAAAACGACATGAATTTCACGTAATCACGTGTTTCACTTCACTGCATGACCAGGCACGACTCCAACACCCAGGGGCGCTGCCAGGGATTTTGGGCCCCATGAAAAGATATCACATTGGGCCCCACCACCACAGGCCACACCAACCCTGTGCAATTGCTGTAACCACACACCTCCAGAACCCAATCGATCCTAACTGACGTAAAACATAGAATTTTTACTAGGATTAAATGTCAAGCCTTGTGAAAAGCTGAGTTTAAATGTATTTGGCTAAGGTGTATGTAAACTTCCAACTTCAACTGTACAAATCAACTAGAAAATAAGCAGCTGTACAAGTGGAAATGGAAAATGGAAAACAAAATGGAAATTTAAATGAAAAGGCCTGATGGTGGCGCTAGAGGGAAGGTCAAGTGGTCACCAAATCAATAGGTTTCTTCCACTTGGGGTCTTGATTGTGCACAACAAATTTTATGGCAATCCAGCCATTACTTTGTGATATATCTTGTTCTCAGTCTGTTCTCAGTCTTATTCTCAGCCTGTGGGCATCATGTGTGTAGTGATCCAATATCCATAGCCATGCCATTTCACAGTTATCACTGGCCCTTGCTCAGCCTTACTCACCAAGAGCCCAGCGCCGAGCCTTCTTGCTAGCAAAGTCACTGATCAAGTCTTTGAAGTCCAGCTTTCTAGCTAACTGACTTTCAATGGACAGCATGGCAAGACTGCAAAGCCTGTCCTGGGACATAGTGGACCTCAAATAGTTTTTTATCACCAGCAACAGACACAGGCAGTGTGCAAAATATACGTAAAGTAATGCACACTTCTCCAAAAATGCAAATTGCATTCAGGAGACCAAGAGGGGACAAGTTAAGGGGGAAAGTGGCAGGATATACACTGTTCAGGTGTCTTTGTGTTGAAACTCAGGTGTGAGATCTCTGGAATACTTCATGATCAGTGGATGGCACACAGAAAGGACTTCATTCTCACTAATCTGCCCAACTTTCAGAAGAGCAGAAAATGATTCTACAAGTTTTGCAGTGGTGTGGAACCTAGTGTCCAAGTCACTTATGATGTTGTCCATTGCAGTAAAAAACACTGTGTTCCGAAACACTGTTGCTGCATTGTCCTGAGCTGTCTCCTCTTGAGAGGTCTCATCATGGAATCTATTCCTTTTCCTCTGGCGGCTGTGTTCCTTGCTAAATTGAGGTGCAACACCCATTTGCATAGCAATCAGTGTTGCCTCAGACAGGAGAGACTCCCATCCATCTCTAAGAGCCTGCATCTCTTCCTTTAAGGCTCTGATATTGGCTGCCTCTGTGTCAAGTGAGGTTTTTCCTGACTGGAGAATCACATTCCTGTCCTCAATGCATTGCAGTACCTACAATTATGCCAAATGACATGTCATTCAACACAATGCTGCTCACCTCCTTCTTCAGTTGGGAGTATGGCTGGTTCAGGGGTATGGGGATGGGGAGACAGGGCTGCTGAGCCTGAAGCTGCATCTGTTGGGCCTGGCACCAAGCAGGGGCAGGGACCACTGATTTAGTATGAACAGCTTGATAAAAGTTTGCCTGCATTGATTAAATGTTGGCTAAAAGAGGAGCGAAATGTAAACACTCTGTGAAGATATTAAGTAACTAATGTTTAGGGGAGCAAAAGTAGCCTATTTCACTATGGACTAAGCTAACAGGTTCATTTCCACCACTCACGGACTACACCCACCTTCCTTTGTGAAAAATTGGGTGACATACTGTCGCCCTTTCTTTTCTCTCTCCTGTCTTTCTTTTCTTTCTTTTCATTTTTGGAAGCCAGATTTTTCTTTAGGAAGCTGAGACATGATGCTCCACCAGCACTCCTTACTCGCAATTCTCTGCTAGCAAGTACCGTTCGCGCCTTTTTTTGGGGGGCAGGACCGAACCATTTCATGTAAAAAGAGTGAGGGGGTTGGGCAATACAGAGGCTCTCTGGATGTTTTTACTTTTTGCCAAAAACAAGAAAAGAATAAGAAACCGTTAGTTTTATTAGTACATTGTCAATAAAATATTCTATTAATGATGATAGGTTAATAATTTAATATTGAGAAAAAAACTGTCAGTCACAGGTCCTTAGATTCGTCCTAACCCCCCCATCAAGACAAAGGAGATGATTGTGGACTACAGGAAAAGTAGGACTGAGCACGCCCCCATTATCATCGATGGGGCTGTAGTGAAGCAGTTTGAGAGTTTCGAGTTCCTTGGTGTCCTCATCACCAACAAACTAACATGGTCCAAGCACACCAAGACAGTCGTGAAGAGGTGCACGACAAAACCTATTCCCCCTCAGCAGACTGAAAAGATTTGGCATGGGTCCTCAGATCCTCAAAGGGTTCTACAGCTGCACCATCGAGAGCATCCTAACTGGTTGCATCACTGCCTGGCATGGCAACTGCTCGGCCTCCGACCACAAGGCACTAAAGAGGCTAGTGTGTACGGCCCAGCACATCCCTGTGGCCAAGCTTCCTGCCATCCAGGACCTTTATACCAGGCGGTGTCAGAGGAAGGCCCTAAAAATTGTCAAAGACTCCAGCCAGCCTAGTCATAGACTGTTCTCTCTGCTACCGCACGGCAAGAGGTGCCGGAGCACCAAGGCTACTCTCTGTTATTATCTATGCATAAGTCACTTTAATAACTCTACCCACATGTACAGTTGAAGTCGGAAGTTTACATAGACCTTAGCAAAATACATTTAAACTCAGTTTTTCACAATTTCTGACTTCTAGTAATGGTTGTATGTGTATAACATTTTATTTTATTTGACATGTGATTACATGTGATCTTATGAGAAGCTAATGTGATAACATGTGAAAACATGATCTCATGTAAAAAAAATATGACAACATTGGGATGCAAATTTTCAACATGTGATTCCATGACTTTGACATTTGAAAGATGTGAAAATGCAATTTCACATGTGAGAGTTACATTTTCATGTAAAATGTTTGTGAAAGTGCAAATTAGTTTTCACGTGAAAAATGTGTACACTTTTTGCTGAATAGCGTGCCAGAGAAAGAGAGAGAAAGAAAGAAAAAGAGAGGTAGAGAGAGATATAGAGGATCCTTTAAGTGGAAACAGGACTTCAGTCAGATAGCACTATCCTCTCCTTCTCACGACTCATTTACCAAAGTGAACGTCTCTGAGACGCATTAGAATAACTAATGTGCCCAACAAAGTTGTCAAGTTATATTAATTGCTTAATTAAAAAGAATGCATTGTCTCTCCGAGTTTACGGACAGCTCAGTCTCCCCTCACTGCCTTTAAACTAATACCATGTACCGGAACTATGGGGGACAGGGGGAGGATGGCGGGAGGAGAGGGGGGAGGACAGGGGGAGAAAGGGAGGGGAGATGAAGAGAGGGAGGCATAGAGGATACGCCTCTCTACAGCACAATACAATAAACACACACACACACATACATAAACCAACACAAAAACACACATGCACACGCTGAAAGAAGTATAAAAAAATAAGTATAAAAAAGTGATATATTGCTTCAAAGACATCCGCTATCCATTTTCAGACCCCTACTCTTCCTCTCTGCGTGTGTGAGAGTCTGCTTGCCTGTGTGTCTTTCCACCTGCCCACCCACCTGTGTGCGTGTGTTTGTGTGGCCCATAGGAGGAAGCGTGAAGTAGAGGTGTGTGTTATGGTGGGAGCTTCTGAGATGGGCTCTCTGGGGGTGCGGAGGGGTGTGTGGGGGGGGTGGACACCCCTCTCTCTCTGGCTGTCACCATGTGAGAGCTGGATTAACGTCTCAACCTTGGCACAGACTCTTCCCTCATCAGTGTTCCCTTCACTAATCCCCACACACTCCACCCTCACACAAACACACTCTCCACACACACATCCTCATTGTGCGTTTTTACACACTCCAAACACTCCCTCCCAGTGCCTCTGAAACACCTCGGGCCCCTGTTGTGACTGAAGCACGCTCCAGGGAGGATTGAAAAGATGAAGAAGCCCCAAGAACTGATTTGAGGTCGGTTTTGTAGTGTACCTCCCATTGGTTATGGCTAAGATTAGGTGTGGTTTATGCTAATCCTAGATCTGTTCTTACAGGCAGATTAGACCCCCAAGCATCCATTAAGGCAGGCGGGACAACAAAGGTTATTTGGCAAACTCTCCAACAGGTCCCGAAGAGAACAAAAGAGTAAAAGAAGCACCGTCACTTTAAGAGTGGAAGTTATCTTCAGCCAAGCAGACGGTGAATGAATCACATTTACATAACAAATGAAATATTACAGGAATTAAGAGAGGGAACATGATGGATCTCATATGCTTTCATCGCAGATACTTATAGTGATATGGTAGTAGATTAGACTTAGCTATACATGAATAATCACTACTATTTCCTTTGCATTCATAAGTGTTTCACGCTCTGTGAGAAATGAAATAGTGATTTATACAGGGAATGGGGTGCCGTTTAGGGTGCAACCATAGTTTCTGTTGTTACTATGTTCTCTATAGGCTCCCGAGTAGTGCAGTGGTCTAAAGCACTGCATCTTAGTGCTCAAGGTGTCACTACAGACCCTGGTTCGATTCCAGGCTGTATCACAACTGGCTGTGATTGGGAGTCCCATAGGGCAGTGCACAATTGGCCCAGTGTCATCCGGGTTAGGGTTTGGCCAGGGTAGGCCGTCATTGTAAATAAGATTTTGTTCTTAACTGACTTGCCTAGTTAAATAAATTTATAATGTAAAAAAAATATAGCCCATCATAGGTCACCCAGAAAATGTGGTTATAGCAGCATGTGGCTATATACATAGCAGGGTTTCCTTTAGGAAAATGTTGCACCGGACATTGCACCGGACGTGACCAGTAACATCTTAATTTACTGGCCATTTGAGGAATTTACCGTACCCATATGCATTGGGTGCGTAACCCATGATGGTGTCCACCCATGGTTCCTCAGAATGACAATAACAGAAATCAAATTTAGATTATGGTAATTCATCTTAACAGAACATGCAACTCCTGTAATGAAGCAGCCAACAAACATACTTTTCAAACATTTGCCAAAATGCAACTCACAGGAACACCTGATGTGAGCAGTTCATTATGGGACAGAGATGAAAATCTCTGTTAGAAACTTAGAAAGAGGGGGAATCTAAAGATGCAACAAATAGGATGGACGGTGACGCACTGTTAGCCTGCTTACCATTGCCTATGCACTTGAATGGCAAATGGAGGCTCTCTTCAATTACCAGTTTAGAAATAAAAATAGTATATATTTTAA
>NC_036858.1:57243737-57254500 GCF_002910315.2 Salvelinus sp. IW2-2015
GATCAGGATTTATAAACAATGACACATCCTGCTAAATAAAAGCAAAGAGAGACAGAAAGAAAGAGAGAAAGGAGAGTGAGAGCTGAGCGAGATGGACATTGAACCAATCACTAATCCAGACTCTGTCCAAATGATTAAATGAGGTCCTCTCCTCTCGTTCCCTCCTCTTCCCATCCTTTCTTCTTCCCCTTCTCTCTTCTTCCCCTCTTGTCCTCCTCCTCTCCTCTCCCTCTCTTCATCTCCTCCTACTTTCTCCTCTCCTCCCCCTCTCCTCTTATCCTCTGTCCTCTCCTATCTTCCTCTCCCATCCCTTTTCCTCCTCCTCTCCAGTCTATATATAGCTCTTGTATAACAGAGTGGCTGGGGCTCAGTGACTTTCTCTGTCTCAGGAGATTTAAGGTCAGGACGTCATGTCAGAGGCGAAGGAAGGTGGCTGTCAGCCAAACAAACGTGTCACCGGGCTGTGTCCAACAACTGTGTCCCAAATGATACCCTTTTCCCTGTACAGTGCACTACTTTTGACCCTATGGGCCCTGGTCAGCATTGAGTCAAAAGTAATGCACCATATAGGGAATAGGGTGCCATTTGGGAAGCAGTCAAAGACTGATGGGATGCTGGCCCCCCGACCCTCCGCGTCGATGACTGCTGCGCTGACAAGGGCCAATCATTTACACCCTGACTTCTAACCACTAACCCTGAGCCCTGACTTGACCTTTGACCAGGTAGGTCACCCTGACCTCTCCTAGACTGTGACATCTCACTAGGACACAGACAAAATAATTAATATCAAAACCCTCTACATTGTTTCCAGTGTCTGGGTATGGAATCAGTAAGAGTGTATCTGATCTTGTTTTTTGTAGCAGTTTGCTTTGTTGTAGATTATTTTAACAGGTATTGTCTCCTATTCTCTATTCTCCTACCCTATCCTCCTCCCCTCCCTCTTATCATCCTCCTCTCCTCTACTCTCCTCCCATCCTCTCTCCTCCTCTCTTCTGTCTGTCTGTCCGGCCTGGTCCAGGGTAGAAAAGTCAGTCTGGTTAGCAGTACTGTCACAGACGGGTATAAGCTGTGTGCTTGGCTAAGTCTCCTCCCTGGGATCCTTCGGTGTCGGCTGTGCCAACCCTTTCACCAGCTAATACCACTTCACCCGTTTTTACCCTCCCCAAGGGCTCTTATTCAATGGCGCTATCTTCCCACAGCAGGCCTGTCAAATGCCCGCTGCTGCCGCCGAGCGAAGCAAATCAGCCCACGGAGAGAGGGGGATGGAGGGAGGGGAGGGTGGAGAAGATAGGGATATCGTGGTGAAGAGGATAGAGACTGGAGGAGTCAAAGGATAAAAGGATGGAGAGGTAGAGGAGGGTAAGGAAGGAGGGATGGGGCAGAGGAAGAATAAAGGGGTTGAGGGTTAAAGGGTGGAGTGGTGGAAAGGTAGAACGTGACAGCTGCGAAGGAGGGGAAAAGGGATTGAGAGCTGAGAGAGAGGGAGAGAGCAAAGGACAGGGAAAAGTAGGGGTTCAATGGTAGAGGATAGCCCACACAGAAATCCCACATCAAACGTTCTGTGGGATAAGCCCTCTCTCTCTCTCCATCCCCCTTTCTCTCATCCCCCTTTCACTCTCTCCCCACCCCCCTCTCTCTCCATCCTTATCTCTCCATACTTCTCTCTCTCTATCCCCCTTTCTCTCCACCCCTTCTCTCTCTCCATCTCTCTCTCTCTCTCTCTCTCTCTCTCTCTCTTTTTCTCTCTCTCCAGCCAGGGGAACAGTCAGATTAGCTGTCCATTGTCTGTGAGTCTCCAGTAGCCATTGTCTCTCTGTCTCTGTCTGTGCACCAGTCTGGCTTTGGGTTGTAACTGTACCAGCATGTTTGCTGAGGGGGTTTGGGGGGGGTAGCTATTGTGTCCTCTTTGGACATTTCGTTAATTGAGTTTACTTTTGATACCATATAAACTCAGCAAAAAATGAAACGTCCCTTTTTCAGGACTCTGTCTTTTAAAGATCATTCGGAAAAATCCAAATAACTTCACAGATCTTCATTGTAAAGGGTTTAAACCCTGTTTCCCATGCCTGTTCAATGAACCATAAACAATGAACATGCACCTGTGGAACGGTCGTTAAGACACTAACAGCTTACAGACGGTAGGCAAGTAAGGTCACAGTTATGAAAACTTAGGACACTAGAGAGGCCTTTCTAATGACTCTGAAAAACACCAAAAGACAGATGCCCAGGGTCGCTGCTCATATGCGTGAACATGCCTTAGGCATGCTGCAAGGAGGCATGAGGACTGCAGATGTGGCCAGGCCAATAAATTGCAATGTCCGTACTGTGAGACGCCTAAGACAGTGCTACAGGGAGACAGGACGGACAGCTGATCATCTTCGCAGTGGCAGACCATGTGTAACAACACCTGCACAGGATCGGTACACCTGCAGGACAGGTACAGGATGGCAACAACAACTGCCCGAGTTACACCAGGAACGCACAATCCCTCCATCAGTGCTCAGACCTACCCAAATAAGCTGAGATAGGCTGGACTGAGGGCTTGTAGGCCTGAGGGCTTGTAGGCCTGTTGTAAGCCAGGTCCTCACCAGACATCACCGGCAACAACGTCGCCTATGGGCACAAACCCACCATCGCTGGAACGGACAGGATTGGCAAAAAGTGCTCTTCACTGACGAGTCAATGTTTTGACTCACCAGGGGTGATGGTCGGATTCATGTTTACAATCGCAGGAATGAGCGTTAAACCGAGGCCTGTACTCTGGAGCGGGATCGATTTGGACGTGGAGGGTCTGTCATGGTCTGGGGCAGTGTGTCACAGCATTATTGGACTGAGCTTGTTGTCATTGCAGGCAATCGCAACGCTATGCGTTAAAGGGAAGACATCCTCCTCCCTCATGTGGTACCCTTCCTGCAGGCTCATCCTGACATGACCCTCCAGCATGACAATGCCACCAGCCATACTACTCGTTCTGTGCGTGATTTCCTGCAAGACAGGAATGTCAGTGTTCTGCCATGGCCAGCGAAGAGCCCGGATCTCAATCCCATTGAGCATGACTGGGACCTGTTGGATCGGAGGCTGAGGGCTAGGGCCAGTCCCCCAGATATGTCCGGAATTTGCAGGTGCCTTGGTGAAGAGTGGGGTAATATCGCACAGCAAGAACTGGCTAATCTGGTACAGTCCATGAGGAGGAGATGCACTGCAGAACTTAATGCAGCTGGTGGCCACACCAGATACTGACAGTTACTTTTAATTTTGACACCCCCTTTGTTCAGGGACACATTATTCCATTTATTTATGTCTGTGGAACTTGTTCAGTTTATGTCTCAGTTGTTGACTCTTGTTATGTTCCACAAATATTTACAAGTTACAAGTTTACAAACCCACCATCGCTGGAACGGACAGGACTGGCACCCCTTGTGATGTTAAGTTTGCTGAAAATAAATGAGGTTGACAGTGAGGGATGTTTCTTTGTTTGCTGAGTTTACAAATATTTATCCTCTTCTGAAGATTTAACTACCGGCAGGAGGTACAGTTGAAGTCGGAAGTGTACATAACACTTAGCAAATACATTTAAACTCAGTGTTTCACAATTCCTGACATTTAATCCAAGTAAAAATTCCCTGTCTAAGGTCAGTCAGGATCACCACCTTATTTTTAGAATGTAAAATGTCAGAATAATAGTAAAGATAATTATTTATTTCAGCTTTTATTTGTTTCATCATTCCCAGTGGGTCAGAAGTTTACATACACTCAATTAGTATTTGGTAGCATTGCCTTTAAATTGTTTACCTTGTGTCAAATGTTTCAGGTAGGCCTCCACAAGCTTCCCACAATAAGTTGGGTGAATTTTGGCCCATTCCTCCTGACAGAGCTGGTGTAACTGAGTCAGGTTTGTAGGCCTCCTGGCTCGCACATGCTTTTTCAATTCTGCCCACACATTTTCTATAGGATTGAGGTCAGGGCTTTGTGATGGCCACTCCGATACCTTGACTTTGTTGTCCTTAAGCCATTTTGCCACAACTTTGGAAGTATGCTTGGGGTCATTGTCCATTTGGAAGACACATTTGTGACCAAGCTTTAACTTCCTAATGTCTTGAGATATTGCTTCAATATATCCACGCAATTTTCCTTCCTCATGATGCCATCTATTTTTTGAAGTGCACCGGTCCCTCCTGCAGCAAAGCACCCCCACAACATGATGCTGCCACCCCTGTGCTTCACGGTTGGGATGGTGTTCTTCGGCTTGCAAGCGTCCCCCTTTTTTCTACAAACATAACGATGGTCATTATGGCCCAAAATTTATATTTTTGTTTCATCAGACCAGAGGACATTTCTCTAAAAAGTACAATCGTTGTCCCCATGTGCAGTTGCGAACTAGTCTGGCTTTTTTTCTGGCGGTTTTGGAGCAGTGGCTTCTTCCTTGCTGAGCAGCCTTTCAGGTTATGACGGCTGCGTGGTCCCATGGTGTTTATACTTGCGTATTATTGTTTGTACAGATGAACGTGGTACATTCAGGCATTTGGAAATTTCTCCGAAGGATGAACCAGACTTGTGGAGGTCTACACATTTTTGTTCTGAAGTCTTGACTGATTACTTCTGATTTCCCCCTGATGTCAAGCAAAGAGGCACTGAGTTTGAAGGTAGGCCTTGAAATGCATCCACAGGTACGCCTCCAATTGACTCAAATGATGTCAATTAGCCTATCAGAAGCTTCTAAAGCCATGACATAATTTTCTGGAATTTTCCAAGCTGTTTAAAGGCACAATCAACTTAGTGTATGTAAACTTCTGATCCACTGGAATTGTGAAACAGTGAATTATAAGTGAAATAATCTGTCTGGAAACAATTGTTGGAAAAGCGACTTGTGTCATGCACAAAGTAGATGTCCTAACCGACTTGTCAAAACTATAGTTTGTTTACAAGAAATTTGTGGAGTGGTTGAAAAACGAGTTTTAATGACTTCAACCTGTGTGTATGTAAACTTCCGACTTCAACTGTATATCTGCTATTGTATACACCCCTCAATCTCAACTCTGGACCTCAAAGATAGTTCCACTGCATTTTTTCAATGTTCCCCTATAATAAGGGACTGATTTAGACCTGGGACACCAGGTGGGTGCAATTAATTATTGGCAGCCTCCTGTCATCATATGGTAAGAGTTGAATACCCCTGGTATACATTGTTGTTGTATTGAAGCTTTCATTTTGGACCCACATAACAAGATACAATCAAATGTATTTATGAATTAGATTTTCACATGTGAAACTGCAATTCACATGGGAGGTGAAAACATGTTATTCTCCTCACATGTAAAAAGGTGGTGTCAACATGTGAACTCTAAATGTAATACCACTGACCTTACATGTGAACTCTAAATGTAATACCACTGACCTTACATGTAACCTAAATGTAATACCACTGACCTTACATGTGAACTCTAAATGTAATACCACTGACCTTACATGTGAACTCTAAATGTAATACCACTGACCTTACATGTGTCTCTTTTGATTTCACAATTGAAAATTTCAGCTCAACACGATTTATGTTTTTTTTTTATGTGAATTTTTGTAAGGGAAATAATTAAATGGTATTAGGGTTTTAAGGTAAGTGGTACGTTGTTCGCTTAATTAAAATAGTGTAAATCTTTAATCAATATGATTACATTTGACATGGCCACCAAGTGCTGACTGTTCAATATGACCCCACCTGGGATTTGAACTATCAATCTCAGGTATGCTGATTGTCCTGCTACGTCACAAAGTCTGCATCATTCTCAGAAGTTCCCTACAGATTCATTACCAATGATTTTGGGCTCCTGAGTGGCGCAGTGGTCTAAGGCACTGCATCTCAGTACTAGAGGCATCACTACAGACCCTGGTTTGATTCCAGGCTGTATCACAACCAGCTGTGATTGGAAGTCCCATAGGATGGCGCACAATTGGCCCAGCGTCGTTAGGGTTTGGCCGGGGTAGGCTGTCATTGTAAAATAAGAACTTGTTCTTAATTGACTTCCCTAGTTAAATAAAATATATCTCTGCACTTTGCAAAAGAGTGCCATCTCTACTACTATTTTAGTTAATCTGACTTATTCTCTGACTTATTTTGACTTTTGACTTATTTTCGGCAATTACAGGGTTTTCTGTATAGCTGTCTAATTTTGGAGAGGCATATTATTCTATGATAAATATAATAGTTTCTCTTGAGTATATTTTTAACAAAGCTGAGATTTACATTGAAGTCCAAAGTGTAGGAATACAGGTGAAATCAGTTGTTGATACAGACATGGAGGCGTAGCAGGAAGTTTGAAATGCTGTGAACCAAGAGGCTGTGAGTTCAAATCCCAGGTAAGGACATGTTGAATAATAATTACTGTATAAATAAACCAACAATGCAGTCATGTGTGTCAAATATGTAAATTGACATTCTGGGGGACACCCTAATGACCTGTTTGCAGAGCATCACCTGTGAAACTTCATGTGAAATATCATCACTTGTGAAGTGTTCCAAAACCACATGGTTTTCCGAAAGAAGAGGAAGGGAGAAGAGAGAAAGAGTAGAGAGAAAGGTTTGGTTGTCCCCATTACTGCAACGAGCTTCACCTTGAACAAGATGCTCACTCTCTCTGTCTTTTTTAATTCCTCTCTTTCGCCCACCTCCTGTCTTTCTCTCTTTGTCTCTCTTTCTCAGTGGGAGCCTAAAAGACAAGACACTAAAAGAATGCCAGAGTGACAACATGGAAGAAAGGACAGTGTGTGTTTGTATTGAGGATATGTGTGTAGGTGTGTGTGTGTGTGTCTGGATGTGTGTGTGTGTCTGTGTGTGTGTGTGTGTGCATGCGTGTGCGGGTGTGTGGATGTTTGATGGTGTGTGTGTGCATGAGTGTATGTGCATGTCAAAACAAATCAAATTTTATTGGTCACATACACATATTTAACAGATGTTATTGAGGGTGTAGCAAAATGCTTGTGTGTGTGCGTGCGTGTCTGAAGCCTCTGCAGCAGTAGATTTATGTGTGTATGTCCGGGCGGTGGGAGAGCAGGCATAAATAAGGCTGAGGGGAGAAAGCTCTGAACATAATCAAGTGGATCCTTTAGAAGACCGTTTATCTCTCTCTCACTCTCACTGTCACTCTTACTCTTTCACTCTCACTCTCACTTTCACTCTCACTCTCAAACAGCAACGGCCAAGGAGAGGTCAGCGTATCACTGTGTACGGCTTAGTGCTCTGAACTTACAATACAACACTGAGAATTACAGAAGACAATTCTAGAATAGAACACAGAGTTCTATAATCATTCTCTACACCCACTCAGTGAGTGAAATGTCACACGCACCACTCAATCACACACACACACCTGTGCTGAGGATAGGAGCTATCTCTCAAGGTGGTGGTAATGCGGTTAACACATCGTTCACATGTAAGTCTCAGTGTACATCCAGCGGTCCTTACTTCCTGTCTCCTCTCTCTAAAGCCTCTCAAAACAGCCTCTGAATACAGCTTAATATCTCTCGTCTAAATACTTACAGACAGGAAGGAGAACCATAGTCTCTGGCTAGCATCTTAAAATGGCACCCTATTCCCTACATACAGCGCATGCGGAAAGTATTCTGACCCCTTCCCTTTTTCCCAATTTTGTTACGTTACAGCCTTGTTCTAAAATGAATTCAATATTTTTTTTAAAGCATCAATCTACACACAAAACCCCATAATGACTAAGAGAAAACATTTTTTTTTGTACCTGTGACCCGTTTCAGGAAACTAGGCATATGTCGCGGGTCACTACTTCACAGGAGAGCTGTTTGAACGTAAACTTTTTTTTAAATCAAAATGTGTTTCTTGGCAGAAATGCCTTCTCGACATGTGAACGGTCATGTGCCTTAATAACAAACGTGTATGCCTTCTGTAAATACAAATATAATGTTTAAATTACGAGCCTAGTTGGTTAAGCCATGGAAAAAGTCAGCAATCTTACCGCTAGCCATGATTGGCTGAGATAATGAGTGGGCTGGACATTCCGAGAGATGAGTTTGAATTGGTCTGCCATATAGCAGGCTTCTGTCTATATGAGCTGGTCAGTATGTGTAGGTAATCCTGTCTAACGCAGCTTTTTTTAATGTATTGCATAGCAAAACTTAACAAAAGACTCCATTATGCAAGTATCCATTTCAATAGAATGTCACTGCAACAACTGTTTCAGAGCACTCTCGTCTGAGTGTGCCAGAGCTCAGAATAAATGATGAATTTACAAATGCTCAACATCGGTTGAATATGGCCGGTGTCAGTAAACATCAGCAAAAAAGCGTAATTACAGTTACAGTCACCAACGCTCTGGATAACATGAAAACAGCCTAACCAGCTCTGCTAGGGCAAGTAAAAAGGTCAGCGTTTGGGTGGGAGCTAAAGCTAGATGATTCTTATGGCATTGCACATGGTCATTGTGAACCAGAGTGACTTGACACAATGGGCCAAGCAAGCTGTACAAACATAACAGAAACAACACAGGACGTCTTATTTAATGAAAGGGGTTGCAGTCTGCCGTGAAGCATTCATCTATGTATACGGGTAAGAGTCTAGCTACAGTTTCAGATAATGTACATTTCTTAATTTGTTAAAGCGTACTGTTATCTAGCTAGCTGACGTTAGATGGCTGGCTCGCTGGCTAACATTACGTTTATGATCTGTGTGCAGTAATGTTATCTCAGAATGCCATTTCGCATTGCTAGTTAAAACTGTGCGATTCGAGCACTGAATGCTGATTGGCTTACAGTCATGGTATATCAGACTGCATACCACGGGTATGACAAAACCTTTATTTTAACTGATCAAATTAACCAGTTTATAATAGCAATAAGGCACCTCGGGGGTTTGTGGTATATAGCCAATATTCCACGGCTAAGGGTTGTGTCAAAAAACTCAAAGTTGCATCGTACCTAAGAACAGCCCTTAGCCATGGTATATGGCCTTATTGCTTAATTATAGCCTAATGTTAGCTAGCTAACTAAATTAGCTAACATTGAACCTATTTGGTTAACTTTAGCTAGCTATGACAATCGGTTTGTATTGCTAGTACTCTATGGATTGGGATTATGGTTCATTGTTTGTTTAGCTAGCTAGCCAGCTACATGTCTAAACAAAAGACCCCAAGTTAAAGCTTACTTTTAGCTAGCGAGCTGGCGTTCGATGGCTGGCTCGCTAGCTAACATTACGTTTATAATCTGTGTGTAGTAGTGTTCTCAGAATGCCATTTCGCATTACTAGGTATAGCCTAATGTTAGCTATCTAACTAAGTTAGCTAACATTGAACCTATTTGGTTAACTTTAGCTAGCTACGACAATCAGTTTGTATTGCTAGTACTCTATGGATTGGGATTATGGTTCATTGTCTAGCTAGAATGTCTAAACAAACTACTCCACTTCGCCAGGTGATTACATGACGCATCAAGTTAGCAAGGTGTGTCTGACGGTGATTATGGCTCTGTTGTATAATAATTTCAAAATATTTGTATCTGGAATTTGTCTTTCTGCATCAGTAGAACACGCCTGACTCTCCTCCACCAGTCGTACAAGGAGAATTGTCTAATGCCTCCCATCAAAAAGAGAGCTGGCCCAAGCAAGCACAGGTTACACCTGAAGCATGAGGACTTGTAGCGAGTTGTGAACTTCATCAATAACTACGCAGAGGATAATGCAATAGTATTGCCACGATGCCACCCAGACACAAACACTTTGGTGGAAAGCTGCTGCCATCCCATGTGACAAAAGCAGCGATGTGGTGTCATCACAAGGAATCGATGACAACACTTGGTATGTAAAGCATAAACATGTTTTGATTATTTAAATTTACCTCCAACATGGTTGACAATACTTTTATTGATCTCACATAATTTCTTGTTATTTCCTGTTTTACAGCTTCAATGCTCTGGAGCCTGGTGTTGTTGTCGCCAAGGAGCGTTTGGACACAGTTGGGACCAGGTTTCAACTGCTGCGCAATGCGGACATCCTTCCTCCCATAAATGGTCTGCCTGTACAAGCACCACCTGGACTGGACACAGCTAGACAAATTTATCTTTTTGAGAAGATCCGGGAGTTTAGCGAGAAAGAGGCTATGGACATCACATGCCCTGCACCCAAGTCAAGGGCAGGTCAGAAACAGGCTTTCCAAATATATAGATTCCCTTGTTCATGCGTGGTTCAGACGGACCAGTCTTCAGCATTCTGCAGTGCCTCTATTCAAATGACTCTCTCCTAACACGCATGCCATTTGTTGCTGCTACAATTTTTTTTCTGCTGCTCAGCCACTTTACCCCTGATTGTATGCATATACAGTGGGGAGAACAAGTATTTGATACACTGCCGATTTTGCAGATTTTCCTACTTAAAAAGCATGTAGAGGTCTGTAATTTTTATCATAGGTACACTTCAACTGTGAGAGACGGAATCTAAAACAAAAATCCAGAAAATCACATTGTATGATTTTTAAGTAATTAATTAGCATTTTATTGCATGACATAAGTATTTGATACATCAGAAAAGCAGAACTTAATATTTGTGTACAGAATCCTTTGTTTGCAATTACAGAGATCATACGTTTCCTGTAGTTCTTGACCAGTTTGCACACACTGCAGCAGGGATTTTGGCCCACTCCTCCATACAGACCTTCTCCAGATCCTTCAGGTTTCGGGGCTGTCGCTGGGCAATACGACTTTCAGCTCCCTCAAAGATTTTCTATTGGTTAGGTCTGGAGACTGGCTAGGCC
>NC_036858.1:57255527-57261777 GCF_002910315.2 Salvelinus sp. IW2-2015
TATGATAAAAATTACAGACCTCTACATGCTTTGTAAGTAGGAAAACCTGCAAAATCGGCAGTGTATCAAATACTTGTTCTCCCCACTGTAACTACCTCATCTATCACTGATATTGTTATTGATATTGTTCTTGTACATACTGTATATTATTTGATTTATATTGACACTATCTATATCTGATATTGCTACTATGCAAGTAACCATTAGGCTGTACCGTTTACACCTTCTGTAGAAACCCATCCACTTAGCAAGATGTGGCTGGGGGTTACAGCATTTCTTTCATATGACCCATCAATTTAGACAAGTGTGTCTGGGTAAGCATCATATAATATTTATAAAATATTTTTATCTGGACACTTTCTGTTTACCTGGAATTTTTCCTTATTGTAGACAGTGGTGTAAAGTACTGAAATGATGTTCATTTTTACTCAAGTTTGACAATTGGGTACTTTTTCCACCACTGATTGTAGACTACTGCCTTTACCACTTTTAGTCTTAATCTTTACTACACTACTCACTGTTTAGCACATGACCTCACATGTGAATCCTTAAAAAGATGGGTGGGGCTGGCTTAAGAGGGTGTGAACAATGCTGAATGGGTGTAGACAAACGAGAGCTCTCCAGTAGGCCATTTTCTCAAAAGTGAGGTACAAGTTTATCAACTTTCAAAGCATAATTACTTTCCCATTGTTCTTCAAAATGCAGTTACGATATACCATTTTGTAACGCTGTGTCTCTACTTTTATCAAATATTTAAAAAAACACAGTTTCAAATTTTGCTACATAAGACCGGAACAAGGTGGCCGGTCACATTTTAGCAAATTTGTAAAAAAGAAAAACTTATTTACATAAGTATTCAGACCCTTTGCTATGAGACACGAAATTAAGCTCAGGTGCATCCTGTTTCCATTGATCATCCCTTGAGATGTTTCTACAACTTGATTGGAGTCCACCTGTGGTAAATTCAATTGATTGGACATGATTTGGAAAGGCACACACCTTTCTATATAAGGTCCCACAGTTGACAGTGCATGTCAGAGCAAACACCCAGCCATGAGGTCCAAGGAATTGACGGTAGAAAACCGAGACAGGATTGTGTAGAGGCACAGATCTGGGGAAGGGTACCAAAAATTGTCTGAACACAGAAGGGTGAGAATGGCCTTGTTCAGGGAGGTGACCAAAAACCCGATGGTCACTCTGACAGCGCTCCAGAGTTCCTCTATGGAGATGGGAGATCATTCCAGAAGGACAACTATCTCTGCAGCACTCCACCAATCAAGTCGTTGTGGTAGAGTGGCCGGACGGAAGCCACTACACAGTAAAATACACATGACAGCCCGCTTGGAGTTTGCCAAAAGGCACCTAAAGGACTCTCAGGCCATGAGAACCAAGTTTCTCTGGTCTGATGAAACCAAGATTGAACTCTTTGGCTTGAATGCCAAGCGTCACATCTGGAGGAAACCTGGCACAATCCCTACGATGAAGCATGGTGGTGGTAGCATCATGCTGTAGGGACGTTTTTCAGCAGCAAGGACTGGGAGACTAGACAGGATCGAGGGAAAGATGAACAGAGTAAAGTACAAAGAGATCCTTGATGAAAACCTGCTCCAGAGCGCTCAGGGCCTCAGACTGGGGTGAAGGTTCACCATCCAACAGGACAACGACCCTAAGCACACAGCCAAGACAATGCAGGAGTGGCTTCGGAACAAGTCTCTAAATGTCCTTGAGTGGCCCAGCCAGAGCCCGTACTTGAACCCCATCGAACGTCTCTGAAGAGACCTGAAAATAGCTGTGGAGCGACGCTCCCCATCCAACAAGAGAGCTTGAGAGGATCTGCAGAGAAGAATGGGAGAAACTCCCAAAATACAGGTGTGCCAAGCTTGTAGCGTCATGCCCAAGAAGATTTGAGACTGTAATCACAGCCAAAGGTGTTTCAACAAAGTACTGAGTAAAGGGTCTGAATACTTATACAATGTGATAATTCAGTTTTTTATTTTGTGTAAATTTGCGAAGAAATATAATACATACAGTATATAGATACATATATAGATATATATATACACACTATGTATAACCTTTCATTGAACTTTTTTAACCTTTATTTTAGCAGCGAAAACATACCGGGGCGGCAGGTAGCCTAGTGGTTAGAGCTTTGGACTAGTAAACGGAAGGTTGCAAGATCGAATACCCCGAGCTGACAAGGTAAAAATCTGTTGTTCTGCCCTTGAACAAGGCAGTTAATCAACTGTTCCTAGGCTGACATTGAAAGTAAGAATTTGTTCTTAACTGACTTGCCTAGTAAAATAAAGGTAAAAAGAATTGAGACCTAGGTCTCTTTTTCAAATGTATCCTGTACGATACAACATACACTACCGGTTAAAAGTTTTAGAACTGTCACGCCCTGATCTGGTTCACCTGTCCCTGTGATTGTCTCCACCCCCTCCAGGTGTCGATTATTTTCCCCGGTGTATTTATCCCTGTGTTTCCTGTCTCTCTGTGCCAGTTCGTCTTGTATGTTTAGTCAAGTCAACCAGCGTGATTTTCCCCGTACTCCTTTTCTATTTTCTTTTGCTAGTCTTCCCGATTTTGACCACTGCCTGACTCTGGACTACTTTCCCGCCTGCCTGATCATCCTGCCTGCCCTGACCTTGAATCTGCCTGCCCTTCGGTACCTATTGAACTGGTTTTGACCTTTTGGATTAATAAACATTGTAAGACTCCAAACATCTGCCTCCTGTGTCTGCAACTGGGTCTTGCCTTGTGCCTTGATAAGAACATCTACTCATTCAAGGGTTTTTCTTAATTTTTTACTATTTTCTACATTGTCGAATAATACTGAAGACATCAAAACTATGAAATAACACATATGGAATCATGTAGTAACCAAAAAAGTGTTAAACAAATTGAAATATATTTTATATTTGAGATTCTTCAAATAGCCAACCTTTGCTTTGATGACAGCTTTGCACACTCTTGGCATTCTCTCAACCAGCTTCACCTGGAATGCTCTTCCAACAGTCTTGAAGGAGTTCCCACATATGCTGAGCACTTGTTGGCTGCTTTTCCTTCACTCTGCAGTCCTGACTCATCCCAAACCAGTCTGGTTGAGGTCGGAGGATTGTGGAGGCCAGGTCATCTGATAAAGCATGCCATCACTCTCCTTCTTGGTAAAATAGCTCTTACACATCCTGGAGGTGTGTTGTGTCATTGTTCTGTTGAAAAACAAATGAGAGTCCCACTAAGCAAAAACCAGATGGGATGGCGTATCGCTGCAGAATTCTGTGGTAGCCATGCTGGTTAAGTGTGATTTAAATTCTAAATAAATCACAGACAATGTCACCAGCAAAGCACCCCCACACTATAACACCTCCTCCTCCATGCTTTATGGTGGGAAATACACATGCGGAGAGCATCCATTCATCCACACCGCGTCTCACAAAGATACGGCGGATGGAACCAAAAATCTTCAATTTGGACTCATCGGACCAAAGGACAGATTTCCACCGGTCTAATGTCCATTGCTCGTGTTTCTTCGCCCACACAAGTCTCCTCTTATTATTGGTGTCCTTTAGTGGTGGTTTCTTTACAGCAATTCGACCATGACGGCCTGTTTCACGGAGTCTCCTCTGAACAGTTGATGTTGAGATGTGTCTGTTACATGAACTACCATGTTGTGTTGCTACCATGCTGTGTTGTCATGTTGTGTTGCTACCATGCTGTGTTGTCATGTTTTGCTGTTAAGTTGTTGTCTTAGTTCTCTCTTTATGTAGTGTTGTGTCTCTCTTGTTGTGATGTGTGTTTTGTCCTATATTTATGTTGTATTTATTTAAAAAATGTTAAATCCCAGGCCCCCGTCCTTGCAGGAGGCCTTTTGCCTTTTGGTAGGCCAAATCAAATCATATCAAATCAAATTTTATTTGTCACATACACATGGTTAGCAGATGTTAATGCGAGTGTAGCAAAATGCTTGTGCTTCTAGTTCCGACAATGCAGTAATAACCAACAAGTAATCTAACCTAACAATTCCACAACTACTACCTTATACACACAAGAGGAGTATCGTGGCTGGAGTTGATCGCATATTTGCCACGGCCGCTAAATGTTGTGGTGGCGATTTACAGTCTGATGGCCTTGAGATAGAAGCTGTTTTCAGTCTATCGGTCCCCTGCTTTGATGCACCTGTACTGACCTCGCCTTCTGGATGATAGCGGGTGAACAGGCAGTGGCTGGGTGGTTGTTGTCCTTGATGATCTTTATGGCCTTCCTGTGACATCGGTGGTGTAGGTGTCCTGGAGGGAGGTAGTTTGCCCCCGGTGGATGCGTTGTGCAGACCTCACTACCTCCTGTAGAGCCTTACGGTTGTGGGCGGAGCAGTTGCCCGTACCAGCGGTGATACAGCCCGACAGGATGTCTCGATTGTGCATCTGTAGAAGTTTGTGAGTGCTTTTGGTGACAAGCCGGATTTCTTCAGCCTCCTGAGGTTGAAGAGGCGCTGCTGCGCCTTCTTACAACGCTGTCTGTGTGGGTGGACCATTCAGTTTGTCCGTGATGTGTACACCGAGGAACTTAAAACTTTCCACCTTCTCCTCTACTGTCCGTCGATGTGGTAGGGGGTGTGCTCCTCTGCTGTTTCCTGAAGTCCACAATCATCTCCTTTGTTTTGTTGACGTTGAGTGTGAGGTTATTTTCCTGACACCACACTCCGAGGCCCTCACCTCCTCCCTGTAGGCCGTCTCGTCGTTGTTGGGTAATCAAGCTACCACTGTAGTGTCATCCCGCAAACTTGCATGATTGAGTTGGAGGCGTCAACATGGCCACGCAGTCGTGAGTGAACAGGGAGTACAGGAGAGGGTTCAGAACGCACCCTTGTGCGGCCCAGTGTTGAGGATCAGCGGGGTGGAGATGTTGTTACCCTACCCTCACCACCTGGGGGCGACCTGTCAGGAAGTCCAGGACCCAGTTTGCACAGGCGCGGGTCGAGACCCAGGGTCTCGAGCTTGATGACGAGTTTGGAGGGTACTATGGTGTTAAATGCTGAGCTGTAGTCGATGAACAGCATTCTCACATAGGTATTCCTGCTTGTCCAGATGGGTTGGGCAGTGTGCAGTGTGGTTGCGATTGCGTCGTCTGTGGACCTATTGGGTCGGTAAGCAAATTGGAGTAGTCTAGGGGTGTCCGGTAGGGTGGAGGTGATATGGTCCTTGACTAGTCTCTCAAAGCACTTCATGATGACGGAAGTGAGTGCTACGGGGCGGTAGTCGTTTAGCTCAGTTACCATAGCTTTCTTGGGAACAGGAACAATGGTTGGCCTCTTGAAGCATGTGGGAAATCAGAGACTGGGATAAGGATTGATTGAATATGTCCGTAAAACACCAGCCAGCTGGTCTGCGCATACTCTGAGGACGCGCTGGAATGCCGTCTGGGCCTGCAGCCTTGCGAGGGTTAACACGTTTAAATGTTTTTACTCACACTCGGCTGCAGTGAAAGAGGTTTTGGTAGCGGCCATGTCAGTGGCACTGGTATTTGTCCTCATAGACGAGTCAAAAAATTATTTTAGCCTGTCTGGGAGCAAGACATCCTGGTCCGCGACGGGGCTGGTTTTCTTTTTTTAATCCGTGATTGACTGTAGACCCTGCCACATACCTCTTGTGTCTGAGCTGTTGAATTGCGACTCTATTTTGTCTCTGTACTGGGACTTAGCTTGTTTGATTGCCTTGCGGAGAGAATAGCTACACTGTTTGTATTCGGTCATGTTTCCGGTCACCTTGCCCTGGTTAAAAGCAGTGGTTCGCGCTTTCAGGTTTCACGCGAATGCTGCCGTCAATCCACGGTTTCTGGTTTGGGAATGTTTTAATCGTTGCTGTGGGTACGACATCGTCAATGCACTTTCTAATGAAACTCGCTCACCGAATCAGCATATTCGTCAATGTTGTTGTTGGACGCAATGCGGAACATATTCCAATCCGCGTGATCGAAGCAGTCTTGAGCGTGGAATCAGATTGGTCGGACCAGCGTTGAACAGACCTGAGCGAGGGAGCTTGTTGTTTTAGTTTCTGTTTGTAGGCTGGAAGCAACAAAATGGAGTCGTGGTCAGCTTTTCCGAAAGGAGGGCGGGGAGGGGCCTTATATGCGTCGCGGAAGTTAGTATAACATGATCCAAGGTTTTACCAGCCCTGGTAGCACAATCGATATGCTGATAAGAATTTAGGGAGTTTTGTTTTCAGATTAGCCTTGTTAAAATCCCCAAGCT
>NC_036858.1:57261802-57309804 GCF_002910315.2 Salvelinus sp. IW2-2015
TGTAAAGGTGATAAAGAATACTGTAGCCAAAAGATATATGAAATCGAGTCGATTGCGATAAGAACGAAATAGGGCAAGATGCAGTAGATGGTATAGAGTCACAGATATACATATACACATATTTGAGATGAGTAATGTAGGTATGTAAACATAAAAGTGCGATAGTTTAAAGTGGCTAGCTGATACATGTTATTAAATAAAGATGGCAAGATGCAGTAGATGATATAGAGTACAGGTATATACATGTACATATGAGATGAGTAATGTAGGTATGTAAACAATTATATTAAGTGCATTGTTTAAAGTGGCTAGTGGTACATTTTTTACAATAATTTCATCAAATTCCCATTAATCAAAGTGGCTGGAGTTGAGTCAGTATGTTGGCAGCGGCCGCTAAATGTTAGTGGTGGCGGTTAACAGTCTGATGGCCTTAGATAGAAGCTGTTTTTCAGTCTTACGGTCCCTGCTTTGATGCACCTGTACTGACCTCGCCTTCTGGATGATACGCGGGTGAACAGGCAGTGGCTGGGTGGTTGTTGTCCTTGATGATCTTTATGGCCTTCCTGTGACATCGGGTGGTGTAGGTGTCCTGGAGGCAGGTAGTTTGCCCCCGGTGATGCGTTGTGCAGACTCACTACCCTCTGTAGAGCCTTACGGTTGTGGGCGGAGCAGTTGCCGTACCAGCGGGTGATACAGCCCGACAGGATGTCTCGATTGTGCATCTGTAGAAGTTTGTGAGTGCCTTTTGGTGACAAGCCGGATTTCTTCAGGCCTCCTGAGGTTGAAGAGGCGCTGCTGCGCCTTTTCACAACGCTGTCGTTTGTGGGTGGACCAATCAGTTTGTCCGTGATGTGTACACCGAGGAACTTAAAACTTTCCACCTTCTCCTCTACTGTCCGTCGATGTGGATAGGGGGTTGCCCCTCTGCTGTTTCCTGAAGTCCACAATCATCTCCTTTGTTTTGTTGACGTTGAGTGTGAGGTTATTTTCTGACACACACTCCGAGGGCCCTCCCCTCCTCCCTGTAGGCCGTCTCGTCGTTGTTGGTAATCAAGCCTACCACTGTAGTGTCATCCGCAAACTTGCATGATTGAGTTGGAGGCGTGAACATGGCCACGCAGTCGTGAGTGAACAGGGATACAGGAGAGGGTTCAGAACGCACCCTTGTGGGCCCAGTGTTGAGGATCAGCCGGGTGGAGATGTTTTACCCTACCCTCACCACCTGGGGCGGACCTGTCAGGAAGTCCAGGACCCAGTTGCACAGGGCGGGGTCGAGACCCAGGCGTTCGAGCTTGATGACGAGTTTGGAGGGTACTATGGTGTTAAATGCTGAGCTGTAGTCGATGAACAGCATTCTCACATAGGTATTCCTCTTGTCCAGATGGGTTAGGGCAGTGTGCAGTGTGGTTGCGATTGCGTCGTCTGTGGACCTATTGGGTCGGTAAGCAAATTGGAGTAGTCTAGGGTGTCCGGTAGGGTGGAGGTGATATGGTCCTTGACTAGTCTCTCAAAGCACTTCATGATGACGGAAGTGAGTGCTACGGGGCGGTAGTCGTTTAGCTCAGTTACCATAGCTTTCTTGGGAACAGGAACAATGGTTGCCCTCTTGAAGCATGGGACAAACAGACTGGGATAAGGATTGATTGAATATGTCCGTAAAACACCAGCCAGCTGGTCTGCGCATACTCTGAGGACGCGCGGGAATGCCGTCTGGGCCTGCAGCCTTGCGAGGGTTAACACGTTTAAATGTTTTACTCACACTCGGCTGCAGTGAAAGAGGTTTTGGTAGCGGCCATGTCAGTGGCACTGTATTTGTCCTCAAAATCCTCTCTCGTACGATGAATGCAGCCTCAGGGTGTGTGGTTTCCAGTTTACAAAGAGTCAGATAAAGTTCGTTCAGGGCCATCGATGTGTCTGCTTGGGGGGGAATATATACGGCTGTGATTATAARCGAAGAGAATTCCCTTGGTAGATAATGCGGTCGACATTTGATTGTGAGGAGTTCTAGATCAGGTGAACAGAATGACTTGAGTTCCTGTATGTTGTTATGATCACACCACGTCTCGTTAATCATAAGGCATACACCCCCGCCCCTATTCTTACCAAAAAGATGTATGTTTCTGTCGGCGCGATGCGTGAAGAAACCAGCTGGCTGCACCGACTCCGTTAGCGTCTCTTGAGTTAGCCATGTTTCCGTGAAGCAGAGAACGTTACAATCTCTGATGTCTCTCTGGAATGTTACCCTTGCTCGGATTTCATCAACCTTATTGTCAAGAGACTGGACATTGGCGAGTAGTATGCTAGGGAGTGGAGCGCGATGTGCCCGTCTCCGAAGCCTGACCAGGAGACCGCTACGTTTGCCCCTTTTACGGCGTCGCATAGGGTCGCCGGCTGGGATCAGATCCATTGTATTGGGTGGAAGGCAAAACACTGGATCCGTTTCGGGAAAGTCATATTCCTGGTTGGAACGATGGTGAGTTGACGTTGCTCTTATATTCAGTAGTTCCTCCCGACTGTATGTAATGAAACCTAAGATTACCTGGGGTATCAATGTAAGGAATAACACATAAAAAAACAAAATACTGCATATTTTCCAAGGAACGCGAAGCGAGGCGGCCATCTCGGTCGGCGCCGGAAGTTATTGTAAATAAGAATTTGTTCTTATCTGACTTGCCTAGTTAAAAAAAGGTTAAATAAATAAATAAAAACTCTGTGAAGCATTTATTTGGGCTGCAAATTCTGAGGCGGCTAACGCAAATGAACTTTTTCTCTGCAGCAGAGGTAAGTCTGGGTCTTCCTTTACTGTAGTGGTCCTCATGAGAGCCAGTTTCATCATAGTGCTTGATGGTTTTTGCGGCTGCCCTTGAAGAAACTTTCAAAGTTCTTGAAATTTTCCGGATTGACTGACCTTCATGTCTTAAAGAAATGATGGACTGTCTTTTCTCTTTGCTTATTTGCGCTGTTCCTGCCATAATATGAACTTGGTCTTTTACCAGATAGGGCTATCTTCTGTATACCACCCCTACCTTGTCACAACACAACTGATTGGCTCAAACATATTAAGAATGAAAGAAATTCCACAAATTACCTTTTAACAAGGCACAACTGTTAATTGAAATGCTTTCCAGGTGACTCCCTCATGAAGCTGATTGAGAGATTGTCAGGAGTGTGCAAAGCTGTCATCAAGACAAAGGGTGAATTTGTCTTGATGACAAATTCTAAATTATAAAGTATATTTAGATTTGTTCAACACTTTTTGGGTTACAACATGATTCCATATGTTTTATTTCATAGTTTGTTTTCATTATAATTATACAATGTAGAAAATAGTAAAAATAAAGAACTACGTCCCTATATTGTTCACTACAAAAGCGGTGCATTACATAGGGCAGTGTTTCCCAACTCCAGTCTTCCAGTACCCCCAACAGCACACAGTTTTTTTGTAGCCCCAGACAATCTCACCTGATACTGGAGGACTGGAGTTGGGCCGCAATGCCTGTGTACAGTAACCCTCTCATAATGCAACAATCTCCTTCTCAAATACACCACCAACCCCCTGGACAGGTAATAAATAGCAAAACTGGATGTTGTTGGATGTTGCTTTGCTGACATACAAAATAAAACATCATATTTTGGAGATTTAAATTTAGACTATTATAGTAAATAATCTACAAGTCTACTACAAGGGACTGTCCACTCTTGTCAGTCGGAGGGTTATCATGCTATCATAGTGGGAAAGAAACACAACATATATATTAGCAGCTTGTATATAATCTGTCTCATCAACTACTTAGATTAAACATTTAATTGAAATATACAACAAATAATTAATTCTAGGCCGTGTCTGTTGTCTGAATACACAGCAAAATTGACTTTGAAATAGCATGTCTGTCCATGTCCTGAAGACGCCAGAAAAAGCCCTCAAAACTGGCCACCAGGGACAACAGTGAGTGCTGTTAACATCAAATAGGCTTGGGTTTTGCTAAAACATAATCCCATTACTCTGGATCCGAAAGTTGCGTGTTCAATCCCAAAGGTAGACATTTTTTTTTCAATCCCAAAACTTCAAGGCCCTGCCCAGTCATCCTATTTCGCAAGTAAAAATATCCTTTGAATGACCAAAACGTCACCCATAAGATTTTAACACTAGAAAATGCTCATAATTTAAGAAATGGTATCTTTTCTCTCATCTCTAACTATCAGGAAGCCTGAAAGAATAGGCTGAGTGGGGGGGAGTTTTTATTCATGAGCTTGCCTTGACTGACAGCTCATTGTGGTCGTTGCCAGGTAACAAGCTAAACAATTGGCCACATGTCATTAATGACGAGGTAAACAATGGGCAACATGTCATTCTGAGCCTAAATAGTATGCCTCAACCCATTTTCTCTGCAAAATGCTCTCATGGTCAACAGATCATGGACTGTTGAATATCAGACAAACAGCAGCAATTCCCAATTGCATTTCTATTGTTTTGTACCTAATTACAGAACACAGTTCACTTATACACGTCTTCACAAGAATTAGTCAATCCTGAGTCACCTTAGAAGCTTAGACATAAGGGAATGTACAGTGCCTTCAGACAGCATTCATGTCCCTTGACTTAATTTACATGTTGATGTTTTAGCCTGAATTCAAAAAGTTTTTCTCACACACAATACTCCGTAATGACAAAGTGAAAATATGTTTTTTCAAATGTTTTGCCAAATTATTGAAAATTAAATACAGAAATAATTTCCGTAAGTATTCACATCCCTGAGTCAATACTTTGTAGAAACAAATTTGGCAGCGATAACAGCTGTGAGGTTTTCTGGGGTAAGTCTCTAAGAGCTTTCCACACCTGGATTGTGAAACATTTGCACATTATTCTTTTTAAAATTGTTCAAGCTCTAAATTGTTTTTTGATCATTGCTAGACAAAGATTTTCATGTCTTGCCATAGATTTTCAAGTAGAATTAAGTCAAAACTGTAACTCGGCCACCCAGGCACATTCACTGTCTTCTTGGTAAGCAACGCCAGTGTAGATTTGGTCTTGTGTTTTAGGTTATTGTCCTGCTAAAAGTTGAATTCATCTCCAAGTCGGTGGTGGAAGGCAGACTGAACCAGGTTTTCCTCTAGGATTTTGCCTGTGCTTAGCTCCATTCCGTTTATTTTTTTATCCTGAAAAACTCCCAGTCCTTAACGATTACAAGCATACCCATAACATGATGCAGTCACCACTATGCTTGGAAATGTGGAGAGTGGTACTCAGTAATGTGTTGTATTGGATTTACCCTAAACATAACACTTTGTATTTAGGACAAAAAATGTTTTACTTTGCTACATTGTTTGCATTATTACTTTAAATGTGTGAGAGGTAATGCCTTGTTGCAAACAGGATGCATGTTTTGGAATATTTATATTCTGTAGAGGCTTCCTTCTTTATTTGAAATATTTTTTTGTGTAGTAACTAAAATGTTGTTGATCCATCCTCAGTTTTTTCATATCACAGCCATTAAACTCTGTAACTATTTTAAAGTCACCATTGGCCTCATGGCGAAATACCTGAGCAGTTTCCTTCCTCTCCGGCAGCTAAGTCAGGAAGGACGACTGTATCTTTGTAGTGAATGGGTGTATTGACATACTATCAAAAGTGTAATTAATAACTTCACCATGCTCAAAGGGATATTCATTGCCTCTTTTTTTTTGGTCCCCTTCTTTGCGAGGCATTGGACAACCTCCCTGGTCTTTGTGGTTGAATCTGTGTTTGAAATTTTCTGCTCGACTGAGGGACCTTACAGATAATTGTATGTGTGGGGTACAGAAATGAGCTAGTCATTCAAAAATCATTTTAAACACTAATATTGCACACAGAGTCCATGCAACTTAATATATGAACTCATTTAGACTTGCCATAATGAAGGGGTTGAATACTTGACTCAAGACATTTCAGCTTTTCCTTTTTAATTCATTTGTACAAATTTCGAAAAACATAATTACACTTTGACATTATGGGGTATTGTGTGTAGGCCAGTGACAAAAAAAATCTATATTGAATCCATTTTAAAATCAGGCTGTAACACAACTAAATGTGTAAAAGGTAATGGGGTCTGAATACTTTCTGAAGGCACTGTACATGAAAACAGCATACAATAAGTGTACTGGACAATTTATTGATGCCTCTTCATTAGCAATATAGCTGACAATATGTTCCGAATTGTGTGTATTGATCAGACATTTATTTTAGATTTTACAATAGGCCAGCATAGCCAAAATATTGATCAAAATGAACAGTCTTCAGAAATAAAGGTGAGAAATATTGGTGAGACATCATTTGACAGAAAAAAATATATTACAGCCATAAGCCGCACAGGTGCATTCGGAATGTTTTCAGACCACTTTTTCCATTTTTTTATTACATCCTTATTCTAAAACGGATTCAATTGTGTTTTTCCCCATCACCAATCTGCACACAATACCCCATAATAACAAAGAAAAAACAGTGTTATATATTTCTTTGCTAAAGAAAATAACAGAAATATCACATTAACAAGTATTCAGGTCAATTACTCTGTACTTTGTTGAAGCACCTTCGGCAGCGATTACAGCCTTGAGTCGTATTGGGTATGACAATACAAGCTTGACACACCTGTATCCTTCTCTGCAGATCCTCTCAAGCTCTTTCAGGTTGGATGGAGAGGGTCGCTGCACAGCTATTTTCAGGTCTCTTCAGAGATGTTAGATCGGGTTCAAGTCAGGGCTCTGGCTGGGCCACTCAAGGACATTCAGAGACTTGTCCCGAAGCCACTCCTGCATTATCTTGGCTGTGTACTTAGGGTCGTTATCCTGTTGGAAGGCGAACCTTCGCCACAGTCTGAAGTCCTGAGCCTCTGGAGCAGGCTTTCATCAAGGATCTCTGTACTTTGTTCTGTTCATCTTTCCCTCGATCCTGTCTCCCAGTCCCTGCCGTAGAAAAGCATCCCCACAGCATGATTCTGCCGTCACCATGATTCACCTTAGGGATGGTGCCAGGTTTCCTCCAGATGTGATGCTTGGCTTTCAGGATAAAGAGTTCAATCTTGGTTTATCAGATCAGCGAAATTTCTTTCTCATGGTCTGAGAATCCTTTAGGTGACTTTTGACAAACTCCAAGCGGGCTGTCATGTGCCTTTTACTGAGGAGTGGCTTCCGTCTGGCCACTACCATAAAGGCCTGATTGTTGGAGTGCTGCAGAGATGGTTGTCCTTCTGGAAAGTTCTCCCATCTCCACAGGGGAACTCTGGAGCTCTGTCAGAGTGACCATCTGGTTCTTGGTCACCTCCCTGACCAAGGCCCATCTCCCCCGATTGCTCAGTTTGTCCTGGCGGCCAGGTCTAGGAAGAGTCTTGGTGGTTCCAAACTTTGTCCATTTAAGAATGATGGAGGCCGCTGTGTTCTTGGTGACCTTCAATGCTGTAGAATTTTTTGGTACCCTTCCCCAGATCTCTCCATTGACACAATCCTGTCTCAGAGCTCTACAGACAATTCCTTTGACCTCGTGTTTTGGTTTTTGCACTGACATGCACTGTCAACTGTAGGGCCTTATATAGACAGGTGTATGCCTTTCCAAATCATGTCCAATGAATTGAATTTACAAGTTGTAGAACTTCAATCAAGTTGTAGAAACAGCTCAAGGATCATCAATGGAAACAAGAAGCACCTGAGCTCAATTTTGTCTCATAGCAATAGCAATTGTCTCATAGCAATGGGTCTGAATACTTATGTAAATAAGGTATTTCTGTTTATTATTTTTAATAATTTCATTTTAACACATTTCTTCTAAAAACCTGTTTTCACTTTGTCATTATGGGGTATTTTGTATAGATTGATGAGGATTTGTTTTTTATTTCACACATTTTAGAATAAGGCTGTAACGTAACAAAATGTGGAAAAAGTGAAGGGGTCAGAATACTTTCCAAATTAATTGTAGGCACACGGCCACCCTACAATGTGCAGGACCCCATCCGAACACTTTCAAAAAAAATACGATAAGCCTAATAGTTTATTAGGTACACCACCCCGTTCTTGAAAATGTTTCGCTCCTACAGATAGTGAGTCCCGTGGCAGTGGCTTGCTATATAAAGCAGGCAGACAGGTGTCAAGGCATTCAGTTACTGTTCGATTGAATGTTAGAATGGGCAAAAAAGTTACCTAAGTGTCTTTGAGCGTGCTATGACTGGCGCAGAGGAAGGCTCCGGCCTTGGAGCTGGACTGGACACCGTGCCCGGACTGGATACCGGCGCTGAGGAAGGCTCCGGCCTTGGAGCTGGACTGGACACCGTGCCTGGACTGGCCACCAGCGCAGAGGAAGACTCCTGCCCTGGAGCTGGACTGGACTGGACGCCTTTCCTGGAAGCTCCGGACCGCTGACCCTCGCTGGAGGCTCCGGACCATGGACCGTCGCACGAGGCTCCGGACCGTGGACCGTCGCACGAGGCTCCGGACCGTGTACCGTCGCACGAGGCTCCGGACCGTGTACCGTCGCACGAGGCTCCGGACCGTGTACCGTCGCCGGAGGCTCCGGACCGTGTACCGTCGCCGGAGGCTCCGGACCGTGTACCGTCGCCGGAGGCTCCGGACCGTGTACCGTCGCCGGAAGCTCCGGACCATTGACCGTCGCCGGAAGCTCCGGACTGTGAATGCGCACTGGAGGCCTAGTGCGTGGGGCCGGTACAGGTGGCACCGGACTGGTGACACGCACTTCTGGGAGAAGGCACAGGACATACCGGACTGGGGAGGCGCACTGGAGTCCAGATGTGTGGAGCCGGTACAGGTTTCACCAGACTGCTAACCGGATCCTTTGGTCGAATGTTGAGCAGAACACACTTGCAAAACATCTCTCTCCTCTCTCTCTCTCCCAACTTCTCCATCGCCTCCCTGACGGTCTCTGGCTCTTCAGGGAGAGTGCGGGGAGCTGGCACAGGACGTACCGGACTGGGGACACGCACTTCAGGACGAGTGTGCTGCAGCATTCTCATCGCTATCACCTCTCTCCGGAATCTCTCATCGAATTCCTCCTCTGACTCCCACACAGGCTCTGACACTCTCCGCTGCTCGACCGCCAACTCCATGTGGGGTTTCTTTGGCAGCGGACTGACGACACGCTCCTCATGGCGAGTGCGAGGAACCGGCACAGGACATACCGGGCTGAGGAGGTGCACTGGAGATCTGGTGACTGATGACCTGCTCGTAAGCATGCTTGCGCTGCTGCATACTCCTAGCCAACTCCATTCTCCCGTATCCTTCCTCACACTGTTCCATCGACTCCCATGCGGGCTCTGGCACTCTCCTTGAGAGTGCCAGAGTGGTCGACTGACCACTTCTCTATCGCCTGCTCCATGTGCTCTGACTCTTCCCGCGGCTCAGCCGGCCACCCCTTGTGCCCCCCCCTAAAAGAATCTTGAGGTTGTCCTTGGGCTTTCTGTGGACGCGAACCCTGGCGTCGTCGCTGTCCTCCATTATTACCTTCCGTCTGCCGCCAAGGAAGGGTCTCGCATCCACCCATCACTTCTTCCCATGTCCAAAACTCCTTTACCTCGTGGATACGCTGCTTGGTCCTCTTTTGGTGGGATATTCTGTCACGGTTGTCGTAAGATCGGGACCAAGGCGCAGCGGATGTTGAGTTCCACATATTTAATTCAAAGAGAAACTTAAACAAAACAAAATATATCAATAAACGAACAACTAAACGTGACAACGTGGTGCACATGCACAAACACAAAACAATATCCCACAAACACAGGTGGGAAAAATAGCTACTTAAATATGATCTCCAATTAAAGACAACGATTACCAGCTAATTGGGAATCATACAAAACACCAACATAGAAAATATAAACTAGAACACAACATAGAAATTATAAACTAGAATACCCCCTAGTCACGCCCTGACCTACTACACCATAGAGAAACAATGGTCAGGGCGTGACACCTGTGGGCAAAAACCTTGTTGATGACAGGACAAAGGAGAACGGTGGTGTGTAGAACGGCATCTCGGAATGCACAACTCATCCTTTTCACGGATGGGCTATTGCAACCGATTAGCACACCGGGTTCTACTCCTATCAGCTAAAAACAAAAAGAAGTGGCTCCAGTGTGCACGCGATCAATTGAGGAGTGGAGAAACATTGCCTGGTCCAACGAATCCCAGTTCCCATCCTGCCTGGTGTCAACGGTATAGGCTGGTAGCGGTGTTGTAATGGTGTGGGGATTGACCCATGTACCCCGCTTCAATCAAGCAGGCTTCAGTCACCCACTTAGCTTCAGTCACCCCCAAGACTGATGCAGGAGACAAATCCAGCAATTGCCTCTTCCTTGTTAGGCCTATCACACTGGACAGAAAGGGGTCCTGGGATGGACAGCTCGCACCGCCTCCCCACATACGGCGCTGGATCAAATTGACCTCGTTGAAGTGTAAGGAGTTGGAAAGTGAAATACTAATAACCCCCTCCCTAATCATCATGATTAGCCCCAATGACAAAAGCTGCATCAACTGTAAGACAACAACCCACACACTCGAATGGAAAAATATGATTTCCAGGGGTGATTTCCAAATACTATACACACTGCAAAAAACACATAGTGACTATCAGGTTTATTACAGAAAATATATAATTCACAAGTCAAAAGCAGCCACAGCCACAGTTGCATTATCTCATGTTAGCCCCCCCGATCCCCCCCAAAATGTTGGCTACCGTGTCAGACTCATCAAACTCTGATACTTACGTTACGGTCAGCACTTGCAACATCCACTGTCAATGAAGGTACAGCATCCATCTTCAGGATTAGCTTCCTGGGAATACCCATCGAAAATTCTCCCTAGTTAATAAAGCAACTTCATTCCAAATGTGCACTGCACAGGCGCGACAAGATTGTAATTTTCGGTGCAGCCTGTCCACTCGAAATGAAAGCAGCCACTGCTGTCCGATGTCTTCATTCTTCAGAAAATAGCATAAACTTAAATTTACGCTATGGTATCGCTATGCTATGCTTTTGCCGGCATTCTGGTAAATAGCTTGCTAGCTAACAATGTTGCAATTGCATGCAATAAGGTCAGAGACACCTTTAAACATTTCATTTCTTATTTCTTTCTTTTTTAGAAGCAAACGTACATAGTCTAATTCCATTCCTCTCTCTACTTAGAAATGTCTGTCTTTTCACTGTAATTACAAGCTACGTAACACTACTGCAATGTTCTGCTTCCTGGCTAAAGTAAGAGCCTCCAGGGGATATGGCTCCCAGTGTTACTGTCCTCACTGAGACAGGCAAACACTCTCTCATCCCCTCAAACACACCTGCGCGCACACACACACACACACACACACACACACACACACACACACACACACACACACACACACACACACACACACACACACACACNACACACACACACACACACACACACACACACACACACACACACACACACACACACACTTCCTGGAACAGATGAAAACTAAAAGGTATCTTCACAAGCTCTCGTTTCCATTGCTCAAACCTCAAACTCATATCACATATAGAAAATAATTTTTATGTGAACAGACACAGAAAGTCCCTGTTGTGTAGGACTACAGAGAAATACAGAGAAATACTGATAATTATGGGAAAAAATTCAGAGCAATAGGCCGACTGAGAAAATCCATGCATAAGCTTCAGACATGCTGTCTACCACGCTCCCCATATAAGCCCAGAATCTACCCGCAAACACTGCACACACACTCTCCTGGAGACATATAGATCATACACCCGCAAAAAGCCGAACACTGCAGATGCACTCCCACAGATACACACTCACATACAAACACAAACACTCCAGCAGATACACACACACACACACACACACTCCTTGAAGACATACATTCCTGCTCACAAACACACTTTCTTGAGGAAACGTTTGTACTGTCACGATATTAGAACATTAAAAATGGTGTGGTACTAGAATGTGTGTTACTTCTGGTACATTTGTCAAATGTGTCTAATGTCGTCTACTGATTGTCCCCTTGTAGCACGAGAGCACCGTGCCTGCTCCACTTACTCATTGCTAGCTCTAGCCTGTCCTGAGGAAACACCGCAATCACTGGGAGTCTGGGCTGCATCACCACTTACACTGCACAGAAGTTACAGAACACACTTGAATAATGCTACACAGCATGTAGAGATGTTGAATCTGCTAATTACTGTTCCCAAAACAATGTCCAGTACGGAACACAACAATCCAAGAAGATACCGCTTCCAGCTTTGTAGGCTAACGTTCCTTGCTAGCTTACAGCTGAAGCCAACCCTAGTACCTTGTTTAAGATAATATGCAAACCATAAAGGAACATTTTGCACATTACAAAGCTGATTGCTACCAAAAACGTTATTCATTCACTTCGTCTCCCCCGCCTCACGTCTCTCTCAGTCAATATCATCTTTGCTCAAGACTGGAACAGACTTTGTGTGTGAATGATGTCATTCGTCTTAAAGAGACAGCACACACTTTTATAAAATAAGAATTGCTTCTTCTATGCAAATGTTGTTGATCAGTACAATAAAATAAGTCCCATACGGAAGGTAAACAGATTGTTTTTCATCTGTAGCCATGCGAAATCAGACAAAACAAACTCAATAAACTCAATGCATGAGCACACTCCTATTGAATACGCCCCCGCGGACAAGCTAAAGGCCCATATAGGTTTTTCTGTGGGACGTTGGTCTAGAAAGACAGAATGTCACAAATCACTAAATGTAATTAGCTCTACAAAGAATCTATTCCAATAAATGTTTTCAAATGGACTTGATTGAACACAGAGAAAATACACATCCTGTCACGCTAGGTATGTGTACCACTCATACACAGAAAATACACTCACACATACCACACTTTGACTATGACAGACAAAAAATTCTGAGTTGTAAAAAGTAATCAGGAATGGTAATATTGTCTTTCACTCTATTTCGCTCTCTCTCTCTAGCTCTCTCTCTCGTGCTCTAACTCTCACTCCTCTCTGCTGTCCTCAGCGTCAACGCAGCACTCTATATCTTATCCCTCCCTCCCTCCCTCCCTCGCCACCATCCATCTATATTTTACAAAAGAGAAGCGAAAAAGCTGAAATGAATGAATCTTATCTTACTGTGAAGTCAGTGTGCTACACTGGTGATTCCACAAATCAGACGCTTCACTTCGGGGAGGAGAGGGATGTAGGTTAGGATAGCCACAGAGAGATACCGCTCAGGCTAACAAATAGCTAGTGTTGTTTCCCATAATAAAACAGACAATACTAGACACTTCAATATGCCTCTTCACCAACTGTAAGACTGTAGAAGCACTAGAGAGCCCCTGAAACTAAGTCTCACACTGACTCACAGTCACACTTGCACACACACATACACACGTGCACACACACACTGTATATTTCATGTCGGTCCTAGACCCTTCACCTTGGTCTTGTGTCTGTTTCTGACCTTGTCGTTGGAACTCTGAGACCTCTTCACATTGATAACACCTGTATAGACAACCACACAACACACACACACACACCACACACACACCAACACCACACACACACACACAACACACACACAACACACAACACACACAGCAGTCCAGTGTTGTCTCAGTAAAAATGTTTACATACTGTGTGACCAGGTGTACCTACATCCATGAAAATACTACTTTTCCACCAACCAGCAGAAATCAACTCACATAATTACTCTACATAATTCAGAAAAAGGAGAATGTCATACCTTTGATTGATATCTGTGTGTGTGTGTGTGTGTGTGTGTGTGTGTGTGTGTGTGTGTGTGTGTGTGTGTGTGTGTGTGTGTTGTGTGTGTGTGTGTGTGTGTGTGTGTGTGTGTGTGTGTGTGTGGTGTGTGTTGTGTGTGTGTGTTGTGTGTGTGTGTGTGTGTGTGTGTGTGTGTGTGTGTGTGTGTGTGTGTGTGTGTGTGCGTGCGTGCGTGCGTGTTTGCGGGTGCATGTGTGAGGTGTATGGCACAAATGCGTACAGTGTAGGCTGTACATTGCATCAACGTGTGATGGCCGGTGATTCACACAGTTTTGCCCTACTGTATTATCGTGATGAAATGTGTTTGAATGTGAGACGTATATTTACATCTGTGTGTGTGTGTGTGCGTGTCTGAGTTCATATGCAATCGCACTTGTATACACTTGTAAATGTGTGTACTATGTCTGTCTTACTGTAAGTATGACTAGTATGTGTGACCAGTCTTTCCCATGCTTCTCTGTGTGTTCAGTAATCACTGTATATGCTCTACTGTATGTCTACAGTGTGTGTACAGTGTGTGTGTACAGTGTGTGTCATTCCTCCATAAGAAACACAACTAGTCCAGTACAGTAGTTACCGGGTCCTCCATTGTAAGAGAGTGAGAGAAGAGGATAGAAAATAATTGGCATGCGATAGAAAAAAAGAGTACTCACAGTTAGTCGTAGTCTCAAGGTCCTCTCTCTTCTCTCTCTGTCCTGTTACTGACTGCTGGCTGTCACTTTGCTGGCATTCTGTCTTTGTCTCCGTCTCTATCTCTCTCTCTCTCTCCGCTGCTATCCCTGCACTGGACACACACACAGTCACACACTCCTCCGCTACCAAAGGAAGTGTTCAGAGCAAGAGAACGAGGGAGAGCGAGTGATGGAGAAAGCGAGTAAGCGAGAGGAGCGAGTGAAAGAAAGAGAGAGAGAGGAGGAGGATGAAGAGGAGGAGAAGGGAGGGTTGTGTGTGTGTGTGAAGTGATCTGTTAGCCAGTGTGTGATTGGGGCAGAGCGGATTCAGAGGCTCTACTGTTGCTAGCGTGTCTCAGTAGCGTGGGTCTAGTGTGCTGTGTTTGTATGTGAGCGCTCACAAATTGCTCGGAGCCAGCACGGTACAAGAAACACACACACACAAACACACACACACACACCAGCAGACTCTGGATTCAGCGCTGACACAGAGAGAGGGGGAGTGAAAAAGATATAAAGAACGAGGCGCTCACACACACGCCTGTGCTGGTTGGCACTCGTTGAACGAGGGATGGAGAGAGAGAGGAGGAGGACGAGGAGGCGGGAAAGAGGAGGAATAGAGAGAGAGAGGAGGAGGACGAGGAGGCGGGAAAGAGGAGGAATAGAGAGAGAGAGGAGGAGCGACGAGTGCAGTGCGGGACATACGAGAGGAATACGATGTAGACAGAGAGGAGCGATCTTGCCACGGATGGCGGACCACAGAGGAGGCACATCACCATGCAGAAAGAAGAGGAGGACGCTGACCGAGGAGGCAGGGGGAAAGAGGAGGAATAGAGAGAGAGAGGAGGAGGACGAGGAGGCGGGAAAGAGGAGGAATAGAGAAAGAGAGGAGGAGGACGAGGAGGCGGGAAAGAGGAGGAATAGAGAGAGAGAGGAGTAGGACGAGGAGGCGGGAAAGAGTAGGAATAGAGAGAGAGAGCACTGACCTGGTGCCAGTTTGATGTGTGTGCTTCAATGGGACCCAACGCAACACACACTGACATGTAATGAGCCACGGAGGACAGACAGACAGAGGTATCTCTCGCTCCACTCCTAATTTACGCCATTCTCTCCATCCCCCTTCCTCTCTTCATTTACAAATAAATAGTTTTTAGTCTTTCTGCGGCAGCATCACGTATGTGGAGTCCAATGTCGTGAGTTCATAGCAGATTGAGGCAGGTTGGATGGCCCTGTCGCTGCACTGCCTTCTCCCCAGCCCTCTCTCTCTCTCTCTCTCTCTCTCTCCTCGATACGAGACACTGCACTCCACCAGATTCAATTAAAAGTGAGATTAGCAATTACCCAGCGCTCATGACCTAACACTGATCCAATGTAGCTCTGCTTGGCTGCCTACCCTACTCTGCTCGGACTGCTACTTCCCTCAGGGATCAGACTGTCATGAGGTGTCTTACTGACTCTGAAGATTTGTTTTTCACCCCAGAGTGTGTGTCGGGTGGGGGTTGTATGTGTGTGTGTGTGTGTGTGTGTGGACGTGTTTAAATATTCTTGTGGGGACCATAAGTCCCCACAAGAATAGTAAACCATCAAAAATTTGACCAACTGGGGATTCTGGTGGTCCCCACAATGTCAAATGCTATTTCTAAGGGGTTTAGGGTTAAGGTTAGAATTTGTGTTAGAATTAGGTTAAGGGTTAGGAGATAGGGTTAGTTTTAGGGCTAGGGTTAGGAACTAGGGTTAGGTTTAGGGTTTGGGTTAAGGTAAGGGTTAGGGTTAGGGAAAAATTGATTTTGAATGGGACTGAATTGTGTGTCCCCACAAGGATAGCTGTTCAAGATGTGTGTGTGTGCGTGCAGCAGAAGCTATCTGCGAAGTCATCATCATTATCATATTTATGGACAAACACACACACTCACCTCCAGCAGTCACTTAGCTCCTCTGCTGTGAGGGGGTCCCTAGCATGTTCTATCACAGCCAGTTAACACCTCACCTCCACCCTCCACCCAGATAGGCTGACATGAGACACATCCAAGCCTACCTGAGTGCTCCCTCACACCCCTGGTCCCCTGGAGGTTCCATACAGTAACTACTACTCAACACCTCCATACAGCTTAATTCATTCATACCTGGATGGACAGGGCTTGCCTTTTAGTGTATGCTCCAAATGCCACCCTATTCCCTATATAGTGCACTACTTTTGACCAGGCCCATATCCCCTTACATAGTGTCATGACGTTGGCCTGTGGGTAAGGTTTATGACCCCCCATAAATACCTTTCTCCCTTTCCTCTCTTGACTCTACTGAAGGACTCTTGAAAAGCCTTTGTTAAACATAGAGTCGGGGAACGGTGGGGGGGAAAGGAACCATATTTCGGTAATCCAACCAGTTGAAAATATGCGTTGGTACTTAATGAATATGATGTCGGTTCGGTTGTCATCTGAGACATTCTTATTAATGATAGGATGACATAAACTGTATCTTGGAAAGTCTACACATGATAGTTATCAGATTCACATGGAATTGTTATGCAATTTAAATATGAATCTATTTGTGAAAAGATTAAATGTAATTTTAGCTTCCAAATGAGAGAATTGGATTTTCATAAGGTTAAAGCTCTGCTCCATCAGTGGCCCGCCCCTGTGAAGAGACATTGGTTATAAACTATGAAACACACTCTTCTCTCCCTCCACTATATAAGCCCTTTACGAAAATATAACCTTCTGTTCCGGGTACATTAGGGCGACGGTCCGATGTCCGAAGGATTCAGATAATAAGCTGTTCCGAGGATGTGAGGACGACGGTCCCACGTTAAAAGGACTTGCATGTCAACTACAGAACTAAGCCAACCTCAGCGTGAGCTTTGGTTGGGAATGGTATGAACTTTGAACTCTTATTCACTACAGAAGCGATACCTCCTAGTCGTTGAGTTAGCAGCGGCCGCTGTAAACGTGGGCTAGGAAAGGACGGACAACGGATCCAGCCTAAACACACAACAACGATACTACAACGTATCCAGTTTACCACCAGAGACATTCTTCCGAGGACAGGAAGATCTGTTGGGCAACACGACCAGCATCTACAACCAAACTACCGAAGCGTAGCTCAGAGTAAATATTTATTGCATTTTCCTTTTCCAAATGGGCGGTAATTTAGTATGCATAAGATACTGTATTTATGATAGCATAGCTTCTCCCTTTGTTCCTCAGTCTTCCCCCTCTTTCACTCAAACCCAACCTCCTTTCCTTTGTGTAACCAGCCATCATTTCGTCCACCAGGGATGTTTTCGGTATGACATAATTTGCATTCTGTGTATATGTAATTCTGTGTGATTATTTAGGTATTTAGTAAATAAATAATTAAACCAAAGTTTGTATTGCTGATTCAACTTGTTAGCCAGGGTTCGTGAAGATAACCAAGAATTTACAACTTTCAGATGAGACTAAAATAAGGTGACGATTAATATTGACTGCTATTGATGTAAAATATTACTAGGTCTTTAAGAGTTTATTCAGAAGATAACAGCTCTGTAAACATTCTTTCGTGGTGCCCTGACTTTCTAGTTAATTACAGTTACATGATTAGCTTAATCAGGTAATATTAATTACAAAGAAAGGATTTTATAGAATAGCATGTCATATCACTTAATCCGGCATAGCCAAAGACACGACAATAGGGAATAGGGTGCCATTTAGGATGCAATCTAGTCTGATAGAGCTAGAGGCTGCCCTTAACCACAGATCTACGATCAGAATACCTTAGCCCTGAAGATATTCCTATTCATAATGGGATGATAAATAACTGGCCCTGTATCAGTGGTTAGGAGCAGGTTGGCAAGCCAATCGTTTTTAGAATGCAGAGAATAAAATGTATTTTGTAGTGTGGACATAAACTGAGTGTACAAAACATTAAGAACACTTGCTCTTTCCATTACATAGACTGACCAGGTGAATACAGGTGAAAGCTATGATCCTTAATTGATGTCACTTGTTAAATCCACTTCAATCAGTGTAGATGAAGAGGAGGAGACAGGTTATAGAAGGATTTTTAAGCCTTGAGACAATTGAGACATGGATTGTGTATGTATGCCATTCAGAGAGTGAATGGGCAAGAAAAAATGTTTAAGTTCCTTTGAACAGGGTTTGGTAGTAGGTGCCAGGCACACCAGTTTTAGTGTGTCAAGAACTGCAACGCTGCTGGATTTTCTACACTCAATAGTTGTTTCCTGTGTGTATCAAGAATGGTCCAGCACCCACAGGACATCCAACTAACTTGACACAACTCTGGGAAGCATTGGAGTCAACATGGGCCAGCATCTCTGTGGAACGCTTTCGACACCTTGTAGAGTCCACGCCCCGATGAATTGAGGCCGTTTATCTTAGGAAGGTGTTGTTTTGCACAGTGTAGAATGATAATAAATATTCTCTCTCTCTCTCAGCCCCCACACTGAGGGTCACAGGATTTTGTGGGTGGCGTCTGTAAATAGATAATAATTCCTGTTGGCTTTAGATACACACACACACACACCACACACACACACACACACACACACACACACACACACACACACACACCACACACACACACACACACACACACACACACACACACACACACACACACACACACACACACACATCAAGCATGTTCACACCAGTGGAGGCTCCTCAAAGGAGGAACGAGAGGACCATCATCCTCAGTGAATTTCATAAACATTTAAATAGTGAAATATATAAAAAAAGATATCCTTTTTAGGAAAAACTATACTAAATATATTCACGTCACCATACAATTTAATAAAACACACTGTTTTGTAATGAAGGTCCACAGTAGCCTCAGCAGCAGCATGCTTAAGGGTAGCACCATGGTGTACCCAGAGGACGGCTAGCTTCTGTCCTCCTCTGGGCACAATGACTTCAATACAAAACCTAACCTCATGGTTCTCACCCCCTTCCATAGACATACACAGTAAATATGACAACTTCCTGAGGACGCCCTCAAACCTATCAGAGCTCCTGCAGCATGAACTGACATTTTGTCCACCCAATCAAAGGATCAGATAATTAATCTAGAACTGAAAGCATAAACTACAGCTAGCTAGCACTGCAGTGTGTAAAATGTGGTGAGTAGTTGACTCAAAGAGAGAGAAAGACAATAGTTGAACAGTTTTGGGGAAAAAAGTATTTCAAAATGAAGGAGAAGCAAGAAAGAAATAGAGAGAGAGATTATTATTTTTAACTTTCACTTTCACTTACTTAGCTAGCAAATGCAGCTAGCTAGTTTAGCCTACTGAAACACGAAACTGGTACTCTTTCAAGTCAAGGTAACCTTTTTGGTTTTACTAATTTATTGCCACCAGGTCCCACCATTGTAACTGCTTATTGACTACTATACACTGTAACGTTACTGCATGATTATAGCAGGTTTACGAACGTGTTAGTTCTATTAGCTATGCTGACTATGACATTACTTTAGCTAATATGGTGACAACGATGTGGGCTGTGTGTAGCGGTTTGGCTTGGAAAGTTTTTTTTGCCTTGCCACATACAGCTGATGTGTTGTGCATTGAAGTCCCTAAGCAAAGGGAAGAGGTGAGAATAAGAGAGCGCATAGATGTGAGAAGGAATACAACGTGTCTGCTATGTGAACTGTAATTTACGCGTGATCAGGGGTGTATTCTTTCCACCAATTCTGTTGAAAAACGTTTCTTAAACGGAACAAAACGGAACAAAACGAGTATAAACATACCTGGATTTGTCCAATAGAAACTTTAGTTTGCAACTAATGATTAGTCCAACAGTTGCAGGCAAGATTGTGCACCTCAAATGTGTCTCTCGACCTGGGTGCATCTAAGTTGTAAACTGTCATTCATAGGCTAGGTTGTAGCAACCTCACGATGGGTATAGGGAACATTTTATGTAGTAGCCTAAACCTATCACTGTTACATTGAACTGGGTGAATGGCATATGAATGACAGTCATCCAATATGCTATAATAGAAATAAGGCCATGCTCATGAAAAAAAATTGTCCTCCCTCATCTTAAACGGCACTGACCGCCACTGGGTGATACAGCCTGACAGTATGCTCTCAATTGTACATCTGTAAAAGTTTGTGAGGGTCTTAGGGACCAAGCCTACATTTATTCAGCCTCCTGAGGTTGAAGAGGCACTGTTGCGCCTTCTTCACCACCCTGTCTGTGTGGGTAGACCATTTCAGATTGTCAGTTATGTGTACTCCGAGGAACTCAAAGCTTTTCACCTTCTCCACTGCGGTCCCGTCGATGTGGATGGGGCATGCTCCCTCTGCTGTCTCCTGAAGTCCACAATCAGCTCATTCATTTTATTGATGGATAGGTTATCTTCTTGGTAGGGCCCTCACCTCCTCCCTGTAGGCTATCTCGTCATTGTTGGTAATCAGGCCTATTACTGTTGTGTCGTCTGCAAAGTTGATGATTGAGTTGGAGGCGTGCGTGGCCACGCAGTCACAGGTGAACAGGGAGTGCAGGAGGGGGCTGAGTATGCACCCTTGTAGGGCCCCTGTGTTGAGGATCAGCATAGTGGGGGTGTTGTAACCTGCCTTCACCACCTGGGGGCGGCCAGTCCAGAAGTCCAAGACCCAGATGCACAGGGTGATGTGAAGACACAGGGCCGCAAGCTTGATGATGAGCTTGGAGGGTACTATGGTGTGAAAGGCTGAGCTTTGGTCAATGAAAAGCATTCTTACTTAGTTATTCCTCTTGTCCAGATGGGATGGGGCAGTGCGATGGCAACTGCATCGTCTGTGGATCTATTGGGGCGGTATGCAAATTGGAGTGGTTCTAGGGTGTCAGGTAAGGTGGAGGTGATGTGATCCTTAACTAGCCTCTCAAAGCACTTCATGATGATAGAAGTCAGTGCTACGGGGCGATAGTCATTTAGTTCAGTTACCTTTGCTTTTTGGGTACAGGAATATTGGTGGACATCTTGAAGCAAGTGTGGACAGCAGACTGGGATAGGGAGAGATTGAATATGTCTGTAATAACTCCAGCCAGCTGGTCTGCACATGCTCTGAGGACGCGGCTAGGGATGCCTTCTGGGCTGGCAGCCTTGCGATGGTTAACACGATTAAATGTCTTACTCGCGTCGGCCACGGAGAGCGAGAGCCCACAGTCTTGGGAGCGGGCCACATCGGTGGCACTGTGTTATCCTCAAAGTGGGTGAAGAAGGTGTTTAGCATGTCCAGGATCAAAATGTCGGGGGTCCGCGACGTGGCTGGTTTTCCCTTTGTAATCCATGATTCTTTGTAGACCCTGCCACACACGTCTCGTGTCTGAACTGTTGAATTGCGACTTCACTTTGTCTCTGTGCTGACGTTTTGCCTGTTTGATTGCCTTACGGAGGGAATAACTACACTGTTTGTATTCAACCATATTCCCAGTCACCTTGCCGTGGTTAAATGCGGTGGTTCGCGCTTTCAGTTTTGCACGAATGCTGCCATATATCCACGTTTTTTGGTTTGGCTAGGTATCAATAGTCACAGTGGGAACAACATCCCCTATACACTTCCTGATGAACTCAGTCACTGTGTCTGTGTATACGTCAATGTTATTCTTAGAGGCAACCCGCAACATATCCCAGTCCACGTGACCAAAACAATCTTAAAGCATGGATTCCGATTGGTCAGACCATCGTTGAATAGACCTTAGCAAGGGTGCTTCCTGTTTGAGTTAATGCCTATAGGAAGGGAGGAGCAGGACGGAGTTGTGATCTGATTTGCCAAAGGGACGGCGGGGGAGTAACAATGGTCAAGAGTTTTTGATGTGTGAGTACTACAGGCAATGTATTGATAGAACTTCAGTAGCGTTTTCCTCAAATTTGCTTCATTAAAATCCCCAGCTACAATAAATACAGCCTCAGGATATGTGGTTTCCAGTTTGCACAAAGTCCAGTGTAGCTCCTTGAGGGCCGTTGTGGTATTGGCTTGAGGGGGAATATACACGACTGTGACCATAATTGAAGATAATTATCTTGGAAGGTATACGGTCGACATTTGATTGTGAGGTATTCTAGGTTGGGTGAACAAAAGGACTTGAGTTCCTGTACCTTATCACAATCACACCATGAGTAGTTAATCATACATCACTGCCTTTCTTCTTCCCGGAGAGTTCTTTATTCCTGTCTGTGCAATGTACTGAGAACCCAGCTGGCTGTATGGACGGGGACAGAGAGAGAGCTGGAGAGAGCCATGATTCCGTGAAACAGGGTATGTTACAGTCCCTGATGTCTCTCTGGAAGGAGATACTCTTCTACTTTATTGTCCAGGGACTGAACATTAGAGAGTAATATACTTGGAAGCAGTGGATGGTGTGCACACCTCCTGAGTCAGACTATAAGTCCACTCCGAATACCTCTTCTATGCCGGTGGCGTCTTGAAGCAGCCTCTGGGATAAGTTCAATTGCCATGGGGGGTAGAAACAAAAGATCCAATTCGGGAAAGTTGTATTTCTGGTCGTAATGTTGGTGAGTTACCACTGCTCTGATATCCAAAAGTTTTTTCCAGCTGTAAGTAATAACAAACAAAACATGCTGGGCTAATAATGTACAAAATAACACACAACAAAACAAAATACTGCAAAGTTGCTTAGGAGCAAGAAGCAGAGCTGCCATGTCTATCAGCGTCAATTTCTGCCTATCAGATTGACTGCCTATCAGATTGGAGGCATGGCTTTCAGATAGTTCTTTTTGGCCACCCATTAATGTAAATGTTATTCCTGTTAATCATTTTAGGTTTGTATATGTCACATTTAACCTGATCCTGAATATTTATGCACATTAAGTACACACATTGAATTGTACATATAGTGTTCCAACTTCGCAATTTAAATAGGCTCTTGAGGAACTCATACTCCTCTGTTAGCCTCATTTAAGTTACAAAACTGTCAGTGTTCAACCTTAACATGTGATGACTATCACGTTTCAGGTAAGACCTAGATGCCGACAGTGTCAAAGTAACAAAAGTGTATTACTAATACAGGGACAGGCAAAACAACAGGTCAAGGGCAGGCAGAGGTCAATAATCCAGATAGGGTTCAAAAGGTCCAGAACCGCAGGCAGTATCAGGGTCAGAGCAGGCAGTGGTCAACAATCCAGTGTGGTTTGGCAAGGTACAGAACGGCAGGCAGTCTCAGGTTCAGGGCAGACAGAATGGTCAAAACTGGGGAAAACTAGAAAACAGGAACTAGAACAGAGGCGAAAAACGCTGGTAGGTTTCACGAACTGGCTACAGACAAACAGAGAACACAGGTATAAATAAACTGGGGATAATGGGGAAGATGGGCGACACCTGGAGGTGGGTAGGGACCATCACACCAGGTTGAAAACAGGAGACAAAGGGCCGTGAGACATGGGTTTAATTCTGGAAACGTAAAAAGTGGGATGTAAACGGAGGGTACAGAGGGTCTAATGACCTTGGAGATGGGGAAAGGGCCGATAAACCAGGGAGAAAGATTGCGGGATTCCACCCGGAGGGGCAGATCCCGGGTGGACAGCCATACCTTCTGCACGAGACGATACCAGGGAGCCAGGGTCCAGTGGCAATTCGCTTGTCGTCCATACCTGGAGATGTGCAGACCTCTTCCTCCTGCTCAGGGAAGAGCGAGGGCTGATACCCCAGGGAACAATCAAAAGGCGATAGACCTGTAGCAGAGCAAGGAAGGGTGTTGCGTGCGTATTCAACCCACACTAGTTGCTGGCTCCAGGTGGTGTGGTTGGCGGAGACCAGGCAGCGCAGAGTCGGGGTGGTACCCGTGGGACTGGCTGGCCGACAACCCAATGAGTGTGCAGAATGCCTTCCAGAACCGGGACAAGAACTGAGGACCCCGGGTCGGAGACCATGTCCACTGGCAGTCCATTGATCCGGAAGTCGTGCTGCACCATGAGCTGGGCTGTCTCTTTGGCAGAGGGTAGCTTGTGGAGAGGAATTAAGTTGGCGGCTTTGGAAAACCGATCCACTACGGTCAGGATAGCAGTGCTGCCATCAGACGGGGGAGACCCGTGACAAAGTCCAGGGATATGTGAGACCAGGGACAGGGAGGGACAGGCAGAGGTTGAAGGAGACCAGACGGAACTTGCCGAGTAGTCTTGTTCTGTGCACAGATCGTGCATGCGGTGACGAACGCGGAGACATCAGGAACCATGGTAGGCCACCAAAAGCATTGTCGCACAAAGGCCAGGGTCCACCGGGAGCCTGGGTGGCAGGCAAGCCTGGAGGAGTGGGCCCACTCCAGCACCGAGGAGTGGGCCGCGTCAGGAACGAACATCCGGTTATCTGGCCACCCCCCTGGGGTTCCAGCTGAGTGCCGTCGCCAGACATGAGGTGTGAAGGGTGATCTCAGGTTCCGGGGTTGAAGCCGTGGGGCTATAGCGGCATGACAGCACATCCGGCTTGACATTCTTGGACCTCAGCCCGGTATGAGAGGGAGAAGTTGAACTGGGTGAACAGCAGGGCCCAACTTGCTTGCCTGGAATTGAGGCGTTTGGCGGTGCGGAGATATTCCACATTCTTGTGGTCGGTCCACACAATGAACGGATGTTCCGCCCCCTCCAGCCAGTGCATCCACTCCTCCAATGCCATCTTCACCGCGAGAAGCTCACGATTCCCCACATAGTTCCTCTCCATGGCATTGAGGCGGGGGAAGAAGAAAGCGCAGGGATGTAACTTGAGGTCCAGGGCAGAATGCTGGGACAGGATAGCCCCCACTCCGACATCCAAATCATCGGCCTCCACCACGAACTGGGTCAGGATGAAACGGGTCAGGATGAACCAAGATGGGAGCTGTGGTGAAACGGTGTTTGAGATCCCGGAACGCCCGATCAGCAGCTGGGGACCACATGAACGGAACCTTGGGAGAGCTGAGTGCAGACTGGGGGGAAGCCAGGGTGCTGTAACCCCGGATAAAGTGGCGAAAAAAGTTGTCGAATCCCAGGAAACGTTGCAGCTACACCCTGGACATAGACTGGGACCAATCCACCACTGCTCTCACCTTTCCAGGATCCATCTGTACACTCCCTGCAGCGATAATGTTCGTAGGTCCAGTTTGAAGAACACGGTGTCCCCCTGGTGCAGCTCAAAGGCCGAGGAGATGAGTGGTAGTGGGTAGCTGTTCTTCACCGTGATGTCGTTGAGACCCCAGTAGTCAATGCACGAGCGCAGGATTTTGTCTTTCTTCTCCACAAAGAAGAACCCTGCGCCGGCAGGGGAGGCAGAAGGACAGATGAATCCTCAATGTAGGTCTCCATAGCTTTGGTCTCCGGACCGACAGAGAGTACAGTCCCTGGGGTGGAGTGGTGCCTGGGAGAAGGTCAATCCCGCAGTCATATGGTCAGTGCGGCGGAAGCGAAGTGGTCCGGACCTTACTGAACACCTCCCGGAGATCCTGTACCTCCGCAGGGGTTGGGCACATAGGGTGGGCAGAAGGGGCATAGGTCTGATATGGAGGGGCCTATATAGGGTGTGGCCAAGGTTTTCTTGGGGTGGTCATAACTGGTTGGGGTGTGGCTGGTGATGCTGTGGTCTGGCTGTAGGTCCTCTTGGCATGGGTTCTCTCGAGGCCTGGGAATATGACTGAATATAAACAGTGTAGTTATTCCCTCCGCAAGGCAATCAAACAAGCAAAATGTCGGTACAGGGACAAAGTGGAATTCAACGGCTCAGACACGAGACAACAGGAAATCATGGACTACAATAAGAAAACCAGTCACGTCACGGACACCGACGTCACACTTCCAGACAAACTAAACACCTTCTTTGCCTGCTTTCAGGATAATACAGTGCCACCGTCGCGGCCCACTAACAAGGACAGCGCCCCACCCTCTCCTTCTCCGTGGCCGACGTGAGCAAAACATTTAAACGTGTCAACCCTCGCAAGGCTGCTGGCCCAGACGACATCCTTAGCAGAGTCCTCAGAGCATGGGCAGACCAGCTGGCTGGTGTGTTTACGGACATATTCAATCCCCTTCTATCCCAGTCTGCTGTCCTCACATGCTTCAAGATGTCCACCATTGTTCCTGTACCCAAGAAGGCAAAGATAACTGAACTAAATGACTACCACCCCGTAGCACTCACTTCTGTCATCATGAAGTGCTTTGAGAGACTAGTCAAGGATCATATCACCTCCACCTTACCGGCCACCCTAGACCCACTTCAGTTTGCATACCTTCCCCAACAGGTCCACAGACGATACAATCGCCATCACACTGCACAATCCCATCTGGACAAGAGGAATACCTATGTAAGAATGCTGTTCATTGACTATAGCTCAACATTCAACACCATTGTACCCTCCAAGCTCATCATCAAGCTTGAGGCCCTGGTTCTCAATCCCGCCCTGTGCAAATGGGTCCTGGAGGTAGGAAACAACATCACCACTTCACTGACCCTCAGCACTGGGCCCCCACAAGGGTGAGTGCTCAGCCCCCTCCTGTACTCCCTGTTCACCTATGACTGCGTGGCCATGCACGCCTCCAACTCAATCATCAAGTTTGCAGACGACACAACAGTAGTGGGCTTGATTACCAACAACGACGAGACAGTCTACAGGGAGGAGGTGAGGGCACTTGGAGTGTGGTGTCAGGAAAACAACCTCTCACTCAACATCAACAAAACAAAGGAGATGATTTTGGACTTCAGGAAACAGCAGAGGGAGCCCCCCCTATCCACATCGAAGGGACAGCAGTGGAGAAGGTGGAAAGTTAAGTTCCTCGGCGTACACATCACAGACAAACTGAAATGGTCCACCCAAAGAAACAGTGTGGTGAAGAAGGCGCAACAGCATCTCTTCAACCTCAAGAGGCGGAAGACATTTGGCTTGTCACCCAAAACCCTGACAAACTTTTACAGATACACAATCGAGAGCATCCTGTCAGGGTGTATCACAGCCTGGTACGACAACTGCACCGCCCTCACCCGCAAGGCTCTCCAGAGGGTGGTGGGGTCTGCACAACGCATCACCGGGGGCAAACTACCTGCTCTCCATGACATCTACACCACCCGATGTCACAGGAAGGCCAAAAACATCATCAAGGACAACAACCACAAGACCCACTGCCTGTTCACACCGCTACCATCCAGAAGGCGAGGTCAGTACAGGTGCATCAAAGCTGGGACCGAGAGACTGAAAAACAGCTTCTATCTCAAGGCCATCAGACTGCTAAACAGCAATCATCAACTCAGAGAGGGTGCTGCCTACATTGAGACCCTCACTGGCCCCTTTTTAATAATAAAAAATTGGATGTAATAAATGTATCACTAGTTACTTTAAACAATGCCACTTTAAATAATGGCATTTTAATAATGCTTACATATCTTACATTACTCATATCATATGTATATACTGTATTGCACCTTGCCTATACTGCACGGCCGTCGCTCATCCATATATTTATATGTACATATTCTCATTCACACCTTTAGATTTGTGTGTATTAGGTAGTTGTTGGGAAATTGTTAGATTACTTGTTAGATATTACTGCATTATTGGACCTAGAAGCACAATCATTTCGCTACACTCGTATTAACATCTGTTAATCATGTGTATGTGACCAATAAAATTAGATTTGATTTGATGTGATTTGATTTGATTTCTGTGTTGGGGAAAGTGGAAGAAGCTTTTTCAATCACTCCCTTGAGTGCTGTTGCCACCCTTTCCTGCTGGGTCCTCAGGTAATTTGTGCCCGTGTGAATTATGATGTGGCTGGGGGACAATCTGTCTCTTATACACATCTAGATGTGTATAAGAGACAGATACTGTATTGCACCTTGCCTATACTGCACGGCCGTCGCTCATCCATATATTTATATGTACATATTCTCATTCACACCTTTAGATTTGTGTGTATTAGGTCTGTCTCTTATACACATCTAGATGTGTATAAGAGACAGGTCCGGGCCCGAGGTGGGCTGTTCTGCTGGCTTGTCTGGGGGAGTATCCTGCTCTCTGACATTTCTCAGCTTTCTGACCTCGTCCTTCAGTGCCGTGTGTATCTTTAAGTTCTCTCACCTCAGTCCATAGAGCAGCCAGCTCTCTCAGACAGCCGTCCATCTCCACCTTCGGCCCTCTGGGTCTTGTTTTGTGGGTTTGTTCTGGTCTGGATTGTGCGGACTAGCTCTCTCTCTTTCACCCCACAGCTGAAAACACTTCCCTGTCATTCTCAAAAGGTCATTCTTAATACCCAAGTGCAATAAAAAGGGATATTTTTCTTATTACCAAGTCTCCTTATTCACCGGTTCCAATTAGCTAGTTGGGGTTGGGTGTAAATATGCTGGTTTGGCACGGTCATGAGGGGGAGTTTGTTGCCTGCGAGCACACACAGGCACGCAGCACACACACACACACACACCCACACAAACAGGCACGCAACACACAGGCACACACACACATAACACACACATGGATGCACACAGGCAAGACACACACACAGCAGCCCTCAATTTACTCCACAGCAAGGGACAGAAGAGGATATACAAATACCTAATTTGGCCCAAGCTGCCTCCCGTGTTGGTGTGTCTGTGCTGCTGTGCTGCTGTGCTGCTGGCTAGTCACAGCACAGGCACTAATCTGTTCTGCCAGGAATAAAGAGAGAATAGGGCAAGATATTTAATCAAATCTCTTAACCAATTTGGAAAATAATATTGTTATTGTGCTGTAAGAAGGCATGCTTGTAGGTCTATTCATGTGACAAAATAATGTCTTGAAAAATGTTTACTTAAACGCAGAACTGTGAAGATCTATCTGCCTGTGAGCCATCACATCCATTTCTCCCAACACAAACGGGCTGTTTGTTTGGTACAAACATTGCTTGCTAAATGAACTATGCTAATGATAGTCCCATCCAACATAGCCTGTTTCAGTCTGTGATGGCAAAACAGTCCTGTAGTTTAGCATCTGCTTCATCTTACCACTTTTTATATACCGAGTCACTAGTGCTTCCTGCTTTAATTTTTGCTTGTAAGCAGGAATCAGGAGGATAGAGTTGTGGTCGGATTTACCAAATGGAGGGCGAGGGAGAGTTTGTACGCATCTGTGTGTGTGGAGTACAGGTGATCTAGAATTGTTTTCCTCTGGTTGCACATTTAACATGTTGATAAAAACTAGGTATAACTGATATAAGTTTCCCTGCATTAAAGTCTCCAGCCACTAGGAGCACCGTCTCTGTGTGAGTGGTTTCCTGTTTGATTACTTCCTTATACAGCTGACTGAGTGCGGTCTTAGTGCCAGCATCTGTCTGTGGTTGTAAATAAACGTCCACGAAAAGTACAGCTGAAAACTCTAGGCAAGTAGTGTGGCCTGCAATTTATCACAAGATACTCTACTTCAGGCGAGGAAAATCTAGAGACCTCCTTAGATTTCGTGCACCAGCTGTTGTTTACAAATATGCACAGCCTGCCCCCCCTCGTCTTATGACGAGTGCTGTTCTATCTTGCCGGTGCAGCGTATATCCCGCTAGCTGAATATCCATGTCATCATTCAGCCACGATTCCGTGAAACATAGGATATTACAGTTTTTGATGTCCCGTTGGTAGGATATTCATGATCGTACCTTGTCTAATTTATTGTCCAATGATTGCACGTTGGCGAGTAATATTGACGGTAACAGCAGCTTTCCCATTCACCTTCTGCGGGTCCTCACAAGGCATCCCGCTCTGTGTCCTCTGTATCCGTGTCTCTTGCAAATAACTGGGATGCTGGCCTTGTCGGGTGTTCGGAGAATGTCCTGTGCGTCCTGCTTGTTGAAGAAAAAATCTTTGTCTAATCCGAGGTGAGTGATTGCTGTCCTAATATCCAGAAGCTCTTTTTTTCTGTAAGATACGGTTGATGAAACATTATGTACAAAATAAGTTACAAATAAAGCTAAATAAAAACTCAAAATAGCACAATTGGTTGGGAGCCCGTAAAACTGCTGCCATTTCTTCCTGCGCAAGTCCCATTAAACTAGCTTCCTAAATAAACTATGCTATTTTTAGTACGATACAACATTGCTTGCTAAATGAACTTTGCTCTTTAAGTGATAATTAAAACGTAGGAGACGGCGGCTCATTCAAATATTTTAAGGCGCGGTTTGTGAACATCTCTTTTTGTTCAACCGTTGAGTGAGAATGCCAAGAGTGTGCAAAGCTGTCATCTACGCAAAGGTTGGCTACTTTAAAGAATCTCAAATATGTTTAACACTATTTTGGTTATTACATATGTGTTATTTTATAGTTTTGATGTCTTCACTATTATTCTACAATGTAGAAAATAGTAAAAATAAAGAAAAATCCTGGAATGAGTAGGTGTGTCCAAACCTTTGACTGGTACTGCATATACAGTTGAAGTCAGAGGGTTACATACACCTTGGCCAAATACATTTAAACTCAGTTTCACAATTTAATCCTAGTAAAAATTCCCTGTCTTAGGTCAGTTAGGATCACCACTTTACTTTATGAATGTGAAATGTCAGAATAATAGTTGAGAGAATGATTTACTTCAGCTTTTATTTCTTTCATCACATTCCCAGTGGGTCAGAAGTTTAGATACACTCAATAAGTATTTGGTAGCATTTCCTGTAAATTGTTTAACTTGAGTCAAACGTTTCGGGTAGCCTTCCACAAGCTTCCCAGAATAAGTTGGGTGAATTTTGGCCCATTCCTCCTGACAGAGCTGGTGTAACTGAGTCAGGTTGTAAGCCTCCTTGCTCGCACACGCTTTTTCAGTTCTGCCCACAAATGTTCTATAGGATTGAGGTCAGGGCTTTGTGATGGCCACTCCAATACCTTGACTTTGTTGTCCTTAAGCCATTTTGCCACAATTTTGGAAGTATGCTTGGGGTCATTGTCCATTTGGAAGACCCATTTGCGACCACTCTTTAACTTCCTGACTGATGTCTTGAGATGTTGCTTCAATATATCCACATAATTTTCCTCCTCATGATGCCAACTATTTTGTGAAGTGCACCAGTCCCTCCTGCAGCAAAGCACCCACACAACATGATGCTGCTCCTTGCTTCACGGTTGGGATGGTGTTCTTCAGCTTGCAAGCCTCCCCCTTTTTCCTCCAAACATAATGATGGTCATTATGGCCAAACAGTTTTATTTTTGTTTCATCAGACCAGAGGACATTTCTCCAAAAAGTACGATCTTTGTCGCCATGTGCAGTTGCAAACCGTACTCTGGCTTTTTTATGGCGGTTTTGGAGCAGTGGCTTCTTCCTTGCTGAGCGGCCTTTCAGGTTATGTCGATATAGGACTCGTTTTACTGTGGATAAAGATACTTTTGTACCTGTTTCCTCCAGCATCTTCACAGGGTCCTTTGCTGTTGTTCTGGGATTGATTAGCACTTTTCACACCAAAGTACGTTCATCTCTAGGAGACAGTATGCGTCTCCTTCCTGAGCGGTATGACGGCTGCGTGCTCCCATGGTGTTTATACATGCGTACTATTGTTTGTACAGATGAAAGTGGTACCTTCATGCATTTGGAAATTGCTCCCAAGGATGAACCAAACTTGTGGAGGTCTACACATTTTCTTCTGAGGTCTTGGCTGATTTCTTTTGATTTTCCTATGATGTCAAGCAAAGAGGCACTCAGTTTGAAGGTAGGCCTTGAAATACATCCACAGGTACACCTCCAATTGACTCAAATTATGTCAATTAGACTATCAGAAGCTTCTAAAGCCATGCCATCATTTTCTGTAATTTTCCGAGCTGTTTAAAGGCACAGTCAACTTAGTATATTTAAACTTCTGACCCACATGCACAAAGTAGATTTCCTAACCGACTTGCCAAAACTATAGTTTGTTAACAAGAAATGTGTGGAGTGGTTGAAAAATGAGTTTTAATGACTCCAACCTAAGTGTATGTAAACTTCCAACTTCAACTGTATATATATAGACTACCTGTCAAAAGTTTGGACAACCCACTCATTCACGGGTTTTTCTTTATTTTTACTATTTTCTAAATTGTAGAATAATAGTGAAGAGATCACAACTATAAAATAACACATATAGAATCATGTAATAAGCAAAGGAAAATTGGGTCGTGAGAGAGATTCCAAAATTCTGAAGAAACAAAATATATACTATATATATATATATATATCTCAAAAAGTGTTAAACAAATGAAAATATATTTTATATTTGAGATTCTTCAAAGTAGCCAAAGCTGTTGATGACAGCTTTGCACACTCTTGGCATTTTCATGAGCTAGTCACCTGGAATGCATTTCATTTAACAGATGTGCCTTGTTAAAAGTTAATTTGTGGAATTCCTTTCCTTCTTAATGAGTTTGACCCAATCAGTTGTGCTATGACAGGGTAGGGGTGGTGTACAGAAGATAGCCCTATTTGGTAAAAGACCAAGTCCATATTATGGCAAGAACAGCTCAAATGAGGAAAGAGAAACGACAGTCCATCATTACTTTAAAACATGAAGATCAGTCAATCCGGAAAATGTCGAGAACCTTTAAAGTTTCTTCAAGTACAGTCGCAAAAACCATCAAGCGGTATGATGAAACTGGCTGTCATGAGGACCGCCACAGGAAAGGAAGACCCAGAGTTACCTCTGCTGGAGAGGATCTGTTCATTATAGTTAACTGTACCTCAGATTGCAGCCCAAATAAATGCTTCACAAAGTTCAAGTAACAGACACATCTCAACATCTACTGTTCAGAGGAGACTGCGTGAAACAGGCCTTCATGGTCGAATTGCTGCAAAGAATCCACCACTAAAGGCCACCAATAATAAGAAGAGACTTGCTTGGGCCAAGAAACACGAGCAATGGACATTAGACTGGTGGAAATCTGTCCTTTGGTCTGATGAGTCCAAATGTGAGATTTTTGGTTCAACCGCCGTGTCTTTGTGAGACGCAGAGTAGGTAAATGGATGATCTCCACATGTGTGGTTCCCACCAATAAGCATGGAGGAGGAGGTGTGATGGTGTGTGGGTGCTTTGCTGGTGACACTGTCAGTGATTTATTTAGAACTCAAGGCACACTTAACCAGCATGGCTACCACAGCAATCTGCAGCGATACTCCATCCCATCTGGTTTGTGCGTAGTGGGATTATAATTTATTTTTCAACGGGACAATGACCCAACACACCACCAGGCTGTGTAAGGGCTATTTGGCCAAGAAGGAGAGTGATGGAGTGCTGCATCAGATGACCTGGCCTCCACAATCACCCGACATCAACCCAATTGAGATGGTTTGGGATGAGTTGGACTGCAGAGTGAAGGAAATGCAGCCAACAAGTGCTCAGTATATGTGGGAACTCCTTCAAGACTGTAGAAAAGCATTCCAGGTGAAGCTGGTTGAGAGAATGCCATGATTGTGCAAAGCTGTAATCAAGGCAACATATCTTCTTACTATTTATGTATTTTTCATCTCTTAATATTGAGCAAATTACAGTCATTGGAGCCAATTCATCTCACTGGAGTATCTAACATACTGTAGGCTTTGAAAAAGCAAGTGCTTCTGGCTGCTGGTTAGCTTTCTTGACTTGTTTATACATTTTTGCCAACACATCGCTAACCTTTGTTTAATAAAGGTCCAATGAAGCAGTTTTTATCTCAATATCAAATGTTCCTATATAACAATCAAGTACCTTACTGTGATTCTTTTTAATTTAAATTGTAAAAAAAAAAAGAAATTGCTTCTTAGCAAAGAGCATTTTCTCGCCGCAAGAATTTAGCTAGGACTGTCTGGGAGTGGTCTGAGTTGGGAGGAGACAACTAAAATTGTGCTGTTTTTTGCAGAGAGGATTGGAACTCTCTTTCTTACAGGTCTGTTAACTAATTTACCGCCTGGTGATGTCACTGTCGAAGGCCAAAACTCCATTCCACCATAACAGCCTGAAATTTCAGGACCTTTTCATACAGCTCTTACACTAAATGGGCATTATCATAATTTTCACAATTTCAGAGGGCTTCTAGTAGTTTTTTACATTGATTGGATACAAAACCTCCTTGCGTTCTGGCTACCTAAAAACTCAGTTAGTGAATGGAATGGGAGTGGTTGACTCCATGAGTCGTCATAAGTGTGCATATTTTTTAAATCATTTTTTAAATTTCACCTTTATTTAACCAGGTAGGCCAGTTGAGAACAAGTTCTCATTTACAACTGCGACCTGGCCAAGATAAAGCAAAGCAGTGCGACAAAAACAACAACACAGAGTTAAACATGGGATAAACAAACGTACAGTCAATAACACAATAGAAAAATCAGTATACAGTGTGTGCAAATGAAGTAAGGAGGTAAGGCAATAAATAGGCCATAGTGGTGAACTAATTACAATTTAGAAATTTACACTGGAGTGACATATGTGCAGATGAGGATGTGCAAGTAGAAATACTGGTTTGCAAAAGAGCAGAAAAACAAAAACAAATATAGGGATGAGGTAGGTAGTTGGTTGGATGGGCTATTTACAGATGGGCTGTGTACAGCTGCAGCGATCGATAAGCTGCTCTGACAGCTGACACTTAAAGTTAGTGAGGGAGATAAGTCTCCAACTTCAGTGATTTTTGCAATTCGTTTCAGTCATTGGCAGCAGAGAACTGGAAGGAAAGGCAGCCAAAGTAGGTGTTGGCTTTGGGGATGACCAGTGAGATATACCTGCTTGGGCGCATAGCGGTTCTTAACTGCAATCTTTTTTAAACAAAAATTATGACGAACCAGGTAAATTATATATATTTTTTAGGTCATGAAAGGATAATAAACCTTCATCATTCATTATTTCTGAATGTTTATGAATTCCTTTTTAAACCGTTGTTTAAAAAATAATAGATTTCCCTCCTAAGGTGGAATTATTTCTAAATAGTGGTGTTTGGATATGGCATTGCACTTCCCAATAACCCCGTTTTTCGATTTGTTGCCAGGTCTGTATTGAGTGGGCAATGATCGGTCCAAACTGAATACGGCAAAACTTACGAGACAAGGCAGAAAATAACAATGGTGGAAAAAGTACCCAACTGTCATACTTGAGTAAAAGTAAAGATACCTTACTAGGAAATGACTCAAGTAATAGTAAAAGTCATCGAGTAAAATTCTACTTGAGTAAAAGTCTAAACGTTTTTGGTTTAATATATATTTAAGTATCAAAAGTAAAAGTATATATAATTTCAAATTCCTTATATTAAGCAAACCAGATGTCACCATTTTCTTGTTTTATGGAAAGCCAGGGGCACACTCCAACACTCAGACATCATTTACAACCAAAGTATTTGTGTTTAGTGAGTCCACCAGATCAGAGGCAGTAGGGAATTTGACTATTTTCCTGTCCTGCTAAGCATTCAAAATGTAATAAGTACTTTTGGTTGTCAAGGAAAATGTAAGGAGTAAAAAGTACAATATTTTCTTAAGGAATGTAGTGAAGTAAAAGTAAAAGTAGTCAAAAATATCAATAGTAAAGTAAGGTACAGATACCTAAAAAAAACGACTTAAGTAGTACTTTCAAGTATTTTTACTTAAGTACTTTACACCACTGGAAAATAGTACATATTTCAATGTAATTGGTAACACTATGTGTTCCTCTGTTTCCAACCAAGGAAGACATTTATCTTGATAAACCACTTCCTAATGGGGGGAGCTCTAGAGACAAAGCATATATCTTCAAGTTGGTTAAACATACACCCCAAAACCTTTGGGTTGCTGGAATGTAGTCATGTTCACAGTTTCCCTTTCCATATAAAATTCAAGACTGATCTTTGAATCTTTTCCCAGTACTGTAATGGGGTGGGCAATGGAAGCGTGCTAACAAAGAAATTGAGTCTAGGCAAGACATTCATTTTGACCTGATAAAGTTAATGTTAGATTAAAGCATCTGTTGAGATCTGCTGTAATTGCAGATGTGACTTGTTTGTAGTTCTTCAAAATAATTTTATCTAGAGGGAAAAATATCATTGCCCAGGTATTAAAATGGGTCACAATTGGCACATTATATATTCAAAAGTATGTGGACACAACTTCAAATTAGTGGATTCGGCTATTTCAGCCACATTCATTGCTGACAAGTTTATAAAATCGAGCTCACTGCCATGCAATCTCCATAGACAAACAATGGCAGTAAAATGGCCTTACTGAAGAGCTCAGTGACTTTCAACGTGTCACTGTCATAGGATGCCACCTTTCCAACAAGTCAGTTCGTCAAATTTCTGCCCTGCTAAAGCTGCCCCTGTCAACTGTAAGTGCTGTTATTGTGAACGCTACCTGACCAAATGCATAGTGCCAGCTTTAAAGTTTGGGGGAAGAGGAATAATGGTCTGGGGCTGTTTTTCATGGTATGGTTCGGGCTAGGCCCCTTACTTCCAGTGAACGGCAATCTTAACGCTACAGTATTACAATGAAATTCTAACCGATTCTGTGCTTCCAACTTTGTGGCAACAGTTTATGGAAGGCCCTTTCCTGTTTCAGCATGACAATGCCCCCGTGCACAAACCGATATCCATACAGAAATTGTTTGAGATCAATGTGAAAGAACTTGACTGGCCCTGACCTCAACCCCATCGAACACCTTCGGGATGAATTGGAACGCTGGCCTAATCGCCCAACATCAGTGCCCGACCTCACTAATGCTCTTGTTGATGAATAGAAGCAAATCCCCGCTGCAATGTTCCAACATCTAGTGGAAAGCCTTCCCAGAAGAGTGGAGGCTGTTACAGCAGCAATGTTCCAACGTCGATGGAAAGCCTTCCAGAAGAGTGGAGGCTGTTACAGCAGCAATGTTCCAACATCTAGTGGAAAGCCTTCCCAGAAGAGTGGAGGCTGTTACAGCAGCAATGTTCCAACAACTAGTGGAAAGCCTTCCCAGAAGAGTGGAGGCGTTTACAGCAGCAATGTTCCAACATCTAGTGGAAAGCCTCCCAGAAGAGTGGAGGCTGTTACAGCAGCAATGTTCCAACATCTAGTGGAAAGCCTTCCAGAAGAGTGGAGGCTGTTACAGCAGCAATGTTCCAACATCTAGTGGAAAGCCTTCCCAGAAGAGTGGAGGCTGTTACAGCAGCAATGTTCCAACATCTAGTGGAAAGCCTTCCCAGAAGAGTGGAGGCTGTTACAGCAGCAATGTTCCAACATCTAGTGGAAAGCCTTCCCAGAAGAGTGGAGGATGTTACAGCAGCAATGTTCCAACATCTAGTGGAAAGCCTTCCCAAAAGAGTGGAGGATGTTACAGCAGCAATGTTACAACATCTAGTGGAAAGCCTTCCCAGAAGAGTGGAGGATGTTACAGCAGCAATGTTACAACATCTAGTGGAAAACCTTCCCAGAAGATTGGAGGATGTTACAGCAGCAATGTTCCAACATCTAGTGGAAAGCCTTCCCAGAAGAGTGGAGGCTGTTATTGCACCAAAGGGGGGACCAAATCCATATTAATGCCCATGATTTTGGAATGACATTTTCGACGAGCAGGTGTCCACACACGTTTGGTCATGTAGTGTATCTTCGATTCTACATTGAGATTGAACATTGCTTTGTTCAGTGGGAGCAGAGATGTTTTAGTGAGGTTAATCTTATAACTTGATATACTGCTGAATTGTCTGAATATACTTGATACATTAGGGAAGGATTGTGATACATTGTCAAGGTACAATAGTATGTCATCTGCATATAATGAGATTTGGTGATCCATGTCATTAACTGATATGTGCCCTATTTCTTGGGATTTACATATTTTTTTAACTAAAGGCTCCATTGATAGGGAAAATAGGAGGCTGGACGCTGGACAGCCTTAACGAGTTCCCCGTTTGATGGCGAACTGTGAGGAGCATTGGTTACATGTCAAGACCATTGCAGAGCGGTTACTTAACATAGTCATAGAGTTTTTAACATAGGATAGGGTTCTGCAATCTAATCCTCTGCCACCAGTCACTTTAATTAACAACCAAGTTTTAATTAAACATTGATTACCTGCTAATTAGCGTAATGATAGCTCCCAGATATACGTGGAACAGGTAGGGCGAAATGTTCTTTATAGCACCATACATGTTCCATTTAGAACCGTATGAGAATGGCTCTTTATTGGACATTCAAAAAAGGGTTCTATGTAGCACCAAAAAGGGTTCCGCTATGGTTACAAGCCAAAGAGACACTATCTGGTACTACTTCGATGTGTACATACAGTACCACCACAGTGACCTGGCTTCCTAGGTGAGCGAGCACCTTTTGTTAATTGGTTTCTTCCGTTTCGGTTTTGTTATGAAAGTTTATTGTAAATGCTAATGTTAATGCATATTGTGTCTTTGTTTTCAGCAACGTGTGAAGTATTGGACATTATTATGTCAAATCCGAGTCGGGTTATTGACATTGGCAAAGTTTAAAATATATAATTTTTGTCCTCTAAAAATTATTAAGTATTTTTTCTCAAGTAATGTTTCATCATTTGTATATATGTTAATATATACATCCTCTGAATTCAGTCTTCTCCACCTGCACTCTCAATGAATACCACCTATTTGTGCACCTGCACCTCAGTCTGAACTGTTGCTTCTCCACAACCAACTTAACCAGAATTTAAGCCTTCTGACAATATCAGATATGTCTATGTCCTGGGAAATGTTCTTGTTTACTTACAACCTCATGCTAATCAAATTAGCCTACGTTAGCTCAACCGTCCCGTGGGGGACCCACCGATCCTGTAGAGCAGGGGTGTCAAAGTCAAATGGACGGAGGGCCAAATAAAAAATTTAGCTACAAGCCGAGGGCCGGACTGTTCGAATGTTCATTGAAAAATGTTTAAATGACGCATATAGTCTAGTGAACCTAATTGAACCTACTGAAAACCTAACAAATATATTCCTTTTTCACAAGCTGCTCTTTTAGATTGATGGACAACTGGTCTACTCTCTCGGCAATGGTGTTTCTGCTCAGACTCACATTTAAAAAGAGTTGCCTTTTTTCTGGGCAAAACTTCCCTCCACAAACTTTAATCATGCAGTTTTGATGAAATCCCCCTCCGTAAATGGCCGGGCTGATTTAGCGATCTCTTCTGCCAAAATAAAACTGGCCTTGACAGCAGCCTTGCCTTGTGATTTGGCTTTTTTGAACAGAGCCTGTCGAGATTTGAGCCTCGTTTTAATTCCTCTGCCTTTTGTAGCCTTTGTTCCAGATTCCATTTTGTTTTTGTCCGCGTGTTTCGTGTTCATAATGTCGTCTCAGATTATACTCTTTCAGTACCGCCACACTTTCTCCACACAGAAGACACACAGGTTTTCCAGCTACCTCCGTGAACATATACTCCGACTCCCACCTTGTTTGAAACCCCCGGTTCTCAGTGTCCACCTTCCGTTTTCCATTTTTGATGGGTATCTGAAAGTTAATTTTACTGTGATGCTGACGACTGCTGTGCCAATAAAATATTGAAATGAAGCAGCCTACTGCTCGGTGCGTCACCGTTGCATTGTGGAAATGTAGTATTGTGCGTGTAAAAGATCTGCGGGCTGCCGGCTTGCTGCGGTCTGCGGGCCGGTTCTAATAATAAATCAAGATCATCCCAGGGGCCGTAAAAAACCTTCTCGCGGGCCGGATGTGGCCCGCGGGCCTTGACTCTGACATATGTGCTGTGTAGAGGTTTAAATAGACTGCTGGGCCCTCCATCTTATCAGTAACATAAATGCATATGGACACTGGTTGAAGTGAATAGATCCTGATCACAAAATATATTCTGAATGTGTTTGCTCTAAAAAACAGTTACTGCCTATCTTCCACCTTCCTTCCAGATGTTGTAGCTGATGTGTACTGAGTCTTCTAGCACAAAATGGCTGCCGTGCATCACCAACACCCAGGTGGTTGTCAGTCATAAAAACAACGTGAAGTGCTTTGAGACCTAAATGATGAACAAGCCTATATGAAAGTAATTCATCATCCTTCATCAGTATCATTAAAGTTGCAAAGCAACTAAGAAGTGATTACAACACCACCTACGTAAGGAGATATACCTATTCTAAAAAGTTACACTAACTCTTTCCCCAAAGTTACAGTTTGGCTTTTGTGACTCACTCCCATTCCCCTTCTGTCTCCATAGCACCCCCGTTTAATGTCGGGAAGTCGCCCCCCCCCAAACAAAGTTTGTGCAATCTAATCCTCTGCCACCAGTCACTTTAATTAACAACCAAGTTTTAATTAAACATTGATTACCTGCTAATTAGCGTAATGATAGCTCCCAGATATACGTGGAACAGGTAGGGCGAGTGACAGGCGAGGGGAGAATGAGGGATCTGTGGCACAGCCAAATTGTGTTGAAGACTTCCCCCTGCGGCCGATATTTCGTGATTATTTTTTTTGTTATAAATGAGGCCTTCGCCGCACATTTTCTCTAATTGATGTTGCTCTGATGACTCCCGGATGACGGGCGGGCGAATGCGGTATGCACAGCACGGAAGATTGAGTGTGTGCACATTTTCATCAGATTTAGGCAATTTTCTGCAAAGCAATAAATACATTTTTAAAAGTCAGGGAGTCGCCATGGTGATGAATTAATCTCTGTGGTGATAATAAGAGAGCTTGTTTGTTGGAGAGAAAGAGATGGAGTTACTGTCTGTCTGCCTGCCTGCCTGCCTGCCTGCCTGCTTGCCTGCCTGTCTGTCTGTCTGTCTGTCAAGTGAGACTTCAGTATCAGTTTTGCCAAAGACAGAGCCTCAGAGTTGCAGAGACATTGGTTGTAAAATTGTGTCAGGGAAAAAGCTGCATATTTGCTGCATTTCTTTCTCTCATTCCCTCACTCGCTCTCTTCTCTCTCTCTCTCTCTCTCTCTCTCTCTCTCTCTGGAGTCCCTATAAACAACACCTTGCTGTGCGTGAGAGGCCCCACCGACCCAGAGGACTGGGTAATCTCGCTCTCCGAGGCCGAACCGCGCAAGGCCACGAGGCTGGACGGTATTCCAGGACGCATGCTCAGAGCATGCGCAGAACAGCTGGTAGGCATATTTACGGTCATTTTCAACCTCCCTTGTCCCATCCCCACGTCTTAAGCTGACCACCATCATTCCTGTTCCCAAGACCTCTAAGGCTTCATGTGACAATGGCTACCACCCTGTAGCAAGTGCTTTGAGAGGCTGGTTATGAAACACATCAACTCTGTCATCCTAGACACCCTAGCACCCACTCCAATTTGCATACTGCCCCAACAGATCCATAGACTACTCAATCTAAATTCCACCCCACACCTGCCCTCACCTACATAAGAGGAAAACCTATGTGAGAATGCTGTTTGTTGACTACAGCTCAGTGTTCAACGCCTTTGTCCCCTTCATGCTCATCACCAAGCTTAGAACCCTGGGACTGAACACCTCCCTCTGCAAATGGATCCTGGACTTCCTGACTGGCCGACCGCAGGCGTTGAGTTTAGACAACATCCCCTCTGTCACGCTGACCCTCAACACAGAGGCCCCACCGGGGTGTGTACTTAGTCCCCTCCTTTATGTGCTGTTCATCCACGGCTGCATTGCCATGCACGACTCCAACACCATGTTTTCTAATGACACGGTGGTAGGCCTGATCACCGGTGACGATGAGACAGCCTACAGGGAGGAGGCCAGTGACCTGTCAGTGTGGTGCCAGGACAACAACCTCTCACTCAATGTTAGTAAGACCATAGGTCGCTGGTTCGGATACCAGTTTTGACCTTGTGGGAGATCTGTTGACATGCCCTTGGGGAGGGCGTTGACCCTGGTTGCTTCTGTGGTCGCTCTGGATGGGAGATTAATGAATGCAATGTAAATGTTGAGCAGCTTCACTGCAGGTAGATTGTATGTTTTAATATAAAAAGTCGAAAGAGGTGATCGCCGACTACAGGAAACGGGGAGGGCGAGCACGCCTCCGTCCACATCGATGGGGTTGCAGTGGAGCGGATCGAGAGCATCAAGTTCCTCTGTGTCCATATTACTAAGGACTTAAAATGGTCCACACACACCCTCACAGTGATAAGGTTTAACAATTGAATGTAAATCCTCAAAAGCAATAGCACTGCCCTCGATAGCACAGCGCTGCAGAGGGTGGTGTGGACAACCCAGTACATCACTGGGGCTGAGCTCACTGCCATCCAGAACCTCTATATCAGGCGGTGTGAAAGGAAGGCTCGGAAAATCATTAAAGACTCCAGCCACCCAAGCCATAGACTGTTCTCTCTGCTTCCACACGGCAAGTGGTCTGACACCAACAGGCTCCTGAACAGCTTCTATCCCCAAGCCATAAGACTGCTATATAGCTAACTAAATGCCTACACGGACTATCTGTTGCTATATAGCTATCTAACTATCTGTTGACACTTGTATTATTATTTTTAAAATTGCACTGTCTCTATGCACACTCACAGAACACTACACACGCACGCACACTGACACTCCAACACACGCACACACATACTCATTTAATTTGCTTACACACACATGGGGTAGACATTCATACTGACTCTACACACCCAGTCACATACAATCATCATATACGCTGATGCTACTCTGTTTATTATACAGTGCCTTTAGAAAATATTCACACCCCTTGATTTTTTCTAAAAGTTTTTGTGTTACAAGGGGGGAATAAAAGGGATTTCAATGTCATTTTTTGGCAATTATCTACACAAAATACTCTGTAATGTCAAAGTGGAAGAAAAGTTCTAACATTTGTAAAATAATATATGTCTTTGAAGTTGGAAGTTTACATACACTTAGGTTGTAGTCATTAAAACTCGTTTTTCCACCACTCCACACATTTCTTGTTAACAAACTATAGTTTTGGCAAGTCGGTTAGGACATCTATTTCGTGCATTACACAAGTAATTTTTCCAACAATTGTTTACAGACAGATTATTTCGCTTATAATTCACTGTATCACAATTCCAGTGGGTCAGAAGTTTACATACACTAAGTTGACTGTGCCTTTAAACAACTTGGAAAATTCCAGAAAATTATGTCATGGCTTTAGAAGTTTTTGATAGGCTAATTGACATCATTTGAGTCAATTGGAGGTGTACCTGTGGATGTATTTCAAGGCCTACCTTCAAACTCGGTGCCTCTTTGCTTGACATCATGGGAAAATCAAAAGAAATCAGCCAAGACCTCAGAAAAAAAATTGTAGACCTCCACAAGTCTGGTTCATCCTAGGGAGCAATTTCCAAATGCCTGAAGGTACCACGTTCATCTGTACAAACAATAGTATGCAAGTATAAACACCATGGGTCCACGCAGCCGTCATACCGCTCAGGTAGGAGAAGCGTTCTGTCTCCTAGAGATGAACGTACTTTGGTGCGAAAAGTGCAAATCAATTCCAGAACAACAGCAAAGGACCTTGAAGATGCTGAAGGAAACAGGTACACAAGTATCTATATCCACAGTAAAACGAGTCCTATCCCGACATAACCTGAAAGGCCGCTCAGCAAGGAAGAAGCTACTGCTCCAACGCCGACATAAAAAGCCAGATTATGGTTTGCAACTGCACATGGGGACAAAGATTGTACTTTTTGGAGAAATGTCCTCTGGTCTGATGAAACAAAAATAGAACTGTTTGGCCATAATGACCATCATCATGTTTGGATGAAAAAGAGGGAGGCTTGCAAGCTGAATAACTGTAAGGGGGTGTGTGCTGGAGGCAGGGAAGTCAGGCGCAGGAGATCGAACTTGGTATAAACGGAGCAGTTTAATAAGTGCTCAAAAACTCCGAAAACCAAAATATACAAAATAATACAAGTAGGTACAAAACCCGTCGCACACCAGAACATAACTTGCACAACGCTTACAAACAAACAATCACCGACAAGGACATGAGGGGGAACAGAGGGTTAAATACACAACATGTAATTGATAGGATTGGAACCAGGTGTGATACAAGACAAGACAAAACCAAAGGAAAATTAAAAGAGGATCAGCAATGGCTAGAAAGTCGGTGACTTCGACCGCCGAACGAACAAGGAGAGGGACCAACTTCGGCGGAAATCGTGACAATAACACCATCCCAACCATGAAGCATAGAGGTGACAGCATCATGTTGTGATGGTGCTTTGCTGCAGGAGGGACTGGTACACTTCACAAAATAGATGGCATAATGACGGAGGAAAATTATGTGGATATATTGAAGCAACATCTCAAGACATCAGTCAAGAAGTTAAAGCTTGGTCGCAAATGGGTCTTCCAAATGAACAATGACCCCAAGCATACTTCCAAAGTTGTAGCAAAATGCCTTAAGGACAACAAAGTCAAGGTATTGGAGTGGCCATCACAAAGCCCTGACCTCAATCCTATAGAAAATTTGTGGGCAGAACTGACAAAGCGTGTGCGAGCAAGGAGGCCTACATTACTGATTCAGTTACACCAGCTCTGTCAGGAGGAATGGGCCAAAATTCACCCAACTTATTGTGGGAAGCTTGTGGAAGGCTACCCGAAACGTTTGACCCAAGTTAAACAATTTACAGGCAATGCTACCAAATACTAATTCAGCGTTCACATTCTTAAAATAAAGTGGTGATCCTAACTGACCTAACACAGGGAATTTTTACTAGGATCAAATGTCAGGAATTGTGAAACACTGAGTTTAAATGTATTTGGCTAAGGTGTATGTAAACTTCCGACTTCAACTGTATATGAAAAATAAAAAACGAATATACGGTGAGCTCCAAAAGTATTGTATAGGGACATTGACCATTTTGTTGTTGTTTTGGCTCTGTACTTCAGTACTTTGGATTTGAAATGATACAATGACTACGAGATTCAAGTGCAGACTGTCAGCTTTAATTTGAGAGTATTTTCATCCATATCGGGTGAACCGTTTAGAAATTACAACATGTACATAGTCCACCCATTTCAGGGGACCAAAAGTAGTGGGACAAATTAATTTATCAGCATATTAAACTAATCAACAATTTAGAATTTGGTTCCATATTCATAGCATGCAATGATTACATCAAGCCTGTGACTCTAAAAACTTGTTGGATGCATTTGCTGTTTGTTTTGGTTGTGTTTCAGATAATGTTTTGCCCAATAGAAATGAAAGGCAAATAATATATTGTGTTATTTTAGAGTACATTTTATTGTAAATTAGAAAATGATATGTTTCTAAACACATTTACATTAATTTGGCTGCTACCATGATTACGGATAGTCCTGAATGAATCGTGAAAAATTATGAGTGAGAAAGTTACAGACGCACAAATATACCCACAAAAACATGCTAACCTCCCCTGTTATTGTAATAGTGAGAGGTAAGCATGTCTTGGTTTGTGCATCTGTAACTTTATCACTTATCAATACTTTTGGTCACATAAAATGAGGTGCAATAATTTCTAAACAGTTTTCCGGATATGGATGAAAATACCCTAAAATTAAAGCTGACAGTCTGCTATTTAACCTCGTAGTCATTGTATCCTTTCAAATCCAAAGTGCTGGAGTACAGAGCCAAAACAACAAAAAAATGGGTCACTGTCACAGTACTTTTGGAGCTCACTGTATGTTGATTAGATAAGTAGAATAACTTTTGGCAGCAATTACAGCTGTGATTCTTCCTTGTTGCAAACAGGATGTATGTTTTGGAAATTTTTTCTCTGTACATACTTTCTTCTTTTCACTCTGTCAATTATATTAGTATTGTGCAGTAACTACAATGTTGTTGATCCATCCCCAGTTTTCTCCTATCACAACCATTAAACTCTGTAACTGTTTTAAAGTAACCAAAGTCAGCATGGTGAAATCCCTGAGTGTTTTTTTTTACCCTTCTACCAATAGGACCTCTTCTTTGCGAGGCATTGGAAAACCTCCCTGGTTTTTGTGGTTGAATCTGTGTTTGAAATTCACTGCTCATCCGAGGAACCTTTCAGATAATTTTATGTGTGGGGTACAGATATGTCATTCAAAAATCATGTAAAATAAAATTATAAATACATAATGGTACTTTGGCATTATGGGGTATTGTGTATAGGCCAGTGACATAACAATCACAATTTAATACCTTTTAAATTCAGGCTGTGTAAAAGTGTGTAAAAAGCCAAAGGGTGTGAATAATTTCTGAAGGCACTGTATACCATGATACCTCGTCACCTGACCCCTATAGTGTACATATCTACCTGTATCACTCGAGTGTCGCTGCACATTGTAAATATGGTATTGGAACTGACACTACTTACTTACTTCTTGTGTTCTTTCTCTTTCTTATTATTATCTCTTGTGTGTTTTTGTTCTACCTTATGTTATTTTTAGTACGACATTGATATTCTTTACTGCATTATTGGGTTTAGAGCTGCAAGAAACGCATTTCACTGTAACTTTGTCACGACTTCCGCCGAAGTTGGTGCCTCTCCTTGTTCGGGCGGTGTTAGGTGGTCAACGTCACCTGCGTTCTAGCCTCCACCGATCTTCATTTCTTTTTCCCATTACGTTTAAATTATTTCCCTATTTAACCCTCCGGAGCCATCATGGTTTTGTGCGTGTTTATTGTTGTCAGTTGTCTCGTTTATGTGATTCTGGATTTTCGTTCTCGTTGTTGGAAGATTATTTTTGAGTAAAATTACTATTATTACTCATCTCTGTGTCCTGCGCCTGATTCTGCCTAACCCACATCACCTAGACTCTGACAAACTTGAAATATATTCACCAAAGTAGGTAGAATTGTGATAGAAATAAGTATCCAAGCATTGAATTCACATTTATTACATGTTATAAAACTGTATTTATTCCTTAAAGGACATTTTTTGTATTAATTAACTAACCCACAGATAAGGAATTGAACCAAACAGTGGTTATACTAACAATGGGAAGTTTCTGCTGATGGTGGGGAGAGAGGAGAGCAGAGAGAGAGAGAGAGAGCAATGGGAGAGAGATGAAGAACAGAGAGAGTGATGAGAGGAGGAGAGTAGTGATGAAGAGAGAGAGTGTGTGAGTAGAGAGGGAGAGTGATGAGAGTGGAGGGAGAGTGTGGAGAGGGGAGAGTGACGGGGAGGGGGTGTGAGCTAGTGACGAGAGGAGGGAGAGTGAGAGAGAGAGGAGAGTGTGAGAAGAGAGGGAGAGGTGAGAGAGAGAGGGAGAGTGAGAGAGGAGGAGAGTTGTGGAGAGAGGGAGAGTGGACGAGGAGAGCAGGGAGGTGTGAGAGAGAGGGAGAGTGTGAAGAGAGAGGGAGAGTGGGAGACGAGGAGGGTAGTGTGAGAGAGAGGGAGAGTGGAGAGAGAGAGGGAGTGAGATGACCATGAAAGCTGCATCAATGGTAGTTGTGTTGGACTTGGTGAGTGAGATGTATCTGTGTATTTATGTTTGGCAGTTGTGCTGTGCAGGCCACACCCCTCAATTTGGATGTGGCATTGAGATGTGTTTGTGACAGAGGACGGACATTGACACACAGGCTGAATCAAAGAGGAGAAGTCCTAATTGAAATATGGAATGACATCTTTTATTTATTCATCAGGTCTGGCTGTTTGTCGATGTGGTAGCATTTATGTAATGATGTTATGCCATCACATACACATAACATTCCAGTACAGATGGAAGAATCTTTGGAGCGCGTGTGAGGATGACACACATCACCATGGTTTCCCTAACCGGCATGATGGGAATATTAAAACACAGTCTGTTGGCAACGTTCTCCGTA
>NC_036858.1:57309829-57311235 GCF_002910315.2 Salvelinus sp. IW2-2015
ACGTAAACATGGGGGATAGCTTTCCGTGTTGCTTGATGGTGGAGATGCAGGTTCGAGATCGGAAAGAGACGACGAAGAGAGAGGAGAGCAGAGAGAGGAGAGAGGCAATGTGGGAGAGATCTGTAAACAGAGAGAGATAGATGAGAGGAGGAGAGTGTGAGATAGGAGAGACGATGTGTGTGAGTAGAGAGGGAGAGTGATGGAGAGGGAGGGGACGAGTGTGAGATGAGGAGAGTGCGGAGAAGAGAGGGAGAATGTGGTGTGACGATGAGAGTGAGAGAGAGCTGGGAGAGTGAGAGAAGGAGGTTCGACTGCAGTTATGGTGAGTCGTTGGAAGGGACTAGCAGAGGGAGAGTGACGTGTGCCAGAGAGAGAGAGAGGGAGAAGTGAGAGAGAGAGGGAGAAGTGGGTGAATGAGAGGCGAGGGGATGAGAGAGAGGGAGAGTGTGAGAGAGAGGGAGAGTGTGAGAGAGAGGGAGAGTGTGAGAGAGAGGGAGAGTGAGAGAGAGAGGGAGAGTGAGATGACCATGAAAGCTCATCAATGGCTAGTTGTTGCGACTTGTGAGTGAGAATGTATCTGTGTATTTATGTTGGCAGTTGGTGCTGCAGGCCACAGCCATTTTGATGTGGCTGAGATGTGTTTGTGACAGAGGACGGACACACACACAGGCTGAATCAAAGAGGAAAGTCCTAATTGAAATAGGAATGACAGCTTATTTATTCATGGTCTGGCTGTTTGTGATGTGTAGCATTTATTAATGCATTTAATGCCATCCATACACTCCATACACATGATGACACATCCAAACACACATCACATGGCTTTCTACGGCATGACTGGGAATCATTAACACAGCTGTGCACACGTTCTCTACACACATGATTTCTGGTCATTATCTGCCATAAGCATAAGCAGGTCGTGCATTTTAATGTTTAAAAAATATGCTGAACAGACAAATAAGGAGAGAGAGAAAACTCAGAGAGAAAGAACGAGAGGCAGTGAGAGTCAGAAAAGAAGGGAGCGAGAGGGAGAGGTAAAGAGCAAGAGAAAGGGAGTGAGAGAGAGGTAAAGAGAAAGGGAGTGAGAGAGTGAGGTAAAGAGCGAGAGAAAGGGAGTGAGAGAGGTAAAAAGCGAGAAAAAAGGAGTGAGAGAGAGTTAAAAAGCGAGAGAAATGGAGAGAGAGGTAAAGAGCAAGAGAAAGGGAGTGAGAGAGAGAGAGGGGTAAAGAGCCAGAGCGAAAGAGAGAGTCAGAGATTAGAGAGAGAGAGAAAAGCACTCACAAACTTTTATTGATCTGTGTATCTCTTCTCAGTTTGTTGGGAACGGAGACGAGCACAGAGGTAATGAGTGTCTCAGAGTGAAAAAGACAAGAGAGAAAGACGATAGAGAGAAACGGTGGGTGTGT
>NC_036858.1:57311260-57336774 GCF_002910315.2 Salvelinus sp. IW2-2015
ACCCACTCCTGAAAACACACACAAACACAGCCATCTCCTCACAACACACGCCTCTCATCTCTACTCCTCTTTCTCTCTCTCTCTCTCTCGGTCTCTCTCTCTCTCTCTCTCTTCCTCTCCTCTCTCTCTCGTCCCTCCCTTCTCTCTCTCTCGCTTCTCCATCGCCTCCTCTCTCATCTCTCATCTCTCTCTCTTCTCTCTCTCTCAGCATCTCTCTCTCGACACAGAGGGGCACACAGACAACACACATAATACGGCCATTTAGGCCATCTCTCTTCACGATTCAAACACACGGGCGGGGCGAAACCAGAGTGCTTAATACAAACAACATGTAATCTGCATTAGCGATTGGAAACCAGGTGTGGATCATACGACAATGACACCAAAGGAATATATTACACAAAAGAGGCTCACGCCAATGGCTAGAAAGTCGGTGACTTCGACAGCTGAACGACACAAGGAGAGGGACCTCGCACAACTTCGGCGGAAATCGTGACAATAACACCATTCCGCAACCCTGAAGCATCAGAGGTGACAGCACTCATGTTGTGATGGTGCTTATGCTGCAGGAGGGACTGGTACACTTCACAAAAATCAGATGGCATTAATGACGGACTGGAAAACTTTATGCTGGATTATATCTTCGATCTTGAGGCCACACTCATCAAGACATCAGTCCAAGAGTTAAAGCTTGGTCGCAAATGGGTCTTCCAATGACCCAGATGCACCTAGATTCCACACGCTATACACTCTCCAAAAGCAAATTGCGCTAGCAAAATGCCTTAAGGGCCGACAACCATAGATGTCCAGGAGAGTATGAGATATTTTGGCGTGCCACTAGTTATCCACCAAGCCGACCCATCATAGCCTATGATGAGTGAATAAAACATTGTAGGCAGAACTGACAAAGCGTGTGCGAGCGCGCAAGAGGCCTATCAACTTACTCTGATTCGTCTACACCCAGCTCTGTCAGGAGGAATGCGGGCCACAAATTCCACCCAACTTAATTGTGGGAAGCTTGTGGAAGGCTACCCGATAAAGCGTATTGACCCAAGTTTAACAATTTACAGGCAACTGCTACCAAATACTAATTCAGCGTTCACATTCTTCAAAATAAAAGTGGTTTTGACCCTAAACTGACCTAACACAGGGAATTTTTACTAGGATCAACTGTCAGGAATTGTGAAACACTCGAGTTTAAATGTATTTGGCTTTAAGTGCTATGTAAACTTCCGACTTCAACTGTTACCCTGAAAATAAAAACGAATCTTACCGTGAGCTCCAAACAGCTATTGGTATACGGGACATTGACCATTCTTGTTTGTTGTTTTGGCTCTGTACTTCTCAGTACTTTGGATTTGAAATGATACAATGATACGAGATTCAAGTGCAGACTGTCAGCTTTAAATTGAGAGTAATTTTCTCCATATCCGGGTCGAACCACCAGTTTAGCACATATACACACATTTACAGTAGTCACCATTTGCGCAGGGCGACCAAAAGTAGTGGGCACAAATTATTTCCTCAGCTATTAAACTAATCAACAATTTAGAATTTGGTTCCATATTCATAGCAATGCAAATGATTACAAATCCGCCTGTGAACTCTAAAAACTTGTTGATGCATTGCTGTTTGTTTTGGTTTGTTTTCAGATAATGTTTTGCCCAATAGAACCTGAAAAGGCAAAATAATATTTGTGTTATTCTTAGGATTAGTAACATTTCTTATTGCTAATATTAGCAAAATGCATTATAATTTTCTAAAACACATTTAATCCATTAATTTGGCTGCTAGCCTTTCTCTCCTTGCACGTGATTTATTATCGGATCACGTCCAGAATGCATCGTCGCTCAAGATTTAATGGAGTGAAGACAAGTTACAGGAACGCAAAGACCATTACCCGTCGTGCTCGTACTCCGTTCCCAGAAACCAAATATAGCGCCTCACAAAAACAGTAGCGTAAAGCAGTCAGATACCCTGTTACATGGTCAATGGTGAGAGGTCAAGTCATAAGTTCTTGGTTTTGTGCAATAAGGAACTTTTTATCTTGTTAGTCAAAGTTTTTAGCTTCTTTCCTACCTCTCTTCTTCTTCTTTATTTGAGTCCCACGTAAAATGAGGCGAATAATGATCTCTAAACCCATGTTTTCCGGATATGGATGAAAATACTCCCTAAAATTAACAACACGACGCACTTCGCTCTGGCTTCTGTCTCATGCACGAGTCTGCTATTTAACCTCGTTAGTCATTGTATCCTTTCAAAATCCAACCGTGGCTGGAGTACAAGAGCCAAAACAACAAAAAATGGGTCACTGTCACAGTAACTTTTCGAGCCTCAATCTGTATGTTGATTAGACTATAGTAGATCAATAAATCTTTGCTAGCAACATTACAGCTGTGATTCTTCCCTCTCTGTTGCACTAACTCAGGATGTCATGTTTTGGAAATCTTTTTGTCTCTGTACACTACTTTCTTCTTTACCCACTTCTGCGTCACCGCACTATTATTAGTCTTAGTGCAGTACTACAATTGTTGTTGATCCATTCCACTTCTCTCCAGTTTTCTCTCCTATCACAACCATTAAACTCTGTAACTGTTTTTAAAGTAACAAAAGTCAGCATGGTGGAAGAGTCCTGAGGTGGCTTTTTTATCCGTCTCTTCTATCTCTACAAATAGGACTCTTTCCTTTCGTCGAGGCATTGGAATAACGCCTCTCCCCTTGTTTTTTGTGGTTTTGAAATCTTTGCTGTTCTCCGAATTAGCTTCATCCGAGGCATTTTTCATGATAATTCTGCTAATGTGTGGTGCTACAGACTCACATGTCATTCAACAAACATCAGTAAAATAAAAATTATATACATACACTGCGTACTTTTTGCGCATCTATTGGCGCGTACTTGGTGTCTACTTATACGGGCCAGTTGACCTCTCTATACACAATCCCAATTTAATACCTTTTAAATTCAGGCTCGTTGTAATAACATACGCTCGCTCGTTATAATATATGCTTCAAAAGAGGCTGTGAATAATTTCTGATGCGCCACTGTATATCCTATGCTCTCCGTCACTCCTGAGCACCTCTAAGTGTAACATATCTACCTGTATCACTCGACCTTGTGCCCGCTGCTCTATGCATTGTTAAATATCTCTGGTAATTCTCCGCGACTTGACACTACTTAACTTCGATTCCTTTCTCTGTCGTGTTTCTTCTCTTCTTTCTTATTTATTGGAGAGACTCTTTGTGTGTTTTTCTTGTCTACTGGGCCTCTCTGTCTATTGTTATTTCTTCTTCTAGTGAGACGGTATTGCTCATACTCTCCTACATTGATATCTTTACTTGCAAGTTTAACTTGGGTTTCTGTAGAGGCTGCAAGGAACCGCATTTCCACTGTACCCTTTGTCCACGACTTCCGCATCCGAAGTTGTAGCCTTTCTCCGTTGTTTCGGTTTAAACATTAAAATGCACGACCTGCCCTTATTGGCTTATGGCAGATACATGACCAGAAATCATGTGGTGTAGAGAACGTGTGCACACTGTGTTACATGATTCCAGTCTGCGTTAGAAGCCATGTGATGTGTGTTGGATGTGTCCATCATGGTGTAGGAGTGTATGGATGGCATTAAATGCATTAATAAATGTCCTACACCATCAAACAGCGGTGTTAGGATGACGCATCAACGTCACCCGACCTGCGTTCATAGCCTCGGAACCGCGATCTTTCATTATACTTTTATTAATCGCATTACGTTTAAAATATTTCCTATTTAAACCTCCCGTGTCAGCACTATCATTGGTTTCTGCTGGCGTGTTTAATTTGTGATTTAGTCGCCGTTGATCCTCGTTTATTCCTCTGTGTATTGCTGGATTTTCGTTCTCTCAAGTTCCTGTTGTTGGAGAGATGTATTTCGGAGTAACAATTTCACTATTATTATGCGGCATCTTCTGATCGATCCTAGCACGCCATTCTGATTCTACGTGCCCCACATTACCACACATAAAACCCTGAGCGATCTCTGGTACGAAAGCCTCTGAAATATATTCAATACGGCAAAGTCAGGTAGAAAGACACTCTGTGATAAAATAAGCTGAGTCCAAGCATTGGAATTCACATTTATAACACATGCTCTATCTAAAAAACTGTATTTACTACCATGAAAAGGACATTTTTGTAATTACATTAACTAACCCACAGATAAGGAATTGAAACGCAAACAATGGTTAATTTACTAATAAAGGCACAAGTTTCTGCTGATGGTGAGAGAGAGAGAGAGAGAGAGACACGAGAAGACGAGAGAGACGACGAAGGAGCAGGAGAGAGAAGAAAGACCAGAGAAGATCGTAGTCGCAATTGGAAAGAGAGAGAGAGTGCGATGAGCAGATTAGATGCAATGAGAGGGTTGTGATGTAGAGAGAGGGAGAGTGTGAGAGGGAGGGAGAGTGTGAGAGACGGGAGAATGTCACTGCATGCAGACGCATGAGGGCAGAGTGTGAGAGCGAGGTCCGCTAGAGAGAGCAGGTGCGAGAAGTCGACGAGAGCTCGTCAGGGAGAAGTCGTGGAGAGAGAGGCTCGGGGAGAGGTGAGAAGGAAAGAAAGGAAAACGGCACGACCTCTCGGGTCTCAGACAGGATGTGAGAGAGAGAGGGAGAAGTCGGTTGTTGAGCAGCAGATCAGGGCCTCGAGCGTCTCTCAACACTCTGCTTCCTCAGGACGAGCGCAGTAAAATCGAAGAAACATAGGAGATCTCTCCCTCCTCTCTCTCACACTCTTCCCTCCTCTCTCACACTCTCCCTCTCTGCTCTCCTTCCCTCTTCCTCTCACACACTCTCCCTCTCTTTCAACTCTCCTTCTCTCTCTTCTCTCTCTTCACTCCTGGGCCTCCTCATCTCACGACTCTCCTCTCTCTCTATCTCCCTCCTCCTGTGTCACGTGTAGAGAGGGTAGGCCCGTCAGGGGGCCTCCCTCTCCAGCTACGGCTCTCCATACTCTCCTCCCCTTGCACACGCTCACAAGCAGTGCCGGCAAGCCTCAGAACGCACCGATCTGGTTCTCGTCCGGGCTCACACCTTCACCCTCTCGTAATACCAGATTGTCCTCACACAGTGTAGGGGATGGACCGACAGGGTATGGGCTGTCACTCACGGAGTGGCGTGTTGAGTAAAGGAGCTCACCTCGAAACCTCTCACACAGCATCACACAAACACTCTTCTCTCTCCCCTCTCTCTACACACTCTCCTCTCTCTCGACACTCCTCCGCTCTTCTCTCTCACACCTCTCCTCCTTCCTCATCTCTTCTCCTCTCTCTCTCCTCTCTCTCTCTCTCTCCTCTCTCTCTCTCTCCATCTCAACCATCAGCAGAAACCTCCCATTGTTTAGTATAACCACTGGATTTGGTTCCAATCTCCTTATCTGTGGGTTAGTAATTAATACAAAAAATGTCCTTTAAGGAATAAATACAGTTTTATAACAGTAACTAAATGTGAATTCAATGCTTTGGATACTTCATTTCTATCACAATTCTACCTACTTTGTGAATATATTTCAATTTGTCAGAGTCTAAGTGGATTGGGTTAGGCAGAATCGGCGCAGGACACAAGATGAGTATATAATAGTAATTTTACTCAAAATAAACTCCAACAACGAGAACGAAAATCCAGAATCACTAAACGAACAACTGACAACAATAAACACAGCACAAACCATGATGGCTCCGGAGGGGTTCAAATGGGACAATATTAAAACCGTAATGGGAAAAAAGAAAATGACAGATCGTGGAGCTAGACGCAGTGCGTTTGACCACCTAACACCGCCCGAACAAGGAGAGGCACCAACTTCGGCGGAAGTCGTGACGCAAAGTTTACAGTGAAATGCCGTTTCTTGCAGCTCTAAACCATAATGCGTAACAGAATTCAATGTCGTACTAAAAATTATACATAAGGGTAGAACAAAAACACACAAGAGATAATAATAAGAAAGAGAAAGAACACAGTAAGTGTAGTGTCAGTTCCCAATACCATATTTACAATGTGCAGCGACACTCGGAGTGATACAGGAGATTGTACATATAGGGGTCAAGGGTGACAGAGGTATCACATGGTATACCAGTGCCTCAGAAATTATTCACACCCTTTGGCTTTTTAACACACTTTTACCAGCCTGAATTTAAAAGGTATTAATTGTGATTGTTATGTCACTGTCCCCGCCTATACACAATACCCCATAATGCCAAAAGTACCATTAATGTCATTTTAATTTTATTTTACATGATTTTGAAATGACATATTCTGTACCCCCAAACACATAAAATTTTATTCTTTTTGAAAAGGTTTTCCCCCTCCGGGTTTGGAAAAAAGCCAGTGAATTTCAAACACACAGATTCAACACAAAAAAACCAGGAGGTTTTCCAATGCCTTCCGCAAAGAAGAGTCCCTATTGGTAGAAAGGGTAAAAAAACAGCACTCAGGAATTTCACCCAGCTGAACTTGGTTACTTTAAAACAGTTAACAGAGTTTATTGGTTGTGATAGGAGAACCAACTGGGGATGGATCAACAACATTGTAGTTACTGCCCAATACTAATATAATTGACAGAGTGAAAAAAGAACGTATGTAACAGAGAAAATTTTCCAAAACATACTCCTGTTTGCAACAAGGAAGAATCAACAGCTGTAATTGCTGGCCAGTTATTCCTACTTTATGCTATTCAACATAACGTGAGCTCCAAAAGTACTGTGACAGTGAACCCATTTTTTGTTGTTTTGGCTCTGTACTCCAGCACTTTGGATTTGCAAGGAATACAATGAACTTACGAGGTTAAATAGCAGACTGTCAGCTTTATCTTAGGGTATTTTCAAATCCATATCCGGAGAACCTGTTTAGAAATTATTGCACCCTCATTTTATGTGACCAAAGTATTGATAAAGTGAATAAAGGTTAACAGATGCACAAAACAAGACACTGGGCTTACCTCTCACTATTACAATAACAGGGGAGGTTAGCATTTTTTGTGGGTATGATTGGTGCGTCTGTAACTTTCTCAAGCTCATATTTTTCACAGATTATTCAGGCACTATCCGTAATCATGGTACAGCCAAATTAATGTAAAATGTTGTTTAGAAACATATCATTTTCTAAATTTACAAAATAAATGTACTCTAAAAACACAATATAATTATTTGCCTTTCATTTCTATTGGCAACAAACATTATCTGAAACACAACCAAAACAAACAGACAAATGCATGCCAACAAGTTTTTTAGAGTCAACAGGCTTGATGTAATCATTGCATGCTATGAATATGGAACAAATTCTTAAATTGTTGATTAGTTTAATATGCTGATAAATTAATTTGTCCCACTACTTTTGGTCCCCTGAAATGGTGGACTTATATGTTACATGTTGTAATTTCTAAACGGTTCACCCGATATGGATGAACATACTCTCAAATTAAAAGCTGACAGTCTGCACTTGAAATCTCGTAAGTACATTGTATCATTTCAAATCCCCAAGTACTTGAAAGTACATAGAGCCAAAACAACAAACAAAATGGTCCCAATGTTCCCTATACAATACTTTTGGAGGCTCACCGTATATTCGTTTTTAAATTTTTCATAATACCGTTGGAAGTCGGAAGTTTACATATTCACCTTAGCCCAATACATTAAACTCAGATGTTTCCACATTCCTGAATTTGATGCCTAGTAAAAATTCCCTGTGTTAGGTCAGTTAGGTTCACCACTTTTATTAAGAAATGTGAACGCTGAATTAGTATTGGTAGCATTGCCTGTAAATTGTTTAACTTGGGTCAAACGTTTCGGGTGCCTTCCACAAGCTTCCCACAATAAGTTGGGTGAATTTGGCCCCATTTCCTCCTGACCGAGCTGGTGTAACTGAATCAAGGTATGTAGGCCTCCTTGCTCGCACACGCTTTGTCCAGTTCTGCCCACAAATTTCTATAGGATTGAGGTCAGGGCTTTGTGATGGCCCACTCCAATACCTTGACTTTTGTTTCCTTAAGGCATTTTTGCTACCAAACCTTTGGAAGTATGCTTGGGGTCATTTGTTCATTTGGGAAGACCCATTTGCGACCAAGCTTTAACTTCTTGACTGATGTCTTGAGATGTTGCTTCAATATATCCACATAATTTTCCTCCGTCATTATGCCTCTATTTTGGTGGAAGTGTACGAAGTCCCTCCTGCAAGCAAAGCACCATTCACAACATGATGCTGTCACTCTATGCTTCATGGTTGGGGATGGTGTTCATTGTCAGGTTTTCCGCGAGTTGGTCCCTCTCCCTTGTTCGTCGGCGGTCGAAGTCCACCGACTTTCTATGCCATTGCTGATCCTCTTTTAATTTTCCTTTGGTTTTGTCTTGTCTTGTATCACACCTGGTCCAATCCTATCAATTAAATGTTGTTGTATTTAACCCTCTGTTCCCTCCTCATGTCCTTGTCGGTGGATTGTTTGTTTTTGTAAGGTTTGCAAGTTATGTTCTGGTGTGCGACGGGTTTTGGTACGCTACTTGTATATTTTGTACATATTTTGGTTTTCGGAGTTTTTTGAGCACTTTATTAAACTGCTCCGTTATACCAACGTTCGATCTCCTGCGCCTGACTTCCCTGCCTCCAGCACAACACCCAATGGCCCCCTACAAAGTTATTCAGTTGCAAGAGCCCTCCCACATCTTGGGTACAATCCTCACTCCTCAATAGTCTTGCCCTTATCACCACACAAATCCCCCCACCTCACCTCACCTCACCCCACCCCAACCCTCTGGTCTCTCTCTCTCTCTCTCTCTCTCTGGGTTAATTTCTCTCTGAGATCAGTGGTGATTACGGGCGCGGCGGAGCGAGGTGCGGCAGCACAGAAATGGATGACGGAAAGATCAATTTCTGTTTTTACCAGCTTAATTCAATACCGCCTATTTAAACTGGCAGGGCAGGCAGAAATTAGATTGTATTTGCTGGTTATGGATTTTTTTCCCCTTCAGAAAGCAGCCAGAGCAAAGAGGTGTATGGTTTACAAGGCCCCGACTCCGTTTAGCCGCCCTACACACGTACTGGGATAATCACAGAGAATTACTCTGCATTGATTATTCAATATTTTCCCAGATCATGTTATTTTCAACTCAACTAAAAGTCCTAACAGGTTACTGATACTCAGTAAAGTGGAGTGGAGGAAGAGAGAGAGAGGGAGAGAGAGAGAGAGGGAGGGAGGGAGGCTTGGTGTGTAGACTAGCGTGTAGTGGGACTCCTTGTGTCTCCTCTTCTACCCGGACGGCAACATGCGTGTGTCATGTAACGAGAAGAGGAAACTAATGGAGTCTGTGTGTCTGTTGAGGTTACTGTTCACTCAGGCAAAGGAGAGAGTAGTGTGTTTGTGTATAAGTGTGCATGCGTGTACACATCCGCCTGTCCGTCCATGTGTGTTTGCATCTGTCCGTCCGTGTGCCTGGGTGAGAAAGACCAGTGTCAAAACAGTGGCGAACAGAAAGTAGGAATGACAGCAGAGGGTAATTTCACTGGACAGATCTTTGCAACAGTGTGGACTAAATTGAAAATCACAGCCTACTGTATAAGTCTTTATGAAAAACTATAACCTATCTGACTGTCTCTAATAGCTGGGTCAGATAACAAATACAAAAGATAAAGCGTTATTACAGTTCATAACAGTTTACAAGCCCTTTATGACAGTTCACTGATCCTGTTGAACATTAGTCAAATTAGGAACAGCTATAAATCATTAACATGACTTTTTAAACAGCCTGAACATACAACCTGAACATAAATGTACATTCATATATGCAAATATATTATCTAATGTTAACATAATGATTACATTGCATGTCATTCTGAAAGTCACGTAACCTCTGACTGGCTGGGCTTTGGAGAGATATCACTTATAAAAGCTTCATAAATGGCTTATGAGTTGTCATAAACAACGTATAAACAAATCAAATAAATAAAGGTCAAATACAAATATATTTTTTAATAAACAAATCAAATCAAATTGTGTTGGTCATATACACGTGTTTTGCAGATGTTATTGTTGGTGTAGCGAAATGCTTGTTTCAGAGCTAGAAACACAAGCATTTCGCTACACCCGCAATAACATCTGCTAAACACTTGTATGTGACCAATAAAATGTGATTTGATTTGTTCATAAGCTGTTTATGACAACTCATAAGTGGTGTCTCTCCAAAGCCCAGCCAGGCAGAGGTTACGTGACTTTCAGAGTGACATTCAAAGTAATCATTATGTTCATACATGCATATGGTCAAAAATAAATTAACATTAGATAATATATTTGCATATATGAATGTCCAATAGGGGTACATTTATGTTCAGGTTGTATGTGCAGGCTGTTTAAAAAGTAATGTTAATGATTTATAACTGTTCCTAATATGACTAATGTTCAACAGGATCATTAAATGACAAAAGGCATCCATTATGAAGCACCCACCCACAACACACCACACACCACACACACACACACACACAACAACACACACACACACACACACAACACACACACACAACACACACACACACACACAACACACACAAAGCACACACACACACACACCTGACCCTGAACGTCACATAGGTCAGCCTTCCCATCAACCATCTCTTCTTCCTGATTACAGGGCGCAAACGTTAGCCTTGGTCCTCCCATTAATTTCCATTCATTCTTATTCATGTTATGTAGATTAGTGTGTCGCAGGCCTTGGGACAAGGCTGGGGAGATAGACGCCTTACAGCAGATATCTTCTTAACCTTCTACAGTGAGGCCCTGATCCAGATGAATTAAAGAGAGTCTGAGAGGAAAGACCAGGGCCCATATCCACCAATGTAGGAAAAAGTACCCAATTTTCATTCTTGAGTAAAAGTAAAAATACCTTTAAAAGAAAATGACTCAAGTAAAAGTGAAAGTCACCTAGTAAAATACTACTTGAGTAAAAGTAAAAAATTATTTGGTTTTAAATGTACTTAAGTATACAAAGTAAAAGTATAAATCATTTAAAATTCCTTATATTAAGCAAACCAGATGACATATTTTCTTGTTTTTTTAATTTACGGATAGTCCGGGGCACAGTTCAACACTCAGACATCATTTACAAACAAAGAATTTGTGTTTAGTGAGTCTGCCAGATCAGAGGCAGTAGGGATGACCAGGGGTGTTCTCTTGATAAGTGAGTGAATTAGACAATTTGCTAAGCATTCAAAATGTAACGAGTACTTTTGGGTGTCAGGGAAAATGTAAGGAGTAAAAAGGTTGAGAGCTTCAAGTTCCTTGGCGTCCACATCACCAACAAACTAACATGGTCCAAGCACACCAAGACAGTCGTGAAGAGGGCACGACAAAACCTATTCCCCCTCAGGAGACTGAAAAGATTTGGCATGTGTCCTCAGATCCTCAAAAGGTTTCACAGCTGCACCATCGAAAGCATCCTGACGGGTTGCATCACTGCCTGGTATGGCAACTGCCCGGCCTCTGACTGCAAGGCACTACAGAGGCTTGTGCGTACGGCCCAGTACATCACCGGGGCCAAGCTTCCTGCCATCCAGGACCTCTATACCAGGCGGTGTCAGAGGAAGGCCCTAAAAATTGTCAAAGACTCCAGACACCCTAGTCATAGACTGTTCTCTCTGCTACCGCACGGCAAACGGTACCAAGAGGCTTCTAAACAGCTTCTACCCCAAAGCCATATATATATATTTTTTTGTATTGTCTTAAAACTGCATTGTTGGTTAAGGGCTTGTAAGTAAGCATTTCACTGTAAGGTTTGTTGTATTCGGCTCATGTGTCAAATATAATTTGATTTGAAAATTTTACTTAAGTACTTTACACCACTGGTATCCACAAAGCATCTTTGAGTAGAACACTGGTCGTACGTGCTGATAGTAGAGACATTTTACTCCTACTCTTATGGGTAAAAATAAAAGCGATGAGCAAAGCCTCTTTAGTCATTAGAGTCACTCCTAGGCGACAGATACACTACATGAACAAAAGTACGTGGACACCTGCTTGTCGAACATCTCATTCCAAAATGGGCATTAATATGGAGTTGGTCCCCCATTTGTTGCTATGAGAGCCTCCACTCTTCTGAGATGGCTTTCCACTAGATTTTGGAACATTGCTGCGGGGACTTGCTTCCATTTAGCCACAAGTGCATTAGTGAGGTCGGAACTGATGTTGGGCGTTCTAATTCATCCAAATTCATCCCACATGTGTTCGATGGAGTTCAGGTCAGGGTTCTGTGCAGGCCAATCAAGTTCTTCCACACAGATCCATTTCTGTACTGACCTCGCTTTGTGCACGGGGGCATTGTCATGCTGAAACAGGAAAGGGCATCCCCAAACTGTTGCCACAAAGTTGAAAGCACAGAATTGTCTAGAATGTAATTGTATGCTGTTGCGTTAAGATTTCCATTCACTGGAAGTAAGGGACCTAGTCCGAACCATGAAAAACAGCCCCAGACCATTATTCCTCCATCAAACTTTACATTTGGCACTATGCATTCGGGCAGGTAGCGTTTTCTTGACATCTGCCGAACCCAGATTTGTCCTTCGGACTGCCAGATGGTGAAGCGTGATTCATCACTCCAGTGAACACCATTCCACTGCTCCAGAGTCCAATTGCGGTGAGCTTAACACCAGTCCAGCCGACCTTTGGCATTGTGCATGGTGAATTTAGGCTTGTGTGCGGCTGATTGGCCATGGAAACCCATTTCATGAAGCTCCCGACGAACAACTCTTGTGCTGACATTGCTTCCAGACGCAGTTCGGAACTCAGTAGTGAGTGTTGCAACCGAGGACAGGCGATTTTTACGCGCTTCAGCACTCGGTGGTCCAGTTCTGTGAGCTTTTCACTGAGTCACTGAGCTCTTCAGTAAGGCCATTCTACTTCCAACATTTGTCTACAGAGATTGCATGGCTGTGTGCTCGATTTTATACACCTGTCAGCAACAAGTGTGGCTGAAATAGCACAATACAGTAATTTGAAGGGGTGTCCACATACTGTACTTTTGAATATATAGTTTATTTATGACACCTCATGAGCTGTCCTAATGAATTAAGAGTTTTTATTTTTATTTAAGTTACCATACGAAAAATGCAGTGGCAAACGATTGCTTTTGAGTTGTTAAAAGAATGTTTTGATATTTCATCAGTCCATAAATAATCTAGACCTACACTGTAAACCCCAAGGCATTAACTCAAATTATTCTAGTAAGTTGTACTCAAAATCAATGAAAAGTCATTATTACATAAAATGTTTATGTGGTACTGACTCAAAATTTCTGAGAATTCACATCAGCTCTATTTTTTTAAGTTACAATAACAAATTGACTTTTTTTCCCAGCATGCACTACTGCAATTGTTTTTAATATTTATGTTTTGATTGATTAAATGTTACGCTACACAAACATAAATAAATACATTCAAAACTAATCCAATCATTGAATTTTTGCACCCATTACTGAAATGGTTGTTCCAGTTTAAAGGGCTTAGGTAGTTTCCTCCCACTGTTGTTAACCCTGGCAGACAATAAGAATGCAGGATGTGGGTGAATACAAATTTCACCTGTTGTATAGGCTCTGGCTAGATTTTACTGGTATTTTTGGAGGGAGAGTTTGTGTCATTTTTCAACAGTACTTGCATGCATGACGTGACCTGTAAACTATGAGTTTCAGGCTACTGTATAAGGGCCAAAAGTTATATGTACCGGTTGAATTATAATTATAATATTCACCTAGGAACTCAGTAGATTAAGGCCAAATTAACAAATTCAAAGTCTCTAACACTAACAAATGCAGTCATAGGTGGTAACTCTACAATTCAATCGAAAAGGCAAGGCACAGTGGGAAATTGTATTACTCATATGAAGGTAATACTGCTCACTTCAGCTATTTAAGTTTCTAAACTTAAATTTGTTTAGGTCATCAGTTTCCTCAAAGTGTTTGAGTAGCCAGAACTTATTTGGGTTTTACAGTGTACACGTAACAGTATCTCTTGCACGTTTGACAATTTCACAATAAATATTTTACATATTATGCTGAAATACTTATAACTATGAGGTTAATAAATAAACATGTACTTCTTTTGAGTATTTAATTACATCATGTTATTTCAAATTATACATTTAGAATGCAACATTATGTTGTTAAAAAAACATCTCTAAATTGGTCATGCCTATACAGAAGACTGCAATTAAAGGCATTATGTTAACTTTGATAGTGTTAAACGAAAATGATAGACCTTTCAAAACATGTAAAATATGTACCAACATTATCAGCAAGTTGCTTGATGTCTACTGTACCAAAGCAATTTAGAGTTGTTAAATGGGAGTGACGACGAGTGTGTTGATAAAGGTGATATTATGAAAATTCCGCTTTTAACAACCATCAACATTTTACAAAAAAAGGCTAGGCATGCCAAAACATTAGGCAATAATTAAGAGTAGGCAAAGTGATCGTGTCAGGCGAAAATTATTTCAAATGTTTTACCATTACAACATTTGATGTACAGTCAGATTCACTGTGGCTGTCTGAAGCGTGCTGTATAGAGTTCACAGCTGCCTCATCGTAATTAGTTATTCCCCATCATTTGCAACAATGTATTTTCTTTTGCGGTACCGCAAACTGTTGTGATTACCAGCTGAGATAAACTTTTATGAGTCGATTTTAATCCTGGCTCAGAGTTTGTCTGAGCAGTGTCTTATCATCCTAAAACCTACTCTGAGCTGGGATTTGTTTGTTGTTTTAACAGGATTCCTGGGAGGTTTTCTGAGATGATTTGTGGATACGGGCCCTGGTCTCTCCGGCTGCATCTGAAATGGCACCCTATTCAATATATAGTGCACTACACTCTTAGAAGTAAAGGTGCTTGGGTTGCCTCACTGGCGGAACCTTTCCAGTTGAAAAAGATTCCCAGGGGAACCCCTCTGAAAAGGGTCATCGAGGAACCCCTCTGAAAAGGGTCATCGAGGAACCCCTCTGAAAAGGGTCATCGAGGAACCCCTCTGAAAAGGGTCATCGAGGAACCCCTCTGAAAAGGGTCATCGAGGAACCCCTCTGAAAAGGGTCATCGAGGAACCCCTGTGTAAAGGTTCAAACCAGAATCTTTTTGTGACGGGAGAGGTTACGTTATTTTTAATAATATATTGTAGAGGAAGCAGCCTATCATATTGGAGGCATGGCTTATTGGAGGTGTGGTTTTCAGATGGTTAAATTTGGAAACCAGTTAGCTTAAATATAATTTCTGTTCATGTTAAGTTTGTATATAGCATGTTAAAATGTCCTTGAATATTTATCCATATTTCATACATTAATATAATATTAGCATTGTATACAGTAATAAAGTGGTTACTGTTCCAGCTTTAGGTTGCATACGCTCTCAAGGAACTCACACGCCTCAGTTAGCCTCTTTGAAGCTTCAAAACTGTCAGTGTTGAAATGAAACATGCCATGACAATACACAGGAACACATGAACAGGAATGACATTTACTCTAACGGGCGGCCCAAAAAAGATATATCTTCAAGCCACACCCCTACTAAGCCTTGCCTTCACTATGTTGAACCATTAAAGGTTCCTCCAAGAACCCCTCAATTAAACGAAGTTGCAAATATGAAACATTGACTAGCAATGGTTTTTTGAGTATCTCCAGGGTTCCTCGAGTCTTAGAGTGTACTTTTGACCAAAAGTAGTGCACTATATAGAGAACAGGGTGCCATTTAAGACACAGCCTTTGAGCCAGCCTCTAGCTTCTCCCCTCCCTATCTGTCTGGCACTGAAGGTGGCAGTGATTTGTAGCCATTGGATATTGAGTGCCTTGGCTTTGGATGGGATTGTGTGTTCTGCTTGCAGTTTAGAGACGGACAGAGCCTAAATCACTGTCAGAGCAGTGTGTGTTCTGACATGCTCTCTCTCTCTCTCTCACACACACACACACACACACACACACACACACACACACACACACACACACACACACAACACACACACACACACACACACACACACACACACACACACACACACACACACACACACACACACACACACACACACACACACACACACACACACACACACACACACACACACACACACACGCACACACACACACACGGCACGCAGCAGCCACTGTTGACCTATCAACATTCCAGACACAGTGTCAGGGCACTCTCGCCAGTGCCCCATGTTCTGACTCTCCTCTCTCTCTCTCCTCTCCCTCTCCCTCTCTCTCCTCTCCTCTCCTCTCCTCTCCTTTCCTCTCCTCTCCTCTCCTCTCCTCTCCTCTCCTCTCCTCTCCTCTCCTCTTCCTCTCTCTCTCCTCCCCCCTTCTCCATTAACTAATAGCCTTGTTCTGCCTTCTTCTCTCTCTCTACAGATGTCAAGTCTCTCAGCCTTGTCCAGGCACACCGCCACCATCACCTCAACTCCCTGTACACACACACATACATACACAGACAGACACGCATGCACACACACACTCACATGCACATGCACACACAGAGTGAGAAGAGACAAGGATTGGGAGAAGGAATTGGATGTTACAATTAGGGACAAATGAAACAGTGTCTCTTCTGGATTCTCCTGTGCTCCAAACCTGCTACGTACCTCATGTAACTCTCCTGTAACGCTCCATTCATCAGACAATACTATCCCCTTACACACTTTGTGCGTGCGTGCGTGCCTGCGTGCGTTGTGTGTGTGTGGCCTGTCTCTGTGGTCATCTCAGCGTACTCTCAACAGTCTGGCAGGTTGTAGGATTAATAACACTTTTCACTCTCCTTCATTTTCTCTTCCTCTGCTGGACCGTCATCCTAAGGATGAGTGGAGTGTGACAGGTCTGACAGCAGATAACACACCACACAGAGAAAACACAAGCAGACACACACACCACACACAAATGGACAGAAAAAACATGCACACACACATACACACACAGGACAACTCAAATTGACAAATAACACACACACACACACACAATACACACACACGGAAAAAAACACACACAGAATATACAAACAACAAAAACTGACAAGTCAAACAGACACACCACACACACACCACACACACACAAATAAGCATGTGGGGCTATTCCAGGGGTATGAAAGGAGATGAGTACAGCAGAAAAAACATTCCAGACACAAAGGAATGAATAAATAAATTCACTGTCTCGATCCCCTGAACAGTAACATACACACACACACACACACACACACACACACACACACACACACACACACACACACACACACACACCACACACACACACACACACACACCACCACACACACAACCACCACACACACACACACCACCACCACACACACACAACACACAACACCACACACACACACACAGGACAAACAGACATGCAGGCACCACAAATATCATATTTGGATTGTATGAAACCTGCAGCAGAGCAGGGCTCCTCAAGGTCTTGTACTTTACACACATTCTGTCCTTGGATAAAACAATAAAATCAATGAGATCCATAGCCCAGCTACACCCAGAAATCAAACATGCCTAGGAAACCTTGGCCAGAGGAAAAGTAAGCAGAATGAAGAATATATTTCAATTTCTCAAACTACCATCATGAAATGGATATTGTTTGGGCAAAATAATTCACATGAAAGTTTTCTAGGATCTTGAAAAAAATGGGCGTGCAGATGCACTTTCTATTTCTCGCTCGCTTTTTTCTCACTTGCTCTCTCTTTTTCTCTCATTCACTCATGCACTCTGTCTCTTGTTCTCTCTCACACACTCTCTCTCGTTCTCTCTCACTCACTGTCTCTCGTTCCCTCTTTCTCTTTCCCTCTTTCTATCACATACAGTAAAACAACACCAAACAGCAACACAGAGAGAAAACTCATCTAGAAATCCACCAAAACCACCACCTCCATAATTATTCACCAGAAAAACAAGCAGCAGTGTGACTAACAACTCCTTTAATATGCTGCTCTCAGGAACACACACACAAACACACTCGCTCTCATTAAGCATCTCTAATAAACCCACCAAGATGACCAATTAGAACTCTCCGTAATAAATGTGTATTTATGACTCCAGATGTAAATTATTACGATGTGGAAATAAAAGTTGAATTGAAGGCGACAGTATGGGCTGTAAATCTGATTGTGTGTGATAATTAGTGGATCCTTAGTGACGATACATTCATCTCAATGATCTGATGTACAAAACGTGATGGATCGCTACACAACCTCGGGATATGGGCAAAATAAATCACACAACACGTTGGCCAACCAACGCCACTCCCTGTGTGAAAGAAACACAAAAAATTGGACAAACAATAGTGTTCCATGAGTGAGCAGCTTTTGGCTAGCGGAACTGCATTATGAGAGAAATGTGGTGGGGAGTAGGCTTAGCAATTTACACCACAAAAATATACACACCTACTGTAGGCAAGCAGAGACCTACAGGATCTGTTCTATAGGAAATGTTGAAGTGCTTATAGAGTTGTTGGCCTAAAGTTTAGAGGGGGTGAGGTAAGTGTTTTTAAATACACTGGAGTTACAGACAGTGAGGGCAACCAATCAGGAGAGAGAGAGAGAAACAAGACAGAGACAGTCCCAAGGTCATCCTCCAATCACATCGCAGAAAGCCTGAGGACTCCCATTGGACAAGCCAAAACGCTATTTTCCAAATTGGCAAGGGTCGGCTGCGCGACACACATCTCCTTCCCCCCTGACGCTGGAGGGTCTATTACAGGGACGGACCAGGCAGGTAACGAGCGCGGCTGTCTGACCTCTGTGATCTAACTAGGTGTGTGTCAACGTTAAATGTGTCCCTCGTGCCCCACTCAGGGCCAGGTCTTTCCCTGAAGGACAGTTATGTGGTATTGTGATGCATGGACTGACTGAGAACGGAGCGGGTAGAGGGCCTAAACAGACTGGTCAATACAACAGACAGAGAGAGAAAGACCTGGAGAGGATACACACACACCACACACGCACACACAGGGGCCAGGCCAAGGGCTTAGGGCTGAGGGTAGAGACAGACTGGTCAATAAATCAGGGAGACAGAGACAGAGAGAGAGAGAGACAGAGAGAGAGAGAGAGCGAGAGAGGGGGAAGACCTACAGGAGAAAGACACAAACACTCACATAGGAGGACTCTACTGAGGATGCATACAGACACCTCTAAATGTCTGCCTGTCTGACTCTGTCTGCCTGTCCATCGGTCTGTCTCTCTGTCCAACCTTTCCCGCCTGTCTGCCCACCTGTCCATATGTCTGCCTGTCCGTCCGTCTGTCTGCTGTCTGTCCGCCTGTCTCTCTAGATGTCTATCCAAAAAGCAACTGTCACTGAATTCCGTGTTCCGCCGGTCCACAATACCCTCTGTCTTTGGTTGCCTTCGGCGACAACAGTCTCTCCAGGAGCATTGAGACAGAAAATTAAGTCTGTGCTCAAATATGAGCCTTTTGACACAATGCTAGATTGAGATTCTTCCCCCTGCACACACTGTCATCAGGTGAAAGTCCATCGCAATGTTATCTGATGCAGAACTTAAGACACTGAGATGCATTGGTCTTTTTTATTCAGAGTAGAGGAAAAATGTAATCTAATGTTGATTAATCAAATGTAACTCAATGAAAAGAGCCACGGATAACCTACTAAACACACACATGCTTGCATGCAAGCAAATTCTGACGCATGAATGCATGCGCACGCAAGCACACACACAATGCATGCACACAATGATTTCCACTAATATGCACGCCACGCACAGAAACATACTTATGTGTGTCTCTCAAAAAGCAGCCATTCTTAGGGAGTTGGTTTCTAGAGAGATGCCAGTTAAAAGAAGAAGAATGGGGAAAAGACTCTCCCTCTGGGGCTGTCACCAAGAAAAATGATGCTGCCACCAGAGCATTCCGCCTGGACTTACCCACAACTCACAGTGGCCTGCCGCACAATAAACGTTTATCAATAATGCTGGAGCGGCCAGGACAGGGGCGATTTCTAGCCTCGACACAGACCTCTGACAGCACTCTGGGGAGAGGCGGAGAGAGGGAGAGAGAGTGGAGAGAGAGAAGGGGGGGGGAGGAAGGGAGAGAGCAAAGAGGGAGGAGAGGTCTTAGAGAAAGGCCAAAACATTTGTAACTCGCTCCAGTCTAGGAAACTCCTCTGTAGAACTCTAGTGTACAGTCTTATGAATATAAGACAACGTAAAGATGCTGCAGATAAATGTTTTGCATTTAAGAACATCTCAATGCGTTGGCAAGACAAAAACACGTTGGCAAAGGCAGAAACTACCTGTCAAACAGCCCCCAGCGTACCGAAACCTAGGATTGTAGACACAATACAATACATTGGAGACTCTTTGGCATCATAACCGAGAAGAATGGAATAAGTGATGCTTTTAATCATAATTTTATCTCTGCATGATTTTTGGGGGAGATAAACGTTAGTAGATGCATTTCTTAAAATGTGTGTTTTAACAAATCCACTGGAGCTGATATGCTTGAAATATTTTTGCTGCAGTTCACTGCTCTCCTGAGTGCAGAATCATTAACCAATATACTCCCCCTTCACAGAAGTTGTGACCCTTGTGGCCTAAATAACTATTGCCCTATTTCAAAAACTGTCTTAGCTAGTTGAAATATTAGAATAGTTGATACATACAAATGTACATCAGCCGGGTTTTAGACCAGGTTACAGCACTATCTCTGCTGCATCCCTAGTTATAAATGATGTTGTTAACTGTATTGATAAATAAAACAGCCAGGTCACCCATGATACAAGTCAGTATTCGACGTCCATCCATGTCTGAGGACGTTGGGAGATGATGTGGAAACCGGCCACAAAGGGCAACAGTGTGTTATGCTGGTGAATGAGGACCCAAAAGCGACGTAATAGAAACAGAGTCTTTATTCCAGTCTTAAACAAACAATGATTCTCCTGGATATTATCAAAGGTAAATCCAAAACAGGAAACTGAAATCCTCTCGTCAGTAGAGAGGAACGACTGGAGACGCGACCACAGACTGCAGGTCGCTTCAGGAAGGCACAGGCCGTAGCTGACATAGACACCTGCTCACACGCAGCATCTGAAGAAGGCAAAAAAAGACAGGGCGGACAAGGACACAGAACAGCAAACATCAAACAAGAATCCGACAAGGACAGAAGCGGAAACAGAGGGAGAAATAGGGACTCTAATCAGAGGGCAAAATAGGGGACAGGTGTGAAAGAGTAAATGAGGTAGTTAGGAGAATGGGAAACAGCTGGGAGCAGGAACGGAACGATAGAGAGAGAGAGCGAGAGAGGGAGAGAGGGAGGGGGAGAGAGAGGGATAGAAAGAGGGAAAGAACCTAATAAGACCAGCAGAGGGAAGCACAGGGACAAGACATGATGATCAATGACAAAACATGACACAGTGAGTGCTGTTACCTTCAAGTAGGTTTCGGTTTTGCTAAGGTGCTGTAAATGGGGATGGCAGATGGGTGTAAGCATCTGCCTCTGAGCAGCTGCCTCTGATTCCAAAGGTTGCAAGTTCAAATTCAGTGAAAAATTAAGCCTATCCCTTACCTTAACCATTCAGAGTTCATGCCTAACCTTAATAATTTGGAGTTAATGCCTGAACTTAACCTTAACAATTTGGAGTTCATGTCTAAACTTAACCTTAAACACTTCAAAATGTGATGTTTGGAACAACTTTGAAATGTTAACATTTGAGAAACATGGATGAACATCTAATTCTGACGTATGACTGTGAGAGCTGGTAGGGATAAAAGCAACATTGTGCTGCCCTCAATGAACCCAAAAAGCTATGGAAATCATTAAAGGAATTACGATGTAGTACCAAAAACCAATCCAGTAGTATTGTACTGGACATTATGGGCGAGATGGTTTCCAACCTAAAAAGGGTGCCTAATGAATTTAACAAATGTTTTATTCATTTGCCAGTAATATGGTTGACAACTTACCGAAGACCACTGGTTTGTTTGGGACTGACCAAGTCAAGAACTACTACACCAAGTTAGGGGCCCAACCAAACTCTTTCTCCTTCAAAGTGTTTCAGTAGCCAAGGTAGCTAAAATGCTAGCTAAGCTTAACTGCTCCCAGGTCATGACATGGATGCTATACCAGCAAGGTTTTTGAGAGATGCAGGGGTTAAAATTGACCCATGGATTACTCATGTCATTACCCTCTCTCTCAATCAAGGTACATTTACATGAAAATGGCAAAAGTAATGACTTTGCACAAGAAGGGGCGTAAGACCAACCCTGGGAACTACAGGCCAGTCTCTATTCTCAGTTTCACATCCAATGACATCCACATGACACTAGCCCAGACATTCTGGTTATCTCAGAGAACTGGCTGAATAATTAGATAATGGATAGGGACGTTGCCATTACGGACTACAACATCTTCAGATGTGATAGACAAAGAAAAGAGGGAGGGGTGAGTATTTATGTAAGATTTTCTCTCATGGCATCATGCTCTCTTAGCATCTCTGTCCCCAAAATCTGTGAGCTGTTGGTTATAAAAGTGGCCATAAGCCAAGATATGCATATATTTATTGCTGCGGTCTACCGCCGCCCAGATGCTTCGGCAGAGGCTGTTGGTATTATTTACCCTTTCTGGTATTTGCACGGGTTGTGTTAGGACAGGGCTGCCCAACCCTCTTCCTGGAGATCTACCGTCCTGTGGGTTTTCAGTCCAACCCTAATTTAATACACCTGATTCTACTAATTAACTGCTCAACAAATCAAATCAAAAATCAAATCAAATTTTATTAGTCACATACACATGGTTAGCAGATGTTAATGCGAGTGTAGCGAAATGCTTGTGCTTCTAGTTCCGACAATGCAGTAATAACCAACAAGTAATCTAACCTAACAATTCCACAACTACTACTTATACACACACACAAGTGTAAAGGGATAAAGAATATGTACATAAAGATATATGAATGAGTGGTTGTACAGAACGGCATGGCAAGATGCAGTAGATGGTATAGAGTACGGTATGTACATATGAGATGAGTACTTGTAGGGTATGTAAACATAAAGTGGCATAGTTTAAAGTGGCTAGTGGTACATGTATTACATAAAGATGGCAAGATGCAGTAGATGATATAGAGTACAGTATATACATATGAGATGAGTAATGTAGGGTATGTAAACATTATATGAAGTGGTATTGTTTAAAGTGCCTAGTGATACATTTATTACATACATTTTCCCAGTGGCTGGAGTTGAGTCAGTATGTTGGCAGCAGCCACTCAATGTTAGTGATGGCTGTTTAACAGTCTGATGGCCTTGAGATAGAAGCTGTTTTTCAGTCTCTCGGTCCCTGCTTTGATGCACCTGTACTGACCTCCGCTTCTGGATGATAGCGGGGTGAACAGGCAGTGGCTTGGGTGGTTGTTTGTCCTTGATGATCTTTATGGCCTTCCTGTGACATCGGGTGGTGTAGGTGTCCTGGAGGGCAGGTAGTTTGCCCCCGGTGGTGCGTTCTGCAGACCTCACTACCCTCTGGAGAGCCTTACGGTTGTGGGCGGAACAGTTGCCGTACCAGGCGGTGATACAGCCCGACAGGATGCTCTCGATTGTGCATCTGTAGAAGTTTGTGAGTGCTTTTGGTGACAAGCCGAATTTCTTCAGCCTCCTGAGGTTGAAGAGGCGCTGCTGCGCCTTCTTCACAACGTGTCTGTGTGGGTGGACCAATTCAGTTTGTCCGTGATGTGTACACCGAGGAACTTAAAACACTTTCCACCCTTCTCCACTACTGACCCGTCGATGTGGATAGGGGGTGCTCCCTCTGCTGTTTCCTGAAGTCCACAATCATCTCCTTTGTTTTGTTGACTTGAGTGTGAGGTTATTTTCCTGACACCACACTCCGAGGGCCCTCACCTCCTCCCTGTAGGCCGTCTCGTCGTTGTTGGTAATCAAGCCTACCACTGTAGTGTCATCCGCAAACTTGATGATTGAGTTGGAGGCGTGCATGGCCACGCAGTCGTGGGTGAACAGGGAGTACAGGAGAGGGCTCAGAACGCACCCTTGTGGGGCCCCAGTGTTGAGGATCAGCGGGGTGGAGATGTTGTTACCTACCCTCACCACCTGGGGGCGGCCCGTCAGGAAGTCCAGGACCCAGTTGCACAGGGCGGGGTCGAGACCCAGGGTCTCGAGCTTGATGACGAGTTTGGAGGGTACTATGGTGTTAAATGCTGAGCTGTAATCGATGAACAGCATTCTCACATGGGTATTCCTCTTGTCCAGATGGGTTAGGGCAGTGTGCAGTGTGGTTGCGATTGCGTCGTCTGTGACCTATTGGGTCGGTAAGCAAATTGGAGTGGGTCTAGGGTGTCCGGTAGGGTGGAGGTGATATGGTCCTTGACTAGTCTCTCAAGCACTTCATGATGACGGAAGTGAGTGCTACGGGGCGGTAGTCGTTTAGCTCAGTTACCTTAGCTTTTTTGGGAACAGGAACAATGGTGGCCCTCTTGAAGCATGTGGGAACAGCAGACTGGGATAAGGATTGATTGAATATGTCCGTAAACACACCAGCCAGCTGGTCTGCGCATGCTCTGAGGACGCGGCTGGGAATGCCGTCTGGGCCTGCAGCCTTGCGAGGGTTAACACGTTTAAATGTTTTACTCACCTCGGCTGCAGTGAAGGAGAGCCCGCAGGTTTTGGTAGGGGGCCGTGTCAGTGGCACTGTATTGTCCTCAAAGCGGGCAAAAAAGTTGTTTAGCCTGTCTGGGACAAGACATCCTGGTCCGCGACGGGGCTGGTTTTCTTTTTGTAATCCGTGATTGACTGTAGACCTGCCACATACCTCTTGTGTCTGAGCTGTTGAATTGCGACTCGATTTTGTCTCTGTACTGGGACTTAGCCTGTTTGATTGCCTTGCGGAGAGAATAGCTACACTGTTTGTATTCGGTCATGCTTCCGGTCACCTTGCCCTGGTTAAAAGCAGTGGTTCGCGCTTTCAGTTTCACGCGAATGCTGCCGTCAACTCACGGTTTCTGGTTTGGGAATGTTTTAATCGTTGCTGTGGGTACGACATCGTCAATGCACTTCCTAATGAACTCGCTCACCGAATCAGCATATTCGTCAATATTGTTGTTGGACGCAATGCGGAACATATTCCAATCCGCGTGATCGAAGCAGTCTTGAAGCGTGGATTCAGATTGGTCGGACCAGCGTTGAAACAGACCTGAGCGCGGGAGCTTGTTGTTTTAGTTTCTGTTTGTAGGCTGGAATCAACAAAATGGAGGGCCTTATATGCGTCGCGGAAATTAGTATAACAATGATCTAGGGTTTTTCCAGCCCTGGTAGCACAATCGATATGCTGATAGAATTTAGGGAGTTTTGTTTTTAGATTAGCCTGTTAAAATCCCCAGCTACGATGAATGCAGCCTCAGGGTGTGTGGTTTCCAGTTTACAAAGAGTCAGATAAAGTTCGTTCAGGGCATCGATGTGTCTGCTTGGGGGGGAATATATACGGCTGTGATTATGATTGAAGAGAATATCCGTGG
>NC_036858.1:57342357-57468027 GCF_002910315.2 Salvelinus sp. IW2-2015
AGAATTTAGGGAGTTTGTTTTTAGATTAGCCTTGTAAAATCCCCAGCTACGATGAATGCAGCCTCAGGGTGTGTGGTTTCCAGTTTACAAAGAGTCAGATAAAGTTCGTTCAGGGCCATCGATGTGTCTGCTTGGGGGGGAATATATACGGCTGTGATTATGATTGAAGAGAATTCCCTTGGTAGATAATCGGTCGACATTTGATTGTGAGGAGTTCTAGATCAGGTGACAGAATGACTTGAGTTCCTGTGTGTTGTTATGATGATCACACCACGTCTCTTAATCATAAGGCATACCCCCCGCCCCTCTTCTTACCAGAAAGATGTTTGTTTCTGTCGGCGCGATGCATGAAGAAACCTGGCTGCACCGACTCCGTTAGCGTCTCTTGAGTTAGCCATGTTTCCGTGAAGCAGAGCACGTTGCAATCCCTGATGTCTCTCTGGAATGCTACCCGTGCTCGGATTTCATCACCTTATTGTCAAGAGACTGGACATTGGCGAGTAGTATGCTAGGGAGTGGAGCGCGATGTGCCCGTCTCCAGCAGTCTGACCACGAGACCGCCTCGTTTGCCCCTTTTACGGCGTCGCACAGGGTCGCCGGCTGGGATCAATCCTTGTATTGGGTGGAAGGCAAAACACTTGGATCCGTTTCGGGAAAGTCATATTCCTGGTAGGAACGATGATGAGTTGACGTTAATCGTATATTCAGTAGTTCCTCCCGACTGTATGTAATGAAACCTAAGATTACCTGGGGTACCGATGTAAGAAATAACACATAAAAAAACAAAATACTGCATATTTTCCAAGGAACGCGAAGCGAGGCGGCCATCTCTTTTCGGCGCCGGAAGACCTTAACTAGCTGAATCAGATATGCTAAATTAGAGTTGGACTGAAAACCTACAGGACAGTAGATCTCCAGGAAGAGGGTTGGGCAGCCCTGTGTTAGGAGATCTAAATCTCGATTGGTTTATGCATGCCTCAGATCAGTTTAAGAATATCTGTCTTGAGCTCAACTTGACTTAGTTGATAACGAAACCCACTCGTTAATAATGTAAAAATCCTAGCAAACTCCTCATTGATTGACCTTATCTTGACTAAACATCCCCATAAGTTTTTGGCTAGTGGTGTTTTTGCAAATTATATCAGCAACCACTGCACCACTTGCATTAGAGATACCAAATTGAAAAACTCAGACTGTCATATAATTGTGAAGAACAATGATCGCCCCTGGTGTTTCTTCATGATCTATATTATTCAGAGCTTTATTCTACTAGCTGCATACTAGATCCTGTTTTGGCACAATTTCTCTCATCCATTTTTACCTCTCTGGCTGATTAACATGCCCCTTTCAAGCGACACAGTCAAAACTGAACTTATCCATGATACTCGCCTGTACCGCCACACATTCACTTGACAAAAAATCGAGCCTGGGCCAAGGCTAGATAAACTGTCTCGTTAGCTGATTGGCAGCTATTTAGGATATTGAGAAATAGGTGCACTGCCTCGGTTAAACGGGTCAAATCAAACTACTTCCTTAACCTTTTGTCAATAGGGGGAGCTGTTAGCATTATTTTTTTTTTTACATTTCCAAATTAAACTGCCTCGTACTCAATTCTTGATCGTACAATATGCATATTATTGTTATTATTGGATAGAAAACAGTCTATAGTTTCTATAGGAGTTGAAATTTTGTCTCTGAGTGGTACAGAACAATTTCTACAGCACTTTTCATGACAGGGTTCAGATTTCAGAAATTTTTACCTCTGATCTGGGGTCTGTTTATAAGGCCACAGTGAATGCTATGAAGAAACCGACACTGCCTACGTCTTCCTCTGGGTGTCTGTACGTCATCACGTTTTCAATGAAGTGGATGGGACGTTCACAGCCATTATAAATGACCAAAATGTACAGAGACCGTTCTTTCTCAACGTGCGCCTCAAGCGTGAATGCCATCGGACCTGTCTCGTTCCAAGTCGTTTTCTAACCAGCAATATTTCTCCGGTCATGTTTTCAGTCGTTATAGTTGTTAAAAACATCATAATGTAGTGAATTTGAACCGTTTTATATCAATTTATATCCGTTTAGTGCGTTTTTGAGGAATTTCTTTGTTGTGCGTTCTGAAAGTTTGGACACACGTTTTAGGGAGTCGGTCGTTGGTGCTGGACATTTCGAAGGACAGAGGACATCTATCGACCAAAAGACGTTTATAACATAGAAAGGATACATTGCCCAAGAATATGATGGAAGATCAGCTCAAAGTAAGCAATATTTAATATGATAAACCGGTTTCTGTCGAAATATTTTAAACGCACATATCGCCATTTGTTTGGTATAGCTTCACTTGCCAACCCTGTATTGAAAAGTAAGGATAATTTAAAAATGTAAATCAGCGGTTGCATTAAGAACTAATTTGTCTTTCGATTCCTGTCAACCCTGTATTTTTTAGTCAAGTATATGATTAGCTTTTAATTAAACTAGATCACTCTGATAGATGACGTCAGACATATTGAGGCTTGATTTCCTAGTATTTTCATTGTGTAACCACGGTTTTGTATGGCTAAATATGCACCTTTTCGAACAAACTGTATATGTATGTTGTAAAATTGATGTTACAGGAGTGTCATCGGAAGAATTCTGAGAAGGTTAGTGAAAAAATTAATATCTTTTGGCGGTGGTTACGTTATAGCGCTCTTTGGCTGGAATCGATGCTCTGGTAACGTTGGAACATGTAGTATGCAACTTATCGATTTATTGTGTTTTCGCTGAAAAACGCTTAGAAAATCTGAAATATGGTCTGAAAACACAAGAACTGGGTCTTCCATTGCTATGCTTTGTCTATTTTTATGAAATGTTTTATGATGAGATAATTGGTCATACACGTTGCTCTATCTAGTAATTCTAGTGGATTTGTGATGGTCGGTGCAATTGTAAACTGTGATTCTACCTGAAATATGCACTTTTTTCTAACAAAAAACTATCCTATACCATGAATATGTTTATCAGACTGTCATTTGAGTTTTTTTTATAGGTTATTGGCTATCAATATCTTAGTTGAGCCGAATTGGTGATAGCACCTGAAGGAGTAAGAAACTGATGGAGTTAGAATAGTGGTGTATATTTGCTAACGTGTTTAGCTAATAGATTTACATATTTGTCTTCCCTGTAAAACATTTTAAAAATCTGAAATGGTGGCTTTATTCACAAGATCTGTATCTTTCATCTGGTGTCTTGGACTTGTGATTTAATGATATTTAGATGCTACTATCTACTTCTGAAGCTATGCTATCTATGCTAATCAGTGTGTGGGGGGTGGGGGGTGCTCCCGGATCCGGGTTTCTGAGGCAGTAAAAGTTAATGCTATGTCAGACTCTGTTAGTGATCCCTCTAAACTGTGGAAAAAGGTTAATTCACTGAAGCGGGGTAATTCCTCTGCTTCCGTCTCTAAGCAAGTAGTTTTAGACTCCTGCATCATTAATAAAAAAGATTTGTGATGCTTTAAATCAGCATTTTATCTCAGCTGGTTTCCTTTTTGAAAGAAACGGTGGTCACACTGGTCTTGGCCAGTTAGTTGTCTCTCCTTCCAACATACAGCCTCTAGTTGCCTCAATGGATGATCAGTCAACCTCATGTGAATTGGGAAATTGTAGTCAGGGTTTTTCTATTTTGGCAACTCACAGAAACAGAAGTTCTTGCTGCCTTATTAGCTATTGACACCAAGAAGTCATTAGGGGCTGACAATTTGGACCATTCTTTGCTTAAGTATGCAATGCCCCTCATTGCCAGCTCAGTGACACACTTTTTTTTAAACTTTAGTATCAGGAAAACCAAAAGTGAGGAAATCAGTTTTTGTGTTACCACTCAATAAGGACGTGGATAGTAGTGATCTTGATAACTGTCGACCCTTTTCCAGGCTCCCTTGTCTTGCGAAAATACTAGAATCATTGGTCAACATGCCCCTATGATATTTTGTATTTGTAAATGGTTTTATTTTTAATCAATCCGGTTTCAGACCTAAACATAGCACCACTACGGATACTATGCTTGTTGTAAATTATATTGCAAATGCCTTAGATGATTTCATTGGTCACATACACGTGTTTAGCAGATGTTATTGCGGGTGTAGTGAAATGCTTGTGCTTCTAGTTTCGACAGAGCAGCAATATCTAACAAGTAATATCTAACAATTTCACAACATATACCCAATCCACACAAATCTAAGTAAGGAATGGAATTAGAAATATATAAATATAAAGACGAGCAATGTCAGAGCGGCATAGACTAAGATACAGATAGTATAGAATACTGTATATACATATGAGATGAGTAATGCAAGATATGTAAACAATATTAAAATTACATTATTAAAGTGATGAGTGTTCCATTTATTAATGTGGCCAATGTCTGTGTATATAGGCAGCAGCCTCTCTGTGATAGTGATGGCTATTTAACAGTCTGATGGCCTTGAGATAGAAGCTGTTTTTCACTCTGCTGTTTCCTGAAGTCCACAATCATCTCCTTTGTTTTGTTGACATTGAGTGAGAGGTTATTTTCCTGGCACCACACTCCCAGAGCCCTCATCTCCTCCCTGTAGGCTGTCTTGTCATTGTTGGTAATCAAGCCTACTACTGTTGTGTCGTCTGCAAACGTGATGATTGAGTTGGAGGCATGCATGGCCACACAATCATGAGTGAACAGGGAGTTCAGGAGGGGGCTGAATACGCACCCTTGTGGGGCCCCAGTGTTGAGGATCAGCGAAGTGGAGGTATTGTTTCCTACCTTCACCACCTGGGGGCAGCCCGTCAGGAAGTCCAGGACCCAATTGCACAGGGCGGGGTTCAGACCCAGGGCATCGAGCTTAATGATGAGCTTGGAGGGTACTACGGTGTTGAATGCTGAGCTATAGTCAATGAACAGCATTGACTTTAGCCTCAGGATCTCATCACGGTATTTCTGTGCATTCAAATTGTCACCGATAAAATGCAATTGTGTTCGTTGTTCGTAGTGTATGCCTGCCCGTAACATAACTCCACCGCCACCATAGGGCACTCTGTTCACAATGTTGACATCAGCAAACTGCTCACCCACACGATGCCATACACGTGGTCTGCGGTTGTGAGACCTGTTCGACTTACTGCCAAATTCTCAAAAATGTTGTAAGAGGCGGCTTATAGTAGAGAAATTAACATTACATTATCTGGCAACATCTCTGGTTGACATTCCTTCAGTCAGCATGCCAATTGCACACTCCCTGGAAACTTTAGACATCTATGGAATTGTGTTGTGTGACAAAAATGCACATTTTAGAGTGGCGTTTTATTGTCACCTGGACAAGGTGCACCTCTGTAATGATCATGCTGTTTAATCAGCTGCTTGATATGCCACACCTGTCAGGTGGATGGATTATCTTGGAGAAGGAGAAATGCTCACTAAACGGGATTAAACTAATTTGTGCACAAAAGGTTTTGAGAAATAAGCTTTTTGTGAGTATGGAACATTTCTGCTCATGAAACATGGGACCAAAACTTTACATGTGTTTATTTTTTTATTCAGTGTAGTATTGAATGCAAGTCAAATTAAGTATATGTTCTTCTCTAGAGCACATGATTTAAGCGTATGTACTTTGGATGGTGCCCATATTGATCGTGTCCCTGCTTACAAATATCTGGGCATCTAGATAGACAAAAAGCTTCATTTTAAAAAGCATATTGATGAATTAATTGAGAATAAAAAATGAGCTTCTTCTATAGAAATTGGTCATGCCTCTGTCTTAATAGTAGAAAGCAGATTATTCGGTCAACGTTCCTAACAGTCATAGGCAATGGCGGAATCATCTATTGTATATGAATAAGTATATGAATGCAGCTGCTACTTAATTGAAGATGCAGTTCATCATAGCGCACTGCCAGTGCTTGACTTGTGCAGGAGCTGACCGGAGCTGAGTACCGACACCTCAAATGTTATACTGCTGAGCTCCTATACCTCTTATAGAATATTAGCTCAAAAGTAATGTGGAGCTCCTGCATCTACAGTAAGTATACACAGTACAGGTACCCAAAATGAGTACCGGCTCCTATTTCAGTCCAAGTCAAGCACTGCACACTGCGCTTTATTACGATTAGTTTTAGTACTCATCACTGCGTTCTCTACAAGAAAGTTGTTTGGCCCTCTTTGAAGTTATGTAGGTTGGTACATCATTACTAACCTTTAGACATATGAGTTACCACACCCGGTCTCAGGGATGGCTAACTCTGGAAATTCCTATGGTCTCTACTGAATTAGGTAAATCAGCCTTTAGTTTTCTTGTAACTTATTTGTGGAACAGTCTTTAAAATGTTCTTAATTGGATGTTTTGTTGCCTTTGGGGCAATTCAGAAAGCTGATTGAGGACCTTTTCTACTGATAAATGTTTCTTTTTTTTTATGACCGTGTTTTCTTTCTGCTTGCTTTTTGTATTTATATTTTGATGTGTGTATTTCTGTCATTTCTGTAATTTAGGGCTCATCTGTAAAAGAGACCTTGGTCTGAGTATGACTCCCTGATACAATAAAGGTAAAAAAATACATACAAATCATCAACCAAAGTTTTGTTTATTAGACTACTGAAAGTGAGTGTGTGTGTCTGTATGTGTATGTGGAACTGTTCACTAAAGCCTTGGCTGCGGTTTCGATAACAACTAATAAAAATGGAAGGTGTCACACAATGAAACCCCCCATTCTGACGAGTCGAACGCACTGAATTTATGCATAACTAACGAGTGGGATGAAACAACACACACACTTCCTGTCACACTCACTTTGCTGTGTACTAATTCCCTGTTAACCCAAATAATCGAAAAGGCAACCTACCACACAGACACACACCACTACTACACACAGACCTGTGACACCACTACAACACAACTCCATCTATACAAGTCTAAACCATCTTAAACCCCACTACTTCTGTTGTTCTATTCTAATGAAGACAAATTGTAGCTTTCTCTGTTCTCTGTGCTTGGTGAGACCCCCAGACACACAACGACAAACAAACAAACAGACAAACTACATGGCCTTCCCTGCGCGACCCCTCTCTGCACCCAAAACTTTATCATAACTCCCTTTTAATGGAAAAGACAATGACAAGCTCAAGGACTGCAGAGAACACGTCCACCGCCGAAAAACAATTTACGATTACAAAGTACAAAAGAGAGAAAGGGAGAGAAGGGGGGAGGAAATGAAAGACAACAATGAAAAACAAAAAGTTGTTTAAGTGTTGGTTTTTTTATTTAGATTTTTTGGTGTTTAAGCCTGATATGCAATACAATACAATAAAAGTTGTTTAAGTGTTGGCCTGATATCATTGTAAATCGTTAGCAATAGTTGTATTTCTGTCAAGCTCAGACGAAGGCAACCTTGGGTGGAAGGGAGGGAGGACTGGGATGGATAACGCTAGCAGGAGTGGGAGTGCGTTCTAAATGGCACCCTATGGGCCCTGGTCAAAAGTATTGCACTATAAAGGGAACAGGGTGCCAGTTGGGATGTACTGTAGCCAGGGATGGGGATTGAGACTGGCAGCACAGAATAGGAATTCAGCTTCACTTTCTTTTTAGCTGCATATTTACATGAGCTTAGCTTTACATTAATGCTCAGCACGTCTAACCACAGTATGCAAACATACATACAGTACAGCTGAGTATGCCATTAATGTATGACTGCTCTCCCACTCACACAGACGCATGCGCACACACACGGACACGCACACATGCACCTCATCTCAAGGGTGTCCAGGAGAGCGGAGTGAGAACACACACTTTCTGAGCAATCGGCCTGCAGGGCCCGCAAAGTGACCTCCTGCCAAAGTCACTCCTGTTTGCTTTTTTTCTTTGCCCCTCTTTTTTCATCCCCCCTCTCCTGCCCTTCCCTCTGGCCTCTCCCTCACAATTTCTCTGGTGGTCGATTGGAGTTTGTGTTCCATTGCTTCACCTGTCAAAGAGAAAGGATAGGAGCCAAGTTAAACACACGCACGCACGCACACACATAAAACACACTTTCTCACTTCCCTAAACACACACACACACACACACACACACACACAAAAATATATTCAATATTAGAATCCCTCTTCATCAGAAAATAAAACTCCATCAGCAGGCGTCCTCATTTGTCACATTTCACATGAACTACTAACATCCATCAGATTTAAACCAATACCCCCCCATCCTCATCAGTCCCTAATCCTGATCAATTCAGCCCCACAGACCTCTTATTAATTTCTATTTCAGCAATGCCTTAATTTTTACCCCCAATGTTTATGAATTATGGCGCTTAATACGTCTACAAATCACATCCATCTACTGTAACTGCTTGTCAGTCAAATTATAGAATGTGTTGTGTGAGATGTAATTATTTATGTTCCCACAGCCTGATGCACAGTGCTTTCAGAAAGTATTCACACCCCTTGACTTTTGTTGTGTTACAGACTGAATTTAAAATGGACTAAATTGAGATTTTTTTGTCACTGGCCTACACACAATACCCCATAATGTCAAAGTAGAATTATGTTTTTCAAGAAATTTATGAAAATCTGATCGTTTCTTGAGTCAATAAGTATTCAACCCCTTTGTTATGGCAAGCCTAAATAAGTTTAGGAGTAAAAATGTACTTAACAAGTCACATAAGTTGCATGGACTTACTCTGTGTGCAATAATGATGTTTAACACGATTTCTAATGACTGCCTCATCTCTGTGCCCCACACATACAATTATTTGTAAGGTCCCTCAGTCGAGCAGTGTATTTCAAACACAGATTCAACCAAATGAAAAGCAGACAAGAAGGAAGCCTGTACAGAATAAAACATATTCCAAAACTGTCACACCCTAATCTGTTTCACCTGTCTTTGTGCTTGTCTCCACCCCCTCCAGGTGTCGCCCATCTTCCTCATTATCCCCAGTCTATTTATAGCTGTGTTTTCTGTTTGTCTGTTGCCAGTTCGTTTTGTTTTGTCAAGTCTACCAGCAGGTTTTCCCGTGCGCCTGGTTGTCTCTAGTTCCTGTTTTCTAGCTTTCCCAGTTTTTGACCATTCTGCCTGCCCTGACCCTGAGCTTGCCTGTTGTTCTGTACCTTGTCACACCACCCTGGATTACTGACCTCAGCCTGCCTGCCGTTCTGTATCTTTCGGACTCTCCTCTGGACTACTGACCTCTGCCTGCCCTTGACCTGTCATTTGCCTGCCCCCTGTTTTTGTCATAAACTTTGGTTACTTCGAAACTGTCTTTATCTGCATCTTCTCCTGAGCCTTGACAAAAACATGCAACCCGTTTGCAACAAGGCACTAAAGTATCACTGCAAAACAGTTAGCTTTTTTTCATCAATACAAAGTATTATGTTTTGGGCAAATCCAATACAACACACTACTGAGTACCACTCTCCACATTTTCAAGCATAGGGGTGGCTGCATCATGTTATGGTATGCTTGTAATTGTTAAGGACTGGGGAGTTTTTCAGGATAAAAAATGAACGGAATGGAGCTAAGCACAGGAAAAATCACAGAGGAAAACCTGGTTCAGTCTGCTTGGAAATCTATGGCAAGACCTGAAAATGGTTGTCTAGCAATGATCAACAGCCAGTTCGACAGAGCTTGAAGAATTTTTAAAAGAATAATGGGCAAACGTTGCACAATCGAGGTGTGGAAAGTTCTTACCCAGAAAGACGTACAGCTGTAAACATTGCCAAAGGTGATTATAACATGTATTGACTCAGGCGGCTGAAAACTTAACTCATCAAAAATAACATTTTATTTGTCACATGCGCCGAATACAGCAGGTGTAGTAGACCTTACCGTGAAATGCGTACTTACGAGCCCTTAACCAAAAATGCAGTTCTAATGTCCCGTTGGTAGGATAGTCTAAAATGGAGCTCATCCAGTTTATTCTCCAGTGATGCACGTTGGCTCATAGAGGCGGGTTACCCACTCACTGACGAATTCTCACAAGGCACCCTGATCTCCGCCCAATGTATTTCCTTCTTTTCTTCATGCGAATGATGAGGATTTGGGCCTTCACGTCCAACTCATTAAAGAAAATTCTTCTTCCATTTTGAGGTGAGTAATCGCTGTTCTGATATCAAGAAGCTCTTTTCAGTCATAAGAGACAGTAGCATCAACATTATGTAAAAGTAAGTTACAAACCATGCGAAAAAACACACAAAATAGCACAATTGGTTAGGAGCCTGTAAAACGGCAGCCATCCCCTCCGGCGCCATTCTTCAATCCAATAAATTTGTGTTTTATTTTTATTAATTCGATACAAATGTTAGAATTTTACTTCCACTTTGAAATTTCAAAGTATTTTGTGTAGATCGTTGGAAAAAATGACAATTAAATCCATTTGAATTTATAACAAAATTTGTAACAAAACAAAATGTGGAAAAAAATCAAGATGTGTGAATACTTTCTGAAGGCACTGAATAGATCAACGATTACACGTGTCAGTGGCAGTCGTCAGGACGACACAGAGGTGAGGTTGCTATGATGAATTATGGGACAGATGACACTCCGCCAAGGTCAGAACATCATACATGGAAGCATGACAAACAGACGCACACTTACACAGCACACACACACACAACACACACACACAACACACACACCACCACACACACACACCACCACACACACCACACACACACACACACACACACACACACACACACACACACACACACACACATACCTGGTGCGACTCCCCCTGGGTTTGTGGCCAATCGATGGGGTTTCATCTGTCCTACAGTCTTTTTAAAGGTTTACCATTAACTAAGGCTAGAAGACTGAAAGGTAGGTCTTTTAGCAACAAAATATGTGACATGTTAAAGTAAAGTGTTGAGGTTTAGCATTGGTTTAATTATTTCTGCTAAATCTCCACTCCACTCCACCTATGAAAACACACACACGTACACACACACGCACAGACCTTCAGAACCTCGTGGAAAGCGGAGCCAAAAGTTGAGAGCCAACAATGAAGCAGTACTTTTTAAAACCCTACATGACAGGTCTGTGCCTGAGGCTACAAGCAGGCCCTCTCCACTACTCCGCTGTACACTCCTCTTCTCCTCCCTCCATCCACCCCACCATCAAAGCCCTGCTGACCCTGAGAAGGGGCGGCCATTTGAAATTTTCCCCCTGGAAGCCAAGGGAGGGAGGAGGGAGGAAGGGGGGGGGGAGCGAGGGGAGAATGGAGAAGGGGAAAGGTGGTAGCAGGAGATAGGGTGGAGCAGGGAGAGTGAGAAAGAGGGAGGAGGAAAGTGGAAAAGTGGGAGCAGGCAGATGGAGAAAAAGGAGAGTGCAGTAGAGAGAATGACAGAAATGGAGAGAGGGGTGAAAGGAGGAGTAGGGAGAGGGGGAGCATATGGGGATGAGAGAGGAGAAAAGTGTGTGAAATCTCAGTGTCTGTTTTAAAATTTCCAGCAGTGAGAAACAGACAGAAAATCAATCACTTCATTTTTCCTTCGATATGAAAAACTTAAGGGGGAGAGAGGGGTGAACCTCCTCCCCCCTTCCTGCTTATCTTTCTCTCTCTCTCTTTCTTTCTTTCTTTAATTTACTCTCACCACCTTGAGAGCTCTGCTCTGAGTCATACAGAGAGAGGAGAGAGAGAAAGAGACAGAGAGAGAAGGATGGAGAGAAATAGAGCGGGATAGAAGAGAGAAAAAAGGAAGTGCGGGTGAATGGAGAGAGGAGATTTTCTGTCAAGCATGTTGAGTCTGTCTTTCTTACGTTAAACCTGGTCGGGCTTCAATGTATTTTACTTGGTCGGGCTTCGACCCCTGGTATCATATAAACACACATGGAAGAATGCGTAGAATTGCAGGAAATTAGCTTTACAACTGCAACATTTTCTTTCCTCCATCAAGATGGTCTGAACAGTTTGGGGTCGCAAGGGTTGCGAGGTGTGGGTTTGTTACTATGCCGATAAATGACATTATCCATCCGGACCTTTGCCACCTAGGAAATTTGTGTGACCGGACCTTCTCAAATAGTACTTCAGTACCTCTGGTGTAGATCAAATATAATCTACTGTCAGATAGATTGACATATTACAGTGGAGTGTGTGTGCTCTATTCGTTCTATTTCTATCTGCAACATGCAGTTCCAGATGCAGCCCTGCCATTAGTTGAAGGCAGCAAATCCTGTAGTTTCTGAAAAGTAGTCACTTCCTGAGATTTGTTTAAAACATTTTTTTCAAGTAGTTGCTTTCTCAGATCTGTATTCAAATAGTTTTGGAGAAATGTCAACTCCAAAGTAACTATTTGTTCAGACCAACAATGTTTAACTTTCCACAAAGCATATTTAAAACTATAGTTATCCCAGGTCTGATGTGTACCTATGACTGTACCTTATGTGAACCTTTGACCTTTTTGTACCTCCAGGGAACAACACAGTACCCTAACAGTACCCTTGTTTTTGAGAGTGTGTGGATATACACTACTTAGCCAAAAGTATGTGGACACCTGCTCGTCGAACATTTCATTCCAAAATCATGGCCATTAATATGGAGTTGGTCCCGCCTTTGCTGCTATAACTGCCTCCACTCTTCTGGGAACGCTTTCCACTAGATGTTGGAACATTGCTGCTGGGACTTCCTTCCATTCAGCCACAAGAGCATTAGTGCACTGATGTTGGGCGATTAAGCCTGGCTCGCAGTCGGCGTTCCAATTCATCCCGAAGGTGTTCAATGGGGTTAAAGTCAGGGCTCTGTGCAGGCCAGTTAAGTTATTCCAAACCAATCTCAACAAATAATTACTGTATGGTCCTTGCTTTGTGCACGGGTGCATTGTCATGCTGAAACAGGAAAGGGCCTTCCCCAAACTGTTGCCACAAAGTTGGAAGCACAGAATCGTCTAGAATGTCATTGTATGCTGTGGCGTTAAGATTTCCCTTCACTGGAACGAAAGGGGCCTAGCCCGAACCATGAAAAACAGCCCCCAACCATTATTCCAGGTAGCATTCTCCAAGCATCCGACAAACCTAGATGGTGAAGCGTGATTCATCACTCCAGAGAACACATTTCTACTGCTTCAGAGTCCAATGACAGCAAGCTTTACAACACTCCATCCGATGCTTGGCCTTGCGCATGGTGTTCTTAGGCGTGTGTGTGGCTGCTCGGCCATGGAAACCCATTTCATGAAGTTCCCGACTAACAGTTATTGTGCTGACGTTGCTTCCAGAGGCAGTTTGGAACTTGGTAGTGAGTGTTGCAACTGAGGACAGACGATTTGTACGCACTACGCGCTTCAGCACTCGGCGGTCACATTCTGTGAGCTTGTGTGGCCTACCATTTTGCGGCTGAGCCGTTGTTGCTCCTAGACGTTTCCACTTCACAATAACAGCACTTACAGTTAACCGGGGCAGTCTATCAATGCAGAAATTTGACGAACTGTCTTGTTGGAAAGGAGGCATCCTATGACAGTGCCATGTTAAAAGTCACTGAGCTCTTCCATACGGGCCATGTAATGCCAATGTTTGTCTATGGTGAATACATGGCAGTGTGCTCGATTTTATGTACCTGGTGGCATGGCAGAAACATCTATTAACTCCCAACCAAGAAGTTGCAAGTTCAAATCCCAGGTAACTTAAAGTGTTCCTGAGCACTGCTATATTTCAACAGCGCCTCTACTTCTTAAAGCAGCTGAAGAAATGTGGCATGCCACCCCGGATCCTCTCCAAATTCTACCGCTATACCATCGAGAGCGTCCTGACCAGTTGCATCCAGCACATCTACTTGAAACGGTGTTGGAGGAAGTCATACAGCAGCTGTTCCATCCTTACCGTCGGGCAGACGTTATCGGAGCATGAGATCTGATACCAACAGGCTCAGAGATAGTTTCTATCTACAAACCATCACACTACTGGACCACCTGCACGGACTCTCTGGACCTTAGCACACATGTACATTCATGCCACACACACAGCAATTGCTTCTACCAGATTCTTATTTACTATTGCACAATTTAAACACTTGCCGACCAATCAGCCTTTCTCTGATACATGTGTAAATATTGTATAATAAATGACTTCCTCTCTTATATTTATGCTAAAATGTTTATTATTTTCTACTGAACCATTGACTTTATGTTCGTATTTGTGTATTTTAGTATTTCTTATTGTTGTTGCTTTGTCAAGAAGGAACCTGCAAGTAAACCTTTCATTGGACGGTGTAAACCATATGTATCCTGTACAGACGACCAATAATACAACTTGAACGTGTGTCCCTGAGCCTTTGCTATATTTAAGTTGGTGTTGTCAGATAATAAGACAATTATTTACTTAATTCTGGGCAACTTTTAGAAAAGTCCAGAAATGTATTCTTGCCAATACATATATGGCCAGTCTCTGTCAAACCCATAGACCTGGTGGTGTAGAAAGACATTAAGGTAGCTGGCAACCAAGAGGTTGTGAGTTTAAACCCAGGTGAGGTGGAGTCCTATAGTACCAAACTGTCCTTTTACAGCAATAACACAGAAATATAGCTTTAAAAATATAAAAATATTTAGCTTATAAAAATAAAACTTGTTATATACGGTTGAAGTCAGAAGTTTACATACACCTTAACAAAATACATTTAAACTCAGATTTTCACAATTCCTGACATTTAATCCGAGTAAAATTCCCTGTCTTAGGTCAGTTAGAATCATTACTTTATTTTAAGAATGTGAAATGTCCAAATAATAGTAGAGAGAATGATTTACTTCAGCTTTTATTTCTTTCATCACATTCCCAGTGGGTCAGAAGTTTACATACACTCAATTAGTATTTGGTAGCATTGCCTTTAAATTATTTAACTTGGGTCAAACGTTTCGGGTAGCCTTCCACAAGCTTCCCACAATAAGTTGGGTGAATTTTGTCCAATTCCTCCCGACAGAGCAGGTCCAACTGAGTCAGGTTTGTAGGCCTCCTTGCTCGCACACGCTTTTCAGTTCTGCCCACAAATGTTCTATAGGATTGAGGTCAGGGCTTTGTGATGGCCACTCTAATACCTTGACTTGGTTGTCCTTAAGCCATTTTGCCACAACTTTGGAAGTATGCTTGGTGTCATTATCCATTTGGAAAACCCATTTGCGACCAAGCTTTAACTTCCTGACTGATGTCTTGAGATGTTGCTTCAATATATCCACATCATTTTCCTCCCTCATGATGCCATCTATTTTGTGAAGTGCACGAGTACCTCCTGCAGCAAAGCACCCCCACAACATGATGCTGCCACCCCTGTGCTTCACGGTTGGGATGGTGTTCTTCGGCTTGCAAGCCTCCCTCTTTTTCCTCCAAACATAACGATGGTCATTATGGCCAAATAGTTATATTTTTGTTTCATCAGACCAGAGGACATTTCTCCAAAAAGTACAATCTTTGTCCCCATGTGCAGTTGCAAACCATAGTCTGGCTTTTTTATGGCAGTTTTGGAGCAGTGGCTTCTTCCTTGCTGAGCGGCCTTTCAGGTTATGTCGATATAGGACTCGTTTTACTGTGGATATAGATAATTTTGTACCTGTTTTCTCCAGCATCTTCACAATGTCCTTTGCTGTTGTTCTGGGATTGATTTGTACTTTTCGCACCAAAGTATGTTCATGTCTAGGAGACAGAACGTGTCTCCGTCCTGAGCGGTAAGATGGCTGCGTGGTCACATGGTGTTTAAACTTGCGTACTATTGTTTGTACAGAGGAACGTGGTACCTTCAGGCGTTTGGAAATTGCTCCCAAGGATGAAACAGACTTGTGGAAGACCTTTTTTTTCTAAGGTCTCGGCTGATTTCTTTCGATTTTCCCATGATGTCAAGCAAAGAGGCACTGAGTTTGAAGGTAGGCCTTGAAATACATCCACAGGTACACCTCCAATTGACTCAAATGATGTCAGTTAGCCTATCAGAAGCTTCTAAAGCCATGACATAATTTTCTGAAAATTTCCAAGCTGTTTAAAGGCACAATCAACTTAGTGTATGTAAACTTCTGACCCACTGGAATTGTGAAACAGTGAATTATAAGTGAAATAATCTGTCTGGAAACAATTGTTGGAAAAGTGACTTGTTCATGCACAAAGTAGATGTCCTAACCGACTTGTCAAAACTATAGTTTGTTGATGTGTGGAGTGGTTGAAAAATGAGTTTTAATGACTCTAACCTAAGTGTATGTAAACTTCCGACTTCAACTGTATTTACCATATTTTCACTACAACCAGTAGCCGGACTTGGACTTGACTTTACATTTTAAGGTAGCAGGGAAACAAAATGTTTTAAGGTGACGCAACAATTTTTTTTACAGTGTTTTAGCAATGTGCTTAATGTACTCTTGAAAATAAATCTGTGGCCAATCTCTGCCATGACCACAGACCTGGTAGCGTAGCAGGATATTCTACTTGTCGGCAACTAAGAGGTTGTGAGAGCAGATCACAGATGAGGTTGAATTCCAAGTGTTCTCACGTTGAATAATTTTGACTAAAAGTATCAAGTTTACTCAACAAGTCTTTCAATCCAAATTTGGAAGTTTTACTTACTATACTAGGTTGAAGTAACTTAAGAGGAAGTTAACTCAACATGAAATGTAGATTGGACTTGGGTAGCAGGGTAACAAACTATTTAAAGTTGTGTCAACAAATCATTTTTTACAGTGTTGTTCTTCCGGTGCATACTTGCATAGGGTATAAATGAGGCTTATAAATGGGAATGCTATTGTGGATATTGGAACAAGGCGAGACCCGAGTCCTGGCCTAGCCAAGAAGGCAGCAGCTCCAACTGGGTTGATGTGGTGGACTGTTTCTGTTTGGGCCATTGGCTCATTGTCAAGCTCTCAGAGAGAGAGTGTACAGTTTACTGTTCATTTTTTATAGTTTATTTCACATTTGTTTATTATCTATTTCACTTGCTTTGTTTCCCATGCCAATAAAGCCCCTTGAATTGAATTGAGAGAGAGAGAGAGAGAGAGAGAGAGAGAGAGAGTATACAGAGACATCTGTCTCTGATCTATCAATCAAATTTAAATCAAATGTATTTATAAAGCCCTTCTTACATCAGCTTATGTCACAAAGTGCTGTACAGAAACCCAGCCTAAAACCCCAAACAGCAAGCAATGCAGGTGTAGAAGCACGGTGGCTAGGAAAAACTCACATGAAAGGCCAGAACCTAGGAAGAAACCTAGAGAGGAACCAGGCTATGAGGGGTGGCCAGTCCTCTTCTGGCTGTGCCGGGTGGAGATTATACCAGAACATGGCCAAGATGTTCAAATGTTCATAGATGACCAGCAGGGTCAAATAATAGTAATCACAGTGGGTACTAATCTGTAGAGAGTGCAAGAGGCCAGCACCTCAGGAGTAAATGTCAGTTGGCTTTTCATATGCGATCATTCAGAGTATCTCTACCGCTTCTGCTGTCTCTAGAGAGTTGAAAACAGCAGGTCTGGGACAGGTAGCATGTCCGGTGAACAGGTCAGGGTTCTATAGCCGCAGGCAGAACAGTTGAAACTGGAGCAGCAGCACGACCAGGTGGACTGGGGACAGCAAGGAGTCATCAGGCCAGGTAGTCCTGAGACATGGTTCTAGGGCTCAGGTCCTCCGAGAGAAAGAAAGAATGAAAGAAAGAGAGAAAGACAGAGAAAAAGAGAGAGAATTAGAGAGAGCATACTTAAATTCGCACAGGACACTGGATAGACAGGAGAAATACTCCAGATATAACAGACTGACACAAACTATTGCAGCATAAATACTGGAGGCTACTATCAGGTTTAGTGGTGCCACCCTTCCCCAATGGACTAGAGCAGCCTGCACAGGCTCCAATACAACCCTTACACACACAGACACCACACAAACCCCAACCTCCCACAGATCTATGAAGGAGAGGGGAGGAGAGGACGGAGGGAGGGAGCGAGCCCTGAGACATGGCCCTTTACACTATCTGTTTTCCTCTCTCCTACCTTCAGGTTAACTATCTCCCCCTTGTACTCTCTCTTCTGTTCCATATGTCTCATTCTCTCTTTCACAATAATTCACTCAGCTTTTCCCTCACTCTATCCTGTTCATTCGGTGTTTAATTCTCCCCATTTCCCTTCTCTCTCTGTCTCTCTCTCCAGGCTCCATCCCCTCCTTCCTCCTCCTCCTGTCCCCATAACAGTGTAATCGTACAGTAAAAACATTGATGTTACACACTCACATTACCTGATGTGCACTCACTATAACATTCACATTCACATACCTATTCTAGTAAACAAAACAAAACAAAACTTAACACACACACACACACACTTAATGAAAAACAGCATTCATGGGAACGTCTTGGACGGAATCTGATCAATGGGAGTAGATTGCGGGGGCTGCAGTTGAGCTCACATTCCCACTCAAAACTATTATATTGAGAGAGTCTGAGCTGGTTAAATACTAATATCACATTTTACTAATATAAAAGCCTCTCTCTCTGTCTCTCTCTTTCTCCGTGCTAGCCCGCAGGTTTTCCCTCTCACAGATTTAATGAAGTGAAAACCAGCTGCTACAGTATTTAATAGACAACTCACACAGAGTAGACTGTGGTCGATTTCCATGTTTCATACCGATATCACACAGTTCTGTATGGATTTAAGCAATACGGTTAAACCGCCTCCTAGCCTGTCATAAGGAAAGGTTGGGCTATGGCTGAGTGAGAGAGAGAGAGAAATCGAAAGAGAGAGCCAGAGATGGACCGAGCGAGAGTGAGAGAAATGTTGTGATCTTTCCCAGGTGCTGCTGGGAAATGGTGTTCAGGGGGTTTTCCTCCCTACTCTGCCGATGAACCATGTCATCCATCAATGTCAACTATGTCAGATTTTATAATTGTATTCAATCACAGGCAGGGGTAAGAGGTGTTTGACCCCCTCATACTCACACAATGCCCCCCTGAAGACGCACACACGCATGCATGCACGCACACACACAGGACCACACACACCCCTCCCTGGGTGAGATTGTGTAGCCATGCATTGGCCCCTCATCAATCTGTGTGCCCTGTTCTGCTCTTGATTCATGCAGACCAACCTTTACTGGCTCTCTCTCTCCTTGACACCAATGACTGATAGTCAACACACACTCACACACCGCACACACACACTTGAATAAAAATACACTGTACTTCAACAAACACACACACACACACACACCTAAACACATGCATAAACACACATGTACACATACTGCCCCTCTCCACCCTTACCTCGGCCTGCCTAGGGCCCGTTCATGTAAAGACTAAAGATGACTGTGTTTGTGTGTGTGTGTGTGTGTGTGTGTCCCCTAGCTCTGCTCTGACATCTTCATCTCCCCAGACTCATGAGAGAGGAGAGGAGAGGAGGAGAGGAGCGAGCCCTGAGACATGGCCCTTTACACTGTCTGTTTTCCTCTCTCCTACCTTCAGGTTAACTATCTCCCCCTTGTACTCTCTCTTCTGTTCCATGTGTCTCTTTCTCTCTTTCACAATAATTCACTCAGCTTTCCCTCTATCCTGTTCATTCAGTGTTTAATCCTCCCTCCTCCTCCTGTCCCCATAACCGTGTAATCGTACAGTAAAAACATTGATGTAACATCCCATTTATGTAATTGCCTGGTCTACTAAATCTCAATCAGGGTGGTTGTGTTACTATAACCCTATAATGTCTCAGGACCATAAGCCAGTCCTCCCAGTAAAATATTTCTAGGGCTTGCAGGGTGACATCTTCTCTGACCACCCATCAAATGGCAGACATCTTGGTGGTCACATGGGAAAACCTCTATACTGCTAACAACCTAAACAAACACATAATATTAGATGTCTAAATAGGAAGTTATCCTTATTATTGTAGTAAAAATAAACTATACATAGCTGTGTGTGTGTGTGTGTGTGTGTATGTGTGTGTGTTAGATGTAGATGAGGTTTCTCTGCTGTAGGGGGAATGGGCTGCGGTTGGCTGGGCTGCCAGCAGACCGCTCCACGGAAAAGAACGACTTTTTAAATTACCCATACATCACTGTCAGAGCCGCACAGCACACAGCAGAGCAGCGCTACAGAACCTCACCCGTACACAAACACACACACACACACACACACACACACCAAGCTTACATACCCACACCAGGGTTGGGATCAATTCAGAATTGAATTGACAATGACTCTTCCATTCTAATTCAATTCTTGAAATTTAGTAGTAAACAGGTTTCAGAATTGCAATTCGAATTTGAAAGAAATTAAATAGAATTGAATTCAGTTCAATTCAAATGCCTCTTCTATTCTATAGTAGGTGTAGTTTATACAAATATACATATTGTACATAAAACATCAAACATGTTGTTATTTACACGCATACAAAATATTGTTGAAACAATTGATTTTCAGGACAAACTCTTAAAATGATTGACCAAAGAAAACAAAACCTGTATGTGAATAGTTATTATACTGTATTTCATTAATCACTTAAATATGTTTGAAAATGGGGAAAATACTACAGGCATTAGAATGCATTAGTTTAACCCTTCAAAAAGACACCAAACAAATTAAATGTTTGGTGGAAATATAATTGGCTATTCTAAGCAGTAAGTTTTCCAGAGAAATGTGACATATTCTTTGGTATCTGGAAGTGTGACCTGTCAGATTCAATGAAACTCATGTTCTATGAATGAGTGGAATTTCTTGGTACTGAATTAAATTCCTGTCACAAACTAAAATTCAGATCTACATCCTGTAGGGTGTGGCCAATTCAATTTGAATTTCAGCTCATGAGTTCAATTGTAGTCAATTCCAAAATTCTGAATCAAGCCCAATACTGACACACACACACACACACACACACACACACACACACAAAATAATGGGTACATAAATAACCACACCCTTCCACAAGAACACATACTTCACACATACAGACCACAACATATGCACATAAATCTCATACCAGCCACTACACACACACACACACACAAATCAATTTCTCATAGATTTACATAAGCAACATAGCTGCACCTCAGCCATAACGCTCAGCCAACATTCCCACAGCATTTTCTATAACACAACATGGTGCGCTGTTATGTGTTGCTGCCTGCCTGCCTATAGCTTTCTCTCTGGCTGCATCCCAAATGTCACCCTATTCCCTAAACCCAGTCAAAAGTAGTGCACTATATAGCAGTGGAGGCTGCTGAGGGGAGGACGGCTCATAATAATGGCTGGAACGGAGCGAATGGAATTCATCAAACACATGAAAACTATGTTTGATGTATTTCATACCATTCTACCTATTCTGCTCCTGCCATTACCACGAGCCCATTCTCCCCAATTAAGATGCCACCAACCTCCTGTGCTATATAGGGAATAGGGGGCCATTTGGGATGTAGCTTCTCTAATGAGGTGGCTCTTAATTGAAAGCAGGAGAATAAGTGAGAGGAACATACAGTTAGCCATAAAATACAGAGCCATATGTGGGGTTAGGCGTTGCGGGTGGGTGTAAGCATATATATATTCCCTCATATGCTTACACACACACACAACCACACACACACAGCACTTATCAGGGATTAACATCCTGCCATGACAGAGTCTGGGGTGAGAGGGCACACACATAGACACGTTTCTTCCAATTAGTGGTGTAAATGAGAGATACAATTATCACTGTATAGGATAGACAGTTAGGTGTTTCTGTGTTGATATTACCGAATATAAAACAGCAGAGGGCGCCACAGGCCTCTAAAGTTGGAGACTCAGTTTTGCACTTCCCAGGCCAGTGTAGTGAGATAGCTCTAGCTAATATGTTGATTACTCTGACTCGGTTCGTGTGCTTGTGTGTGTGTGTCTATATTTGAAAAGACCTAAAACCTCTCACTCTCAATCCCCCGCCTCTCTCTTCCCTCCCTCCCTCTCTCCTCATCCCCCTTTCAACCGCCTCTCTCCTCATCTCTCTAGGCCTCTCTCTATTTAAGGCAATCTGTTTTGTGTACACTGGGTATACAAAACATTAGGAACAACTTCCTAATATTGAGTTGTACCCCTTTTACCCTCAGAACAGCCTCAGTTTGTCAGGGCATGGACTCTACAAGGTGTCAAAAGTGTTCCACATGGATGCTGGTCCATGTTGACTCCAAGGCTTCCCACAGTTGTGTCAAGTTGGCTGGATATCCTTTGCGTGGTGGACCATTCCTGATACACACGGGAAACTGTTGAGTGTGGAAAACCCAGTAGCGTAGCAGTTCTTGACACACTTAAACTGGCACTTAAATATTTTGCCTTGCCCATTCACCCTCTGAATGGCACACATATCTCCATGTCTCACTTTTCTCAATGTCTCAATTTTCTCAAGGCTTAGAAACCCTTCTTTAACCTGCCTCCTCCCCTTCATCTACACTGATTGAAGTGGATTTAACAAGTGACATCAATAAGGGATCATAGCTTTCACCTGGTCAGTCAATGTCATGGAAAGAACAGGTGTTTCTAATGTTTTTACATAGTGATTATATAAAGAATATAAACACAACATGTAAAGTTCTGGTCCCATGTTTTATGAGCTGAAATAGAAGATCCCAGAAATGTTTCATATGCACAAAAGGCTTATTTCTCTGAAATGTCGTGCATAAATTTGTTTACATCCCTGTTTGGGAGCATTTTTCCTTTGCCAAGATAATCCATCCACCTGACAGATGTGGCATATCAAGAAGTTGATTAAACTGCATGATAATTACACAGGTGCACCTTGTGCTGGGGACAATAAAAGGCCACTTTAAAATGTGCAGTTTTTTCACACAATTCCACAGATGTCTCAAGTTGAGGGGGTGTGCATTGAATGCTGACTGCAGGAATGTCCACCAGAGCTGTTGTCAGATAATTTAATGTTAATTTCTCTACCATAAACCGCCTCCAACGTTCAACCGGCCTCACAACCGCAGACCACAAGTAACCACGCCAGCCCAGGAACTCCACATCCGGCTTCTTCACCAGCGGGATGGTCTGAGACCAGCCACCCGGACAGCTGATGAAACTGTAGGTTTGCACAACAGAGGAATTGTCAGAAACCGTCTCAGGGAAGCTCATTTGTGTGCTCGTCGTCCTCACCAGGGTTATGACCTGACTGCAGTTCAGGGTTGTACCGACTTCAGTAGGCAAATGCTCACCTTCGATGGCCCTTGGCACGTTGGAGAAGTGTGCTCTTCAGAGTTGATATATTGAACAAAGCAGGATTTAAGACTTCGTGCTTTTCACCTAAAAATATTATATAGAATTCTTGCCACAAACAAAATGTTAAATAACAGGTAGCCTGTTTCTGGTCTCAGGTTCAGGAATGGCTGAAAATGCATAGCATTGATCTAAAATTGACCCTAGAAATAGTACTGTTAGGAGATCTGGAGAGACCAGGTCAGTCAATTACTAATACTCTTAGTAAAAGTATTTATCTTCAACTCGCAATCTGTGGATTATATTCGATTAGATAGAAATTGTACGTTAAACATCACAGCATAGTTGAAAGATATGTGTTGCGTAGAAACCCGAAGGGTGGCCAGCAGATATAGATGGGATGGGCTGAGGGAAGCTGAGGGTTGGGATGTGGAATTGGAGACAAGTGGGAGGGGAGTTTCTGTGCAGGAGATAGAATGATGGTCAAGGATAAAAGTTTTTTTTTTAAGTAAAAATAAAACATTATAAAAAGTATGTTGGAATGACACTGAGGGCAGTGTTTTTACAACTAATGCCGGTTTGTCTGAGGCTGATGCCGTGCAGGTGTTTGTACACATGCATAAACACACACTCTCATTCAAATAAACACATACAAGAACACACACATACATGTAATAGTGCCAGACATGCACACAAACATATACAGTTGGCATTGCTGTTATGATTTTAGTTTTCCTTGATGTTATTATTATTTTTGCATTGTTGTTTGCTGTTTTCTTCTGTCTTTTTCTTTTTTCTCTTTAGTTCAGTCTCTTGGTTGTTGGTGCATTGGGGGGTTCTTGGGGGTGGGCAATGGAATTAATTGTATTTTTTTCTTCTTCTTGGGGTGGTGGGGACTGTGGGAGGGGTCTCAAATGGTTGAGGGACAGCTATTGGGCAACTGTGGGGGATCTTGGAGGGTTCGGGTTCACGTTTTTTGGCCTGGTGGGAGATCTGTCAACGTGCCCTTGAGCAGGGCATTGACCCTGGATGCTTCTGTGTGTCGCTCAGAATGGGAGTCTGTGTGATGACTGGTATGATGTAGTTGTTGAGCGGCTTCACTGCAAGTATAATGTATGTTTCAGATATTCAATAAAAAATAAAATGTATTTTAAGTGTTCTCTTCACGGATGAATCCCGGTTTCAACTGTACCGGATAGATGGCAGACAGCGTAGGGTTTCTGATGTCAACATTGTGAACAGAGTGCCCGATGGTGGCGGTGGGGTTATGGTATGCGCAGGCATAAGCTACGGACAAAATTGCATTTTTGGGCAATTTGAATGCACAGAGATACCGTGACGAGTTCCTGAGGCCCATTGTCGTGCCATTCATCTGCCGCCATCACCTCATATTTCAGCATGATAATGCACGGCCCATGTTGCAAAGATCTGTTCACAATTCCTGGAAGCTGAAAATGTCCCAGTTCTTCCATGGCCTGCATACTCACCAGACATGTCACCCATTGAGCAAGTTTGGGATGCTCTGGATCGATGTGTACGACAGTGTGTTCCAGTTCCAGCAAATATCCAGCAACTTTGCATAGCCTTTGAAGAGGAGTGGGACAACATTCCACAGGCCACAATCAACAGCCCGATCAACTCTATGGGAAGAAGATGTGTTGCGCTACTTGCGCAAATAGTGGTTACACCAGATAATAACTGGTTTTCTGATCCCTACCTTTTTATCTGTGACCAACAGATGCATATCTGTATTCCCAGTCATGTGAAATCCATAAATTAGGGCATAATGAATTTATTTCAATTGACTGATTTCCTTATATGAACTGTGACTCAGTAAAATGTTTGAAATTGTTGCATGTTGCGTTTATAGATTTTTTTCAGTGTATATATAGTTATTTTTTGGGAGATATGGTTTACAACCTCACCTGCCCACCTTTTTACCTTGTTTTTATCTGCTCTGTTTGTCTTTCACTTTTTTTGTTTGTATGTGAATAAATATAACTGAAACAGAAGAAAAGCTGTAAAACTCTAAGATAACTGAGTGATTTGGAGGAGTAGTGAACTCTGCTGTATCTTATCTGCTCCTAGATTAGAGCCTCTACCTGAACTTGTACTGTAGACCAAGGCCTTGAGGGGCAGACAACAAATCAATTGGACCGCTTTCAAACACTATGATGGACAGTTAACTAGTTAACAGTTAACATAAATACTATGGCTGCATCTCAATACTTTTAACAGAGGCATCATAAATACTATGGCTGCATTTTGATCTTCTTAGTTGGCTTCTAGAATCGCCCCACAATAGTATATGCATTGGTTGAAGCTCAATGTTAAATTAAAATATCTCTACTATCATATCTAAGCCAATATGAAACCAATGTCAATGAAAATTTGCAAATCAAATTGATTAGAGGTACCCGCCTCTCGTTATGAGCTGTCCGGCCAATACCGAGAACCACATACTGTATTCTTAACAGGGTGGTTAGCATTAGGGAAAAAATACAATTTCAATTTCTATCACTTATCACTCTCACATGCTTATTTCTGTCAGTTAAGAACCAACGATGTGCTACCTTTTTGTAGCATTTCTGACAACGAAAACATTTTTTCAGCTAAATCTCAGAGTTCTAAAACCAGACCAAATCACTTGGATTGCAGATCAACAGAGCTTGTAGCTAACACCAGTCGGGGAGAGGCAAGCCACAAACAAAGCTAGCTATATTTTACTACGGAAGGTTTGTCACTTGGCTGAAGTAATCTGTGTAAACTGTTGGCCTTGACACTTACATGTAGTCAGAACACAAACAAATAAGCATAAATAAGATAGAGATCGTCCTTGGCTGCTATTGCCAGTTAGCTAGTTATGCTATGCCTTGTTGGCCAGTTAGCTAGCCAACTAACGTTGCCAGTAATGTTAGCTAGCTAGCTACCAGACAACAAGGCTGTAACATTAGCTGTTTGGACAGATCCCATTGCACCGGCACTCAATGTTGACAATATCTCCCAAATTCTTCAACAAAGCACAGCTAGCTAAGTAAAGTTCATAATCAACACCAAACTTTGGGAAACTGCCACACTGATAATGTGTAACACATGCAGCGGGCATTTCTAATTTAACGTTAGCTAACATAACGTCATACAATAGTCAACCTGGCTTGCTTAGTAATGTAGCTGGCTAACGTTACAGCTCTTACCTTATACATTTTTCTTTTCATCATCATAATCCACATTTATTCTGACTGATTAACACAGTATCAAGTTACTTTTCAATTTATTCACGAAAATCTAAAGTCACCATCCAAGTTAAAAGTTGCCAAGGGTGTGCGGGTGCACCCAGGCTAAACAACACCAACATCATTGCTTGCGCAGTCAAAAGAAAACGGCATGCTCGCTAACTTGGTTAGCAATGTGACTGTTTTAAACACATCAACTTTATTTATTTTAAGAGAAATAAACATTCAATCAGTACTGAGTGAATTAACAACAACACACGCCTCCTGTCATCACAAGATTGTCCATTTAAAGAGTGTGAACATAATGCGTTCATGACAGGGTTCGTAGCATAAGCACGCACGGTGTGTGTGTGACAGGTTAAAGGAAATACTAATAGCCTGTTATGCATTAAAAAGTATTAGTAAGTTCATAGTATGTGAGGATCTTAAAACATCTAAGGTTAAGAAGATCATGCATTCAGTATTAGTTGATAGAGATTGATATAAACGTGTAAACGTTATGTTGATTACTTTATTTTGTCGTGGGTAAAAGTGTTAATCTGTGATCTACTAAATGCTCTTAATCTATGAGCCTGAGATCGATTGCTCTGGTCTTCACTCAAGGTCCCGGAGAAATCGCGGTCTTTTCTCATTGCACTAAAAGTTTCAATGAGTAAACAATACCGTACCACTCTCGTGATCACGTTATTGATGATAAAAAAGAGTAATTTAAATGTAATAACTCGCTAACATGTCAAGAGTGTTTAAGGTGTGTCTTAGTAACATATTGAGGAAGTTAGTTAAATTTTCAGAGAGTAATATGAGCCCTGCTCGGTTGCAGCGAAGAATAGCTTCGTACTGAGAGTAGCTGCCATTTTATGTCGATTGTGAATGAACATGTGCGTTGTTAATAAGATATTTTGCGGTGTTATMTGTATAATGGTTTTTCAAACACTTTATTGCCTGTTGATAAATTGAGTTATGGTTTACTGAGTTAAAGCTTTGTGCTTGACAGTTATATTGAAATTAGTATCTGTTTCAGTGAATTACAGTGTATACTGTTGTGACTTGAATAAGCCTTGTACCCTACAAACCTATCTATTTCCTGTAGATCTGTTGTTCTGTAATGTGTTACTTTTGTAAAATGATTGCACTAAAAGTTTCAATGAGTAAACAATACCGTACCACTCTCGTGATCATTTCTCCCCTTTTTCAGGGGCATAACATGTGCTTATTTTCAATTATTAGGTGGGTCTTAAAAGAGCATAGTTGAGAAGCAATGGACAGGGACATTGGTGTGTGTACTACTGCATGCGTCTTGCCAATAGTGTGTGATTTTGGCCCGCAATTAGGGGCGTTCCCGCATCTAGTCATTCCACTGCAGGAATACTTTTCCCACCCCCACCCTGTAACACACTTGATATTCTGGATTTCAAATGATTGTCTATGTGATTAAAATGTGGGTCAAAGGAAAAGACAAGTATTATCTGAGTTTTCATGGGGTAAGAATAGTGTCTACTAGTGTCCTAACTAGCTAGCTAGCTACCAGTGTCAACCTCACCTCCCGCCTGCTGTGTACCAGCATCCTCCTAGCTAGCTAGCTAATTAGCTAACTAGCTAGCACACAGTGTCCTTCCCTCCAGTGCCCAACAGGCGGGGGACAATGGACACTGTCTACCATTGTCGCTAGCTAGCTACCGGTATTGTCGCCCCCACCTCTTCTTCTGTGGGGTTTATCAGCGGTTGGTATCCAACGTTATGGTGCATTAGCATTACCGGAGCACTGGTGTGTGAAGAATCCAATAATTTAACTTGTATGCGGTACAAATCACATTATTGTGGAAGCACCTCCTCTAAGAGTAGGAATTAGGCTGTTTGAGGTTTGAATCCTAAACAACCTGAATACACATTGTTTGAAGTAATAGACCCTTCACAGCTACTGTAGTAGGTGTGTGCTGGAAAACCTTTGTAGAGCATGGGTGGAGTAGGCATTGTGGTAATCGTGAATTTTCTTTCTTTTTCAGCTTCAGACCAATGGATACGTCTCACTTAAAACGTAGTTTTCTGTTCTTAATAATAATGCATCTGCATTGCAATACTCTTTAATGACTACCATAATACATTTTATGGCTGAATTTCAAATGTTTTACAAGGTTTCCTTTTCATGTTTCTTTTCTTTTCCTCATCATGCCTACTCCTATCAATACTCAGATAATACTTGTATTTCCCTTTTCCTTTGACCCACATTTTAATCGGGATTGGGAGGTGGTCGCCTCTGAGACATTCTGACCATTCTCTTTTGTGTATAGTTTTGACACCCCCTCCCAGACCCGACACACACACACACACACACACACACACACACACACACACACACACACACACAGTGTGCTTATTTTACATTTTTGGGTGGATCTTAAAAGAGCATAGTTAAGAAGCAATGGACAGGGACTTTGGTGTGTGTACTACTGCATGCGTATTGCCAATAGTGTGTGATAGTGGCCCGCAATTAGGGGCGTTCCTGCATGTAGGAATTCATCTGCAGGAATACCTCCCACCCTCTGTAACACACTTGATATTCTGGATTTCAAATGATTGTCTATGTGATTAAAATGTGGGTCAAAGGGAAAGACAAGTATTATCTGAGTTTTCATGGGGGAAGGATACTGTCTACTAGTGTCCTAACTAGCTAGCTAGGTAGCTACCAGTGTCAACCCCACCTCCCGCCTGTTGTGTACCAGCATCCTTCTAGCTAGCTAGCACACAGTATCCTTCCCTCCAGTGCCCAACAGGCAGGGGCAAAGGACAATGTCTACATTTGTCTCTAGCTAGCTAGCTACCGGTATTGTCGCCCCCACCTCTTCTTCTGTGGAGTTTATCGGCGGTTGGCATCCAACGTTAAGGTGCATTAGCATTACCATTACTGGAGCACTGGTGTGTGAAGAATCCAATACTTTAACTTGTATGCGGTACAAATCACATTATTGTGGAAGCACCTCCTCTAAGAGTAGGAATTAGGCTGTTTGAGGTTTGAATCCTAAACAACCTGAATACACATTGTTTGAAGTAATAGACCCTTCACAGCTACTGTTGTATGTGTGTGCCAAAAAACATTTTCACGTCTCTTCTCTTTCATTTGTCTCCTCTCTTTCACAGATATGGAAACACAGAATACGTATATTTGTTTTCCAGCATAGCTCTAAAGTAACCAGGTTACAGTTAGTTGATGATGAATAAAACACATTAAACAACCTACCTTAATTTTAGGAAAATAACTTGTATCAACTTTCTCCCATTTTACAATTTAATAAAGATAGCTTACCAAAAGGATTTAGCCAATCCCTTCCAACCTGTATCACACGTACGTACACACACACACAAACTCCATAAAAAGGCCATTAAATACACAGTTGACACAGCAAACCCATAAATGTCAAACTCAACTTTTAAATCCTGAAATTAACTTTATCTCATACTGGTTTCCACTTATACGCCGGTTATAACCGATTTAAGTCATAAAATTATCATTGAAATCATACTTAACTTATTCTCTTTCTCTCTCCAGGGGTACATACATTACATTCCATTACATAAAATGTAATACATACATTACATTTCTATATAGTAATATATGATAATGTCATACATTTGCCAAGTCAAGCATGACCAGAAAGAGAGGGAATGAGAGGAAGAGAGAGGGGGAGATATAGAATAGAGGGATGAAAGGAGTTGAGGATATCTGGGAGGAGGTGGGGATTACCTGGGGTGTATTCACTAGGAGCCAAACATAAACAAATGGAAGCAAACATAACAAAACAGGGAGAAACCTAGCTGAATTGGTCCAATAAAAACTCTAGTTTTCGTTGCAAAATGTTTTCCATTTGGAGTTAACGGCTTCCGTTGCAAAATGTTTTTCTGCGGTCTGCAACGACTAAATGCGACAACTAAATGCACCCCAGAAACTCCAGCAGTGAGTTCCAGTTCCAGCTGACAGACTGCAGAGTTCAACAGCATCCCATGTATCATCAATGAAGTACTGTCCCCACCTGGTGGGTAATAGAGGTTATTAGAAAAAAGGGTATCCTACTTTTGGTCATAAAAATAATTCATACATAAGAGAACGCTATAATGACTAAACTAAAACACAACTATTCAAAGAAAATAAGCACACACACACAACCTCAGATCAATTTAGATGAACCATATAACTGTAATAGTGGTGATGAGAAAGGTAGTAGAACAGGGCCTGTATAATAAACCTCAAAAGGTGGATTTATGCTCTGATAGCGATAGGGTGAGAGAGATAAAATAATATCTTATCTCTTGCAGCATGCAGTGAGTGTGTTTGCTCTTTATCTCGGTAGGTATGAAGTGTATCAGAGTGTGATTGCACATAGTCAGTTGAAGTGTAGGAAGCTACAGGACAGAGTCTGTCAGTCAGTAGTGCTGGTGCTCAGAGTAGTGAGCTAGAGGTTAGTCAGACGGCTTAGAGTTGAAGTTTTGCTTGGACTCTGGTGCGACTACAAAGTGTTTTGGACATATTGTGGGTTATTGTGGGACATATCACCATTGACTGTGATCCTGAGGTGACCGTGAAGCACAAGGCATGCTGCTAAGGCTAGGTCTCCTCAGCCTACTGGCCCTCTCTCCCTCTCTGGCTGCCCCACACCAAGGCTCCCTCCCTGGAGTGGATTCTCCCCACAGGAGCTCCAGAAACAACAAGCTGCTGCTCATCTCATTCGATGGGTTCCGCTGGGACTATGACAGGGATGTGGACACCCCTCACTTGGACACGATGGGCCTGGGCGGCGTCAGGGCTGCCTACGTCACACCCCCCTACCTCACCATCACCAGCCCCACACACTTCACCCTGCTCACAGGTAAACTATTACCAGGGTTGGGGAGTAACGAATTACATGTAAGGGATTACAAAAAAAACGGTAACTGTAATCCGTTACATTACCAGCAAAAATATTGTAATCAAATTACAGATATATATTTGTTAACTAGATGATAACATCAAGGATTACTTTTAAATTCAGAAAGGATGTCACGAAAAAAATTCTTTGACACTTCTCTGTTTTGTCAATAACATTCAAATCAGCATTGAAAAATGGCGCAAATTTAAGTTTGTTCCACCTGAGCATGTCTGACCACAAGTCAGAGACCGCTATGATGACACACAAAATGTGTTTGATGGATTGCGGGAAAAGAGCAGGAATAGGCTTTTGTAGGCTGCTGTACAGTCCAAACTATGTCTTCCAATGGTGCGACTGCTGTCGTCATCTAAATATTATCCAATTTCAATAAACGCTTGCAGGTAAGGATGAAAGCAATGGTGTAGTTTACAGCGATACGGATATCACTTATTGTTTATACATAGAACATTGACGTGAGTCACACTGCTGCGCTCTCATTTAGCTATTTGTGCCATACGGATTGTGGTTGTTGTGGATGGCTGTTCAAAAATCTAAATGTGTATTTGAACCCAATAATCGTTGAAATCAAGAAGTTTAAGCTGCCTATTAATCATTGTTTTTGAAACCAGTGGACAGCGAGTGAAAAATGTGCTCTTGCAACAGCTGCATAGTGCGGTTCCCAGCCTATGGAATAAAAATCTGGCTTTTATTGCTCAATCCAATTCATGCTGATAAAAAAAATCCATAGGCCTAATGGGACACATGCTCAAACTTGCACACTTTTGATAGAGTTAAAGGGGCTATCTGTAGTTGCCACTCATAATCTTTTGGACTTCAAAATTATAAAGATGTAAAGAGATAATTGTATCATATCATTATATGTAGTAGTGTCCCTTTAGGGCACCTGTAACCCCCCTTGCTTACCTACGTTGAAATGCTTGGAATGTTCTTCATGTGAAACGCATTAAACAATGCCGACGTTAATTTCTACTCCCGTCTCATGTCCTGTCCTTATTTTAGTTGTAAAAGTAATACAGTGTGCTATACAACAAAACTGGCGACGAGGAAGAAACGTTCTCACATTTGTGCTCATTATCTTCGGCAGAAAGTCTGAGTTAAATTCGTAATTTCTTCCGCTGTAGAAAGACGCAAACAAAACGTGGAGCTAGCCAGTCAAGTGAAGCTAGCTAACTTTTGATGTGAGGGATATGAAGAGTTTAGCTGAGGGAGAAAGTGAAGTCATCGTGAGTTAAAATACTAAAAAAAGGGTCTGGGAGTAAGGGACCGTCTGAAAAGTGTAAGAAAGAAAAATAAGAAAAATAAACCGAAAATGTCTGTATTGGTTGGAAATATAGGAACATTTGATGAATCTGTGGAACAATGGAGTTCTTGCACAGAACGTTTTGAGTACTTTGTGTTGGCAAATGGAATTAAAGCAGAAGTCGTTGTGCCAACATTTTTGACTGTTATGGGAGGAAAAACATCAATCTACTGCGCAGCCTAGTAACGCCTGATAAACCTGGTGATAAATCATATGATGAAATGGCTACCTTAAAAGGACATTATTCTCCAAACCACTGATAATTGCAGAGAGATTCAGGTTTCATAAGAGAAATCAAGAGGAGGGGTAATCAATCTCTCAGTTTGTGGCTGTATTCAAACAGTTATCTGAACACTGTGAATTTGGGCGAACAATAAGTGACACTATACAAGATAGGTTAGTGTGTGGCATGAGCAGCGAGGCAATTCAGAAACGCCTTTTGACTGAGAGTAACTTAACATTGCAGAGACACACAACAGCTAACTGCATCGACCCAAGTGCACACGGTGTCTACGGAGTTAAAAAACAAGGCATGCTATCGCTGTGGGAAACCAGGTCACCAAGCAGAAGAGTGTTGGTGCAAAGACTTAGACTGCAGAAGTTGTGGAAAAAAGGGTCAAATCGAACGTGCATGTAAAAACAAAAAGAGACAATCAAACAAAAGTACTGAACAAAGGAAAAGCGACTTCAGGGAGTACAAAAAGAAAGTGCATAAAATGGAGCACACAGAGGATGAACAAAGTGATACCCTGTCTGAAGGGGTATGTTTTGTCCATTTCAGACAATAAACACGGATATTGGATGGAAACGCAGTACGGATGCAAGTGGACACTGGAGCAGCCATATCTTTGCTGTCTGAGGCTGTATACAAGGAGAAACTACATCACCTCACACCACAGCCCACAAAGATGACGCTGAAAACATACACCGGTGAGATTGTTCCAGTGAGAGGAAGCGTGATTGTTACAGTGGAGCTCAACAAACAGAAGGTAAAGCTACCACTCTATATTGTGAAAGGCAATCATCCAGCATTGCTAGGACGCACATGGCTGGAAAATATCAAACTAAACTGGCAGGAAATTCACATGATTGCAAAAGAGGACACAAACCTACAAGGAATATTGAGGAAACACACGGATGTGTTCAAAGGAGAACTTGGCAGTGTGAAGGACATAACAGTTAAACTGACCCTGAAACCAGACAGCAAGCCAAAATGCTTCAAAGCTAGACCTGTCCCATACGCCATAAAACCAAAAGTTGAAATTGAGCTAAACTGACTAGTCGAGAGTGGAGTATTGGATCCAGTGAATGTTAGTGAATGGGCTACACCCGCTGTTCCAGTCATAAAAAAAGATGGATCACTTAGACTCTATGGTGATTTCAAAGTCACCAATAACCCAGTCTTGGCTGCTGAAAAATATCCACTACCCGACATTGACAACCTCTTTTCTGGTTTAGCTGGAGGACAAAAATTCAGTAAGATAGGCCTGACATAAGTCTATCTACAGATGCATGTGGACCAAGAGTCACAAGAACTGTTGATCATGGTGACTCACAAAGGACTGTACAGGTACCGGAGGCTTCCTTTAGGAATCACCTCAGCTCCGGCCTTGTTTCAGAGAGCTATGGACCAGATACTGAGCGGGCTTACTGGGGTCCAATGTTACCTCGATGATCTACTCATCACCGGCAAAGACAGGTAGGAGCACATGAGAAACCTGAACGCTACACTACAGAGATTGGAAGAGTACGGTCTGAGGGTCCGGAAGGACAAATGCGAGTTTTTCCGGCCCTTTGTTGAGTACCTGGGCCACATCATCGACAGTTTGGGGCTCCACAAGGTGCCATCGAAGGTGAAGGCCGATGCGGAAACTCCATCCCCACAGAACGTGAGTCAGCTGAGATCATTCTTAGGACTACTGACATACTACACAAAGTTTGTGCCAAACCTAGCTAACATGTTAAAGCCACTGCATTAACTTTTGAACAAAACCAAACAGTGGAAGTGGACAGACAGATGCGAGGAGGCCTTCAAGTGATAACAGCTCAGTCAGAGGCCCTAACCCACTTCAACCCCAACTTTCCATTACAGTTGGCATGTGATGCATCACCTTATGGCGTTGGTGCGGTTGTCTCACAAATCACGCCATCGGGTGAAGACAGGCCAATTGCTTTCGCATCATGGACCTTAAGTAAAGCCGAGAGCAATTATGCACAGATAGAGCGTGAAGCACTCGCCATTTTGTTTGTAGTTAAGACATTTCATCAGTTTCTGTTTGGCCGACGATTCACACTGCTGACGGACCATAGACCCCTTACCTCCATCTTTAGTCCCCACAGCGGCATTCCGTCGCTTGCAGCCAGCCGCATGCAGCGATCGGCATTATTGTTATCTGCTCCCCAGTACGATATCAAGTACAGAAGGTCTGAACAGCACTGCAATGCAGACAGCCTCTCAAGGCTTTCCTTACCTGTCACACACACTGAGCACTCCCAGGCTGAAATCTTCTACTTCAAGGAAGTGACGAATGCCCCAGTTACATCTGTCCAAGTTAAAAAGTTCACCCACACTGATCCAGTGATGTCTGAGGTCGTGGACATTGTTACTCATGGAAAAGAAGCTGTCGGACAGCCTACAACCTTACCTAGTGAGGAGAAACGAGCTCACAGTTCAGTTTGGATGCTTGCTATGGGGTTTTCGAGTCATCATACCGCCACCACTGAGAAGACAAGTGCTTGAAGAACTCCATTCAGGGCACTGAATCAAGTCAGCGCCGATTCACCCTGCAATGAACGGCCTCGCTGAAAGGTTTGTCCAAACGATGAAGCAAGCTTTAAAATCATCACAAGGCTCCCTCAATAGACATGTAAACACATTCCTGTTAACCTACAGAAACACTCCCCACGCTACAACCAAAGTGGCACCCGCGTCAGCCATGATGAAAAGACAGCTTCGCACGTGACTCGACCTCCTGAGACCTCCAAAGACTAAACAGGTTGTACAGACACAACAGAGAGCACAGGTGGAGAGATAGAGTAAAGCAAAAGACAGAAGCTTCATAGCTGGAGAGAGAGTTCTTGCTCGGAACTACTGCAAAGGTCCAAAGTGGATACCAGCCACAGTGGTTGCACAAACAGGGCCTGGTCCTTACATAGTTCACACATCTGGTAACACATCATCTGGAGGAGACATGTGGATCAACTGTTGCCAGGAACCAACTCAGAGATGACTCCTGTCAAGTGACAAACCAAGATCAGCTACTGAGACCTACCATGACTATGAACCATCACCTGAACATCCACTGCAGGCAACCTACAAATGTGGAAAGTGCTCCAGACTCACCTGAACCAGCCAGAGTGCATAATCAGGGTACTGTTGCACCCCAGTCTCGGCATACACCATCACCACTCAGACTCAGAGACAACTGTGACTGTAGACTCACCTGTACGTCTCATACCCTGCAAGAGAAAGACAACCCCCTGACAGGTTGACTATTTAGTTCAGACTAACCTCTGACATTGGGGCAGAATACACCCCAGGGTTTAAGTCTGGGAACCCTCTTTCCCTAGTTTAGAAAAGGCTATTCTGAACAGTTCATTTATAATTAACCTCCAACGAGTTCTCCCTCCCCGGATCCGGGATCCTCCCTCATCAAAAAAAAAGCTGACTAGCATAGGCCTAGCCTAACGGGACAGGGATATCATATAATATAATTTCATGAAATCACAAGTCCAATACAGCAAATGAAAAGATAAACATCTTTGTGAATTCAGCCATCATTTTCCGATTTTTAAAATGTTTTACCAGAAACACAATATGTATTTATATTAGCTCACCACACATAGCCAAACACACAACGCCATGTTTTCACCATGTTCCACCGCATACGTAGCTTTCACAAAACCCACAAATAGAGATTAAATTAATCACTAACCTTGAACAACTTCATCAGATGACAGTCTTATAACATCATGTTATACAATACATTTTATGTTTTGTTCGCGAAAATGTGCATATTTGGAGGTATAAATCGTAGTTTTACATTGCAGCCACCATCACAAATAGCACCAAAGCAGCCAATAATTACAGAGGCAACGTGAAATACCTAAATACTCATCATAAAACATTTATGAAAAATACATGGTGTACAGCAAATGAAAAAAAACATCTTGTGAATCAGCCAATATTTCAGATTTTAAGTGTTTTACAGCGGGAAAAACACAATATATATTCTATTAGTCACCACAATTAGCCAAACACACAACACGCCATTTATTCACCGCCAAAATAGCTTTCACAAAACCCAGAAATAGAGATTAAAATTAATCACTAACCTTGGCAACTTCATCATAATGACAGTTTATAACATCATTGTTATACAATACATTTATGTTTTGTTGATAAATGTGCATATTTTAGCAGGTACAAATCCTGGTTTTACATTGTGAATACGTAGCACAATACGCCAAAATGTCCGGAGATTATTTGACCAGTCACCTAATCTAACCCAACGAACTCATCATAAACTTTACAAAAAATACTTGTTGTATGGCAAATAAAAAGATTACACTGGTTCTTAATGGCAACCGCCTGTGTTAGATTTGTTAAAAATAACTTTAGTACAACATACAGCATGCAGTATTGTGCATACGGCTCCATATTCTCCGCCTTGTTTGGGCCAACATTACCACAAAAAATACGAATAACATCATAATATTCTCTTACCTTTGTGATCTTCCATCAGAATGTTTGATCAAGGAGTCCTAGTCCAGAATAATCGTTGTTTGGCTTTAGAATGTCCATTCTTCTGGCGAATTAAACTTTGGCTAGCATTGTGTCGCGAACATGCCCCATTCAACTCTTGCGCCTGGAACGAAAAACTCCAAAAATTCCCAATAAACGTCGAATAACTGCGTCAAACTCGTTGAAAAATCCTACTTTATGATTTTCTTCTCATATGTATTCCAATAAAATCGAGCCGGAGCAAATTCGTCGTGTTATACGAACGCTTTTTCAGAAGACAATGTGAGGTCCCCGGCGCGCAGTGTGAAAACTACAAAGAGCGGACCCTGTCACTCCACAAAGCTTCTTATTCGGCCTCACATCAAGCTAGACACCCCATTCAAACTTCTACTGCCTGTTGACATCTAGTGGAAGGCGTATGAAGTGCATACAGATCCATAAATATAAGCCAGTTGAATAGGCAGGCCCTGACACAGAGCCCCTTTTTCAGAATTTTCACTTCCTGTCTGGAAGTTTGCTGCCAAATGAGTTCTGTTTTACTCACAGATATAATTCAAACAGTTTTAGAAACTTCAGAGTGTTTTCTATCCAATAGTAATAATAATATGCATATTGTATGATCTAGAACAGAGTACGAGGCCGTTTAATTTGGGCACGATTTTTTCCAAAGTGAAAACAGCGCCCCCCTATTAAGAAGAAGTTTTAAGAGAACTGTTAAAATGAAAACAATAGGCAAAACAGTGAATATTTACTTTTTCCTAATGAGTCATCAAAAGTAAAGGGGGAGTAATATGTTGTGTATTGATATTCTAGTTTAGTCCCTTTAGGGCACCTGTAACCCCCCATGCTTACCTACGTTGAAATGCTTGGAATTTTCTTCCAGTGAAACGCATTAAACAATGCCGACGTTAATTTCTACTCCCGTCTCATGTTCTGCCCTTTTATTTTTTTAAATTGACCTTTATTTAACCAGGTAGGCCAGTTGAGAACAAGTTCTCATTTAGAACTGCGACCTGGTCAAGATAAAGCAAAGCAGTGCGACAAACAACAACACAGTTACACATGGAATAAAAAAGCGTACAGTCGATAACACAATAGAAAAAAATAAAGTCTATATACAGTGTGTACAAATGGTGTGAGGAGGTAAGGCAATAAACAGTCCATAGTAGCGAAGTAATTACAATTTAGAAGATTAACACTGGAGTGATAGATGAGCAGATGATGATGTGCAAGTAGTGATACTGGTGTGCAAAAGAGAAGAAAAGTAAATAAAAACAATATGGGGATGAGGTAGGTAGATTGGGTGGGCTATTTACAGATGGACTATGTACAGCTGCAGCGATCGGTTAGCTGCTCAGATAGCTGATGTTTAAAGTTAGTGAGGGAAATGTAAGTCTCCAGCTTCAGCGATTTTTGCAATTCGTTCCAGTCACTGGCAGCAGAGAACTGGAAGGAAAGGCGGCCAAAGGACATGCTGGCTTTGTGGATGAACAGTGAGATATACCTGCTGGAGCGCGTGCTACGGGTGGGTGTTGTTATCGTGACCAGGGAGCTGAGATAAGGCGGAGCTTTACCTAGCATAGACTTATAGATGACCTGGAGCCAGTGGGTCTGGCGACGAATATGTAGCGATGGCCAGCCGACTAGAGCATACAGGTCGCAGTGGTGGGTGGTATAAGTGGCTTTGATGACAAAACGGATGGAACTGTGATAGACTGCATCCAGTTTGCTGAGTAGAGTATTGGAAGCTATTTTGTAGATGACATCGCTGAAGTCGAGGATCGGTAGGATAGTCAGTTTTACTAGGGTGAGTGAAGGAGGCTTTGTTGCAAAATAGAAAGCCAATTCTAGATTTCATTTTGGATTGGAGATGTTTGATTTGAGTCTGGAAGGAGAGTTTACAGTCTAGCCAGACAACTAGGTATTTGTAGTTGTCCACATATTCTGGGTCAGAACCGTCCAGAGTAGTGATGCTGGTCGGGCGGGCGGGTGCGGGCAGCAAACGGTTGAAAAGCATGCATTTGGTTTTACTAGAGTTTAAGAGCAGTTGGAGGCCATGGAAGGAGTGTTGTATGGCATTGAAGCTCGTTTGGAGGTTTGTTAACACAGTGTCCAAAGAAGGGCCAGATGTATACAGAATGGTGTCGTCTGCGTAGAGGTGGATCAGGGAATCACCTGCAGCAAGAGCGACATTGTTGATATATACAGAGAAAAGAGTCGGCCCGAGAATTGAACCCTGTGGTACCCCCATAGAGACTGCCAGAGGTCCGGACAACAGGCCCTCCGATTTGACACACTGAACTCTGTCTGCGAAGTAGTTGGTGAACCAGGCGAGGCAGTCACTTGAGAAACCAAGGCTATTGAGTCTGCCGATAAGAACATGGTGATTGACAGAGTCGAAAGCCTTGGCCGGGTCGATGAAGACGGCTGCACAGTACTGTCTTTTATCGATGGCGGTTATGATATCGTTTAGTACCTTGAGCGTGGCTGAGGTGCACCCATGACCAGATCGGAAACCGGATTGCACAGCGGAGAAGGTACAGTGGGATTCGAAATGGTCAGTGATTATTGACTTGGCTTTCGAAGACTTTAGAAAGGTAGGGCAGGATGGATATAGGTCTATAACAGTTTGGGTCTAGAGTGTCACCCCCTTTGAAGAGGGGGATGTCCGCGGCAGCTTTCCAACCTTTAGGGATCTTGGATGATACGAAAGAGAGGTTGAACAGGCTAGTAATAGGGGTTGCAACAATTGCAGCGGATAATTCTAGAAAGAGAGGGTCCAGATTGTTTAGCCCAGCTGATTTGTACGGGTCCAGGTTTAGCAGCTCTTTCAGAACATCTGCTATCTGGATTTGAGTGAAGGAGAAGCTGGGGAGGCTCGGGCAAGTAGCTGCGGGGGTGCGGAGCTGTTGGCCGGGGTTGGGGTAGCCAGGAGGAAAGCATGGCCAGCCGTAGAGAAATGCTTATTGAAATGTTCGATTATCATGGATTTATCGATGGTGACCGTGTTACCTAGCCTCAGTGCAGTGGGCAGCTGGGAGGAGGTGCTCTTGTTCTCCATGGACTTTACAGTGTCCCAAAACTTTTTGGAGTTAGAGCTACAGGATGCAAATTTCTGTTTGAGAAAGCTAGCCTTGCTTTCCTGACGGACTGCGTGTATTGGTTCCTGACTTCCCTGAACAGTTGCTTATCGCGGGGACTATTCGATGCTATTGCAGTCCGCCACAGGATGTTTTTGTGCTGGTCYAGGGCAGTCAGGTCTGGAGTGAACCAAGGGCTATATCTGTTCTTAGTTCTACATTTTTTGAAAGGGGCATGCTTATTTAAGATGGTGAGGAAATTACTTTTAAAGAACGACCAGGCATCCTCTACTGACGGGATGAGGTCAATATCCTTCCAGGATACCCGGGCCAGGTCGATTAGAAAGGCCTGCTCGCAGAAGTGTTTTAGGGAGCGTTTGACAGTGATGAGTGGTGGTCGTTTGACCGCGGACCCATAGCGGATGCAGGCAATGAGGCAGTGATCGCTGAGATCCTGATTGAAAACAGCAGAGATGTATTTGGAGTGCAAGTTGGTCAGGATAATATCTTTGAGGGTGCCCATGTTTACGGATTTTGGGTTGTACCTGGTGGTTTCCTTGATATTTTGTTTGAGATTGAGGGCATCGTGGTGCCCCGACTTCCTAGTTAATTAAATGTACATAATTAGTTTAATCACGTAATAATAATTACAGAGAATTGATTTGATAAAATAACAGTCTTCACCTTTAATGATGCCAAATACACGACACTACCCATGCTAGATTACGGAGAAGTCATTTATAGAAAGGCAGGTAAGGGTGCTCTCGAGAGGTTGATGCTTATTTATAAAACCCTTTTAGTACTCATTCCCCCCTATCTGACATACCTACTGCAGCCCTCATCCTCCACATACAACACTCATTCTTTAACAGTCACATTCTGTTAAAGATCCCCATAGCACACCATCCCTGGGTCACTCCTCTTTTCAGTTCGCTGCAACTAGCGACTGGAACGAGCTACAAAAAACACCCAAACTGGACCGTTTTATCTCCATCTCTTCATTCAGACTCAATCATGGACACTCTTACTGACAGTTTTAGCTGCTTCGACTGATGTATTGTTGTCTCTACCTTCTTGCCCTTTGTGCTGTTGTCTGTGCCCAATAATGATTGTTTAAAAATAAAGGAGAGCCGCACACTCTAGGAGCTCAGATGCAAAAATATTTAATTGACCAACAATTAAATATTTTTGCATCTCCTTTATTTTTAAGTTTTCTACTCCGCTAGCCAGCACCTCGCCTAAATAGGTGTGCGTTTCTTTTTCTTCTAGATTACCCAATAATTATTGTGCCATGTTTTGTGCTGCTACCATGTTGTACTGCTGCCATGTTGTGTTGCTACCATGTTGTTGTCATATTGTGTTGCTACCATGCTGTGTTTTCATGTGTTGCTGTCATGCTATGTTGTCATCTCAGGTCTCTCTTTATGTAGTGTTGTGGTGTCTCTCTTGTCATGATGTGTGTTTTGTCCTATATTTTAATTTTATTTTTAATCCTAGCCCCCGTCCCCGCAGGAGGCCTTTGCCTTCTGACAGGCCGTCATTGTTAATAAGAATTTGTTCTTAAGTGACTTGCCTAGTTAAATAAAGGTAAAATAAAAAATATGAATAATCCAAAAGTTACATTACTGATTACAATTTTGGACAGGTAACTAGTATCTAACGGATAACATTTAGAAAGTAACCTACCCAATCCTGGCTATTGCTGCACACATGTACAATGTACACATACCGGTAGGATACATACTATTACACAAACACCGCTAATATACATAACCAACTTCACCCTAATCACAGAACAACACATATTGACATGCTGTCCCGTATTGCTTGTAAAGAGTGTATCCTGTTTCCAGTGCCGCACGCAAAAGCTAACTTTATGAATAGCCTACAATTAGATATAATCGCCACCTACCACACATTTTCAAACCACATTGCATGAAGTTGTCTCTGCTTTTAACAAACACAAAAACTCTTTGACCACTCATTCTATTTTCCTCACAACATACAGTGGGGCAAAAAAGTATTTAGTCAGCCACCAATTGTGCAAGTTCTCCCACTTAAAAAGATGAGAGAGGCCTGTAATTTTCATCATAGGTATCGACAACATCATCGACAACATTCCGACAACATTCCGCTGAAAAGGCAGCGCGGGAAATTCAATTATTATTTTTTTAAATATGTAACTTACACACATTAACAAGTGCAATACACCAAATGAAAGATAAACTTCTTGTTAATCTACCCATCGTGTCCGATTTCAAAAAGGCTTTACAGCGAAAGCACAACATATGATTATGTTAGGTCAGAGCCAAGTCACAAAAACACACACAGCCATTTTTCCAGCCAAAGATAGGAGTCACAAAAAGCAGAAATATAGATAAAATGAATCACTTACCTTTGATGATCTTCATCAGATGACACTCATAGGACATCATGTTACACAATACATGTACTGTATGTTTTGTTTGATAAAGTGCATATTTATATCCAACAATCTCAGTTTACATTGGTGTGTTACGTTCAGTAATGTTTTGCTTCCAAAACATCCGGTGATTTTGCAGAGAGCCACCAGAGAGCCATCATTTCACAGAAATACTCATAATAAACATTGATAAAAGATACAAGTGTTATTCACAGAATTAAAGATAGACTTCTCCTTAATGCAACCGCTGATTCAGATTTCAAAAAGACTTTACGGAAAAAGCACACCATGCAATAATCTGAGTACAGAGCTCAGACGACAAAATTAGCCAAAGAAATATCCGCCATGTTGGAGTCAACATTAGTCAGAAATAGCATTATAAATATTCACTTACCTTTGATGATCTTCATCAGAATGCACTCCCAGGAATCCCAGTTCCACAATAAATGTTTGATTTGTTCGATAAAGTTCATAATTTATGTCCAAATTCCTCCTTGTTGTTAGCGCGTTCAGCCCAGTAATCCATCTTCATGAGGCGCGAGCACTACGTCCAGACAAAGTCCAAAAGTTCCGTTACAGACCGTAGAAACATTTCAAACGATGTATAGAATCGATCTTTAGGATGATTTTAACATAAATCTTCAATAATGTTACAACCGTAGAAATCCTTTGTCTGTAGAAAAGCCATGGAACGAGAGCTACCACTCACGTGAACGAGCGTCAGAGTTTGTGGCACTCTGCCAGACCACTCACTCAAAGAGCACTTATGAGCCCCTCCTTTACAGTAGAAGTCTCAAACAAGTTTCTAAAGACGGTTGACATCTAGTGGAAGCCTTAGGAAGTGCATAATGACCCCATAGACACTGTGTATTCGATAGGCCAAACTTTCAAAAACTACAAACCTCAGATTTCCCACTTCCTGGTTGGATTTTTCTCAGGTTTTCGCCTGCCATATGAGTTCTGTTATACTCACAGACATCATTCAAACAGTTTTAGAAACTTCAGAGTGTTTTCTATCCAATACTACTAATAATATGCATATATTAGCATCTGGGACTGAGTAGGAGGCAGTTTACTCTGGGCACGCTTTTCATCCAAAAGTGAAAATGCTTCCCCCTATCCCAAACAGGTTTTAAGAAACGTTTTGTAACAGAATCGTTTGATTGAAATCACCACAAAAAGCATATTAAAACATGGGCGTTTACAATTGCTTGTAACCACTGTCTGCAACATTTTATCAACATAGAAGTCCAAAAGTAACTCCCTGATAAAAATGTTTTGGTCTAAAATAGTCTAGCAACAAGTCTTAACAGATGTTTGACTCATGGATTGTTCTACTACAAGTGACAGCCCTGAAAAAAAACACAGGGAAGCATTGTCTATAGCCCAATTAAGCCAGTAGCCTGATAGGCCTAGAGCAAAGTCTACCCAAATCACCTTAACATAAACACACAATTATTTTCTAAGGCAAAACCAATTGCTGAATGGCTTCTTATTCGGGTCAAATAGGCCTTGTGGCGATGTGCCTGTGAACTGTTTTCTTCCGTCTCTACCCACAAACAAATTGTTTGCTATCTATACTGAGCATACAAAACATTAAGAACACCTGCTCTTTCCATGACATAGACTGACCAGGTGAATCCAGGTGAAAGTTATGATCCCTTATTGATGTCACCTGTTAAATCCACTTCAATCAGTGTAGCTAAAGGGGAGGAGACGGGTTAAAGAAGGATTTTTAAACGTTGAGACAATTGAGACATGGATTGTGTAGGTGTGCCATTGAGGATGAATGGGCAAGACAACAGTGCCTTTGAACGAGGTATGGTAGTAGGTGCCAGACGCACCGGTTTGTGTCAGAAACTGCAACTTTCCCGTGTGTATCAAGAATGGCCCACCACCCAAAGGACATCCAGCCAACTTGACACAACTCTCGGACGCATTGGAGTCAACATAGGCCAGCATCAATGTTCCCTCTAAGCTGCGAATGGACACGCAGCTCCCCTCTGACTGCTGTGCAGAAGAAATATGAGCCTGTGCAGAGAAGCACGAGATTGAAATTCACTCAACCTTCTACAGTTTTCCCCTTTAGTCAACACTGTCAACGTTTCGCTCTACTGTTGGAATTGTGATCAAATCAATGCAATATTAGCCACTTTCAATGTAATATACCGAAACAAAACAAACTATGCAAGATTTTGTATGCAAAAACTGACTGTGCAAGAGATTTTCTTGTAGGCAGAGTGCAATGGAGTAGGATTCTATTGCATTGAAAGGCTTGATTCATGCTTGTACTCTAAATTGGAATAGGATTCTATTGCATTGACAAGCACGACTCAGGCTACTATTCTACACAAACCAGTACTCTACACAGACCAGTGCGCCATAACCAATCGGAGCTGCAGTCGGCCTATTTGCAGATAGTCATTGCCATATATGGATCTGTGCCATTCACTTTGAACTGGACTGTGTTTAGGCTACAGTATGAGCTGTCACAAGTAGATGCGCTTGTTTTGAGATCAAAGTGAGAGCTCCATGTTACCATGTGTGCACATTTGTTCATATTCTTTGCTAGTTAGTGAGTTATTAGCTCAGTTATAGATCATTTCTAGTCAACAATTGGGGAGTGGTTGCTTCAAACAAGAGCACAAAATGTGGACCGTCTTTGAAAAGCGAGTCAGATAAAGAGCTTTTTTATGTCTAAATTAAAGGGGAATTTGTTTTATTTTAAGACAGCCTTGAATAAGCTAAGTAGCCAATAGGCAGAACATAATTTGTCTGATTTTCTGTAATAATGGTATGGGAATAACAATGAGTTTTATTTTGTACAGTGGTTTCTTGCATCAGACACAACATTTTCAGTCACCTCCTTGACCGACGGACAAGTGGATAAACAGGTTCATTTCAATCCCTGCAGGTTTTTTTTCAAAAGTCTCATGGAATGTTAGTGTTGAACACCACACATTGGCTACTACTGTAGGCTGAATGATAGAACAGATATTTCCATGTTAAAATGTTATGTGATGCATTTTTCTCCATCATTGTTTTTGATGGTAGGCCACTCTGGTAGGCCTACATTATGATCAAATAGCCACAGTAGCCTACTTGTAACTTAAAGGGGGTAGCCTCAGTGTTCACAGTAAAAAGGGCCGGAAGTTGCAGAAAATTGTATTAATTTTCAAGTTTGCGCTCAGCATACTCTGAAATGTTCTTTGTGCCCAAATTTTTTGGGGGAATATTGGCCAGCGTCCCTGTGGAACGTTTTCGACATCTTGTAGAGTCCATGCACCAACGAATGTAGGCTGTTCTGAGGGCAAAAGGGGTGGAGCTCAATATTAGGAAGATGTTCCTAATGTTTGGTATACCCAGTGTAAAATATCGCTAAAGCAGTTAACGTTCTGTTTTTAAGACATTATGGTATAACAAACGCCAGAGTCTGATTACTATTAGGCTATAATTTACTTTGTGACAGACACCATTCTGCAACCCATCCGGCTCCAGAAGAGATGAATGAGTGTCCATGGTCCTATTGGCCTATTATAAGCCAACAAGACAATGGAGGTCTATCAACACCGCATTCACAGCCCCACTTATAAGGTCGCTAACCATGGAACTGCTTGTTGCTTGTTGCTTGTCTCTGTTCCTCAGGTCGGTACATAGAGAACCATGGAGTGATCCACAATATTTGGTTCAACACTACGACCCAGGAGAAGAAACAGTACTACATGACCCAGTTTGTGGATTCCTACTGGGACAACGGGAGTCTGCCCATCTGGATAACAGCGCAGAGACAAGTGGGTGCAACACACACAAACACACAAATAATCTCACTCTCTCTTCTCTCTCACACCTTTCTTAATTCCTTCCACATCCCTTGGTGGGTCTGAAGCTACTGTATAATTGTAATGTATTACAGCTCCGTTATAAATAAAGTTAGAATCATTTTCACCCTTTTTTCTGCCATGCAGGGTCTGAAGGCAGGCTCCCTCCACTTCCCCGGCACGGCCGCCACCTACAAAGGTGAGAGAGTAAAGGTCAGCCAGGTGGAACCTCGTTTCTATGAGCACAACAATGAGACAGACTGGAGGATCAATATCGACAAGGTGATTGGTCAGTGGTTCTCCAAGGAGGACCTAGACTTTGTGTCTTTGTACTTCGGTGAACCAGATGCAACGGGACACAAGTATGGACCAGATTCCCCGGAGCGCCGGGAGATGGTCCAACAAGTGGACCGGACCGTGGGATACATCCGTGATACCACCCGGAATCATGGCCTCTCTGATCGGCTCAACATCATTATCACTGCTGATCACGGAATGACCACTGTGCTCCGGAATGGCCTGGTCGACGAGATCATCCTGTCCGAGATTCCGGGATTTGACTTCCGGGATATCAAGTTCCAACTTGTGGATTATGGACCAACAGGAATGCTTCTCCCCAGAGAGGGAATGCTGGAGAAGGTGTACCAGGCCCTGAAAGGGGGCCACCCTCACCTGCATGTGTATAAGAAGGAGGACATGCCTGGTAGGCTTCACTATAGTAACCACCCTCGCCTCCTGCCCCTGATTCTCTTCGCTGATCAAGGATATGTCATCAATGGCGTGAGTGTGCCGAAACAGTGTCCTAACAGTACTATATTGTTGTTCTTTATACACGCTACTCAGGAGACGGGCGTCATTTTTCCTGATCAGGTCATGTGGTCAGAACAAACTCTCTTCATACTGTCTTGATGGCATGCATTGAAGTTCTGTTACCAAAAGCCATTGCAATCTCTGCACTAAAACCCTATAAGCACTCTTTCATTATCATCTGTACAGTTTTTCCCAGTCCAGTTCAACAAGGGAGAGCACGGCTATGATAACCAGATGATGGACATGAAGCCGTTCTTCAGAGCTGCAGGGCCTGACTTCCAGAAGAACCTGGCTGTGGGACCCTTTGAGACGGTCAACGTGTACCCGCTGATGTGCCACCTCCTGGGCATCAAACCGGAGGTCAACGATGGGTCCCTGGAGGTCACCCGCCAGATGCTGGTTCCCAAGAAGGACCAGGGATCTTATGAGAGTAAGCCTTTTAGTTTATAATTTATTGACAGAACATTTATGTGCAGAACAACATAGGATATTCAAAATGTGAATGCTGCTTGGACAGAATTATAAACTTTTCCTATTCCCCATTAAGTGGGTTTACCAATGGAATTACATTAGTCTTTTGTACTTTTGGCTTCATAATAAAGAAACATATTTTGATCACATGAAAGTGAGCTTTTATTTGTCATCAACTGTTAACAGGTTAGTTAATCAATATTCAACAACAAAAAGCTTAAATGTTGAGGAAATTAATTTAGCTTGACCAAGGACAGAATCATAAGCTGTCTTTTTCTTACACTCCATTGCTCAAGTTTACCCAGGGAATTATATGACCCTTATCTCACATTGTTGAACCTTTGCCTTTATAGAGAAACATCTTTTGAATACATCAGTAAGATCTACCAAAATGCCTATCCCATGATAACAATATTTCCCTTACTAGTTATAAACCTTGAACCCGTGCAGATGTATCTGATAAACTATATAACATATTCTGATAGTAAATGTTGCAGATCCATATCTTGTTTTATGCCTTGATATGAGAACGTAATCTAACAGGATGATCGCCATGTGGTTGTGTCCTACACAGCAAATTCCCCAGTGTTAAATGAACACTAAAGTGTGGACCCATATAGACACTATTGACACTTTACACACTGCTTTGTGTAAAGCTTTTTTGCATATTTCCCAGAGTGCTTTGGTTTTCATGAGAATTATTGAGTTACCACATGACTGAATTTGTTAGTGACAGAGACATCCTTGTTGCATACATCCAATTTAGTCCTATGTACTTTACCAAGTGAGATTCTGAGTGAATATGTTATCATTTAAGGTCCCGAACAGACATTCTGATTCCCATCTAAAATAGGCTTTTGAGTGGCTAAAATATCATAATATTTTTGGGGGATAGAAATGCTCAAAGTTAAGTAAAAAAAATGTTTCTCTCATGGCTTTCCTTCTAACTACCAGGAAGTTTGAAAAGACAGACTGAGTGGGCGGGGAACTTATATTCATGAGCTCACCTTGACTGACAGCGCTTTGACTGATAGCTCAACAAACTTGGATGCAGTGAGCAGTGTTGTACTAAAATCATCTCAAGCTAATTTGGTGATACACAGAGCAACTCAAACAACATTGAAATTGCATCACTAACCAGGTTTCCATCCTACCTTTTTCTCACCGATTGGTAGTTAGTCTTGTCCCATCGCTGCAACTCCCGTACGGACTTAGGAGAGGCGAAGGTCGAGAGCCATGTGTCCTCTAAAACACAATCCTGCCAAGCCGCACTGCTTGCTTAACGCAGAAGCCAGCCGCACCAATGTGTCAGAGGAAACACCGTACAACTGGTGCCCGTAGTCAGCGTACATGCACCCGGCCCACAACAAGGAGTCGCAGAGGGCGATGGAACAAGAACATCCCGGCCTGCCAAATCCTCCCCTAACCCAGACGACACTGGGTCAATTGTGCGCTGCCTCATGGGTCTCCTGGTCACACCCAGGTGCGACACAGCCTGGGATCAAACCTGGGTCTGTAGTGACACCTCTAGCACTGCAATGCAGTGCCTTTGACCACTGCGCCACTCCGCAGGCCCTCCATGCAACCTTTTTATGCAAGTAAAGTACATGTTAAATATAAAATGTCATGACAGGCATCAAATCAAATCAAAGTTTATTTGTCACGTGCGCCTAATACAACAGGTGTAGACCTTACAGTGAAATGCTTACTAAGCAATAGTGCAAAAAAGGTATTAGGTGAACAATAGGTAAGTAAAGAAATAAAAACAACAGTAAAAAGACAGTGAAAAACAGTAGTGAGGCTATACAGTAGCGAGGCTATAAAAGTAGCGAGGCTACATACAGACACCGGTTACTCAGGCTGATTGAGGTAGTATGTACATGTAGATATGGTTAAAGTGACTATGCATATATGATGAACAGAGAGTAGCAGTAGTGTAAACAGGGGTTGGTGGGTGGTGGGTGGCGGGACACAATGCCGATATCCCGGTTAGCCAATGTGCGGGAGCACTGGTTGGTCGGGCCAATTGAGGTAGTATGTACATGAATGTATAGTTAAAGTGACTATGCATATATGATAAACTTGATGGAAACAGCACATTTTTCGGGAAAAATTTCCAAATGACAACAAAATAAAACACGCTAGACAAGGTGGGAACATTTTGTGTCTGGAAAATTAAATATGCTAGAAACTATGTAAGAAACCCTTTTATGAGCAAATATTGATATAATAACCCTCATATCAAAGTGAACTTGGAGTCACCCGATGACATGTTGTGTGGTCCTCCCACTACAACTCGTCGGGGAAGCATGCACTTTATTAGGCTACATATGAAATACATGATAATGAACTTCACAGGGTGGTGAAAGTGCACGGTGATCTTGATGCTCCTTTCTAATAAATATCGAGGGTCATATTCAGGTGACATGATCATTGATGCTTGGCTGCTGTTTGACAAATGAAAAAAATGATCTTGCTCTTTTGTCCACAATAATCTTATCACGTAGGCTATATGTGCGCTCTAGCCAACAGCATGCAGATGCATCTGTATCTAGAGCGCATGTGCCAATGCAGAAGTGTACACACTTGCTATATAATGCAATTTTTTGGTTGAGAAAACCATCAGTGGAGTTGAAAATGGTATGCAAACACATTTAACTTCCTTTTTTTTATATGTATCTCCACCACCTGTGCTCTGTTGGCTAGAGTGCACATAGCAATACCATGGGAACACTTGCTATAAAATACAACATGCGATTTATTCGGTACATGAGAATTTAAACAACGAATAAGAAATAAGAGTTTTTGTATGAGGACACAGTCAAATCCGTGTCTTCGCGTGTCATGATGAAGTTGCGCAGCTGCTAAAATTGGTTTCCTATTGAACGTACTTCTTTCCGAAATATATATTTTAGTTTAATGACATTTTAGGGTATCTGAGGAGTAAATACAAACTTATTTTGACTTGTTGAAACAAAGTTTAGGGGTAGATTTTTGGATTCCTTTCTCTGCAAGTTGAATGACTGGATTACTCAAATCAATGGTGCCAACTATACAGACTTTTTGGGATATAAAAAAGGATTTTATCTAACAAAACGACACTACATGTTATCTCTGGGATGTGTTAACATGACAATGACAACATTTCAATGACCCTCCCCCCTCCCTTTTGTTCCATGCTGGCTGAAGACCTAGCTAGCCACTAACTAGCTAATACCAGGCACAAATGAATAGTGCCATAGATGAATAGTATAAACTTTTAGTTATATTTGTTGACACCCCACAGTCAAGTTTTGGCACCAGTAGAGTAGCTATTTAGCTATATAAACCACGCCCCTCCGCAAACGCACCTTCTCCAATGTTGGTTACAAGGCAATACTTATTTACACTAGGTAAGAAAATATGTTGCTTTTGGTGTAATACAATTAGAATTAGGGTGATGTCACCCTATCCCCTTAATAATCCAACTGATTGACATGGGGGAGGAGTCCAGTAACTATGATCAAACTTCATCAATAAGAATTTGTTCTTATTAACTGACTTGCCTAGTTAAATACAGGTAAAACAAACAAAAAAATAACTTTATCAATGTAGAAGCAACAGTAATTTTTCTAACTTTGGTCATCATACTTTGATCTAGTTTCATCCGAATATCCAATTTTATGAAAAACATGATTTTGACCGTTCATGACCTTTAAAAAGACCCTGCTGCTTGGTGAACCCAGAAGAAAACCAATTAAAAACCCAGTTAATGGTTAAATTATTAAATTACCCCATGTTTTGGTAATCTGAACAACCCAACATGTTGGGTTATTCACACAACCTGTCACATTATGCTGGCTTGCAAAGTGATGTGTAATTCCTATTGAAATCAAGCCATATTGGGGATATCCAACCTTCAGAATGTTTTATTACCCACCGCATTCAGAATGACCGCCAGGGTTGGGAAAACTGAAATTTGAGAGTACCTAAAGCATATATACCTGAACAACCGTTTCAGTAAAGGGTGAATTAAATAAAAGTAACATATTGGATTAGTTAAGAAAATTTATGTAATTTATATTTGAGAAGCATAAGATTGATTGATTGATTAATTCATGTAAATGAAAAAACGTAGACATTGAAACAGATAATTCATAAAAACAACCTGCGATAGAGCATTTTGTGAAGTCTGATAATGATGGGCTTGGTTTTGGTTTAGCTTTGGTTATTAACACCAACACTGGGGTTATTTTACACCAAAGAGTGTTAGTTCAACATTTACAGAAGTAATTGTTATGTTTTAGAGCATAGGCCCTCAAAATGAGGCCTTATGAAATATGTATTGTGTTTAATAATACAATTTGAATGATAACATTCTCTTGGGATCTCACTTGGTGAAGTCCACAGGATTGAAAATGGTTGAATGCAAGAACCATGTCTCTGTCACTAACAAATATAATCATGGGTGGTAACTCTAAAAATTCTCTCAAAAGGCAAGGCACTCTGGGAAATAAAGCTTTACACCAAGGAGTGTGTTCACTTTTCAGTGTCTATACGGGTTCACAATTTCAGTGTTCATTTAACACTGAGAATTTGCTGTGTATCAACAAACAGATTGTAGCACAACTTGTCATAAAGACTCTGAAATTACAAAAGGTTAAAGTTTGTGTTTGTGTGCATGTGGGCAGGCGCGCGTGCGCACGTGTGTCCAGTGGTACACACTCAGAATACACCCACTGCATTCAGTCCTGCTTCTCCTGGCAGTACACTGCACTATGATAGTCTAACTTATTTGCAAATGTTTTCCAGACAGGGACATCCAGTGGGATCTATTCATCGGCCTGTCATCGGTCGCTGGTATATTAGCGCTGGTGTTTGTTGTCACCACAGCTCATGCCATGTTGAAAAGGACTAAAATGGACCGGAGGTAGGCTACATTTGAATGTCCTTCTCAGAGGACAATACTTTTTTATTGTATTCTATTCTATTGTAATCTGTCTCAGCAACATCTTCACATGACTACCACACGTCTGTAGTACTGACTACTACCTTACCCTCACTTTCTGTTACAGATCTGAAGTCACCCACGAGGATCTCAATGAAAAAGAGTCCGATAAACAAACCTCCTTTTGAAAACCATTACCTTTGTGGGAAGTCATTTGTTTAACAAGTTATTGAGCTTCTGTGTGATTTGAGTGCTAATATCCTAGGTTAACCAAACAGAATGTCGTTTTTATACCAATGCAATATAAATCTGTATCAGTGTATCAGGAAGGCCAACACCCTAACTCTAACCCTAGCTCTAACCCTGGCTTCATGTCCACACACGGTTCAACCCTACAATATGTTTCAAAACCAATAACAAGCTTATTGATTATGCTGCACTCGTTATGTCTATGGGTCTTAGGCCTACATGGTCTGTAACCTGATTTTATGTGTGCATAAATGTGAGACGTATGTGTTTCTGACCAGGTGTCGGATGCATGTACCCAGAAGATAGCAACCTTAACTTGGAGTTATACAGTGGAGCTATGCAAACACCACAATCGAGTTCCTTTGAACACTGAGTTAAATGGGGAACACTGCAGCGTAGTTCAATATTTAACACTTTCAAAAGTGTTATTTTAACACCAGTACAGTGGACTTATATGTTCACTGAAAATAGTGTATGTTTTACACTGTCAGAGTTAAAGGTACACCATTGATTTTACTGTGCAGCTGCCCAATCAGATTATTGTTATTTCTAAATGGTGACCAAAATACATACAGTACTGTATATACAAAAATAAACCAAAGGCCACATTGCCACCAAGAAAAAAACCTGCATCCTCCCAAGTCTACAAGCTTACACACTAATCTCCCCTACAAAGGCAAAATGCAGTAACTACCCTTTTGGTCAAAATTGAGTTAAGACTGAAATCAGGCTCTGTAGCATCTGTATTTTATTCTTGTGACAATGTGTCCTGGTTCAATTTTGTTCAGTCAGAGAAAATGGAATGTGAAATTTGCAGTAACTACAAAAGTAGAAACCAAGGCAAACAGCAGTAACTAAAGTTACTGCACTTTGGCTTAGTTCCAGCATGTTTTGACTGCAGTAACTACACTACCGTTCAAAAGTTTGGGGTCACTTAGAAATGTCCTTGTTTTTGAAAGAAAAGCTTCTTTTTTTTTCTTCTAAATTACAGAATAGACATTGCTAATGTTGTAAATGACTATTGTCTATTGTTTTTTTAGGGAATATCTACATAGGCGTACAGAGGCCCATTATCAGCAACCATCACTTCTGTGTTCCAATGGCACGTTGTGTTAGCTAATCCAAGTTTATAATTTTAAAAGGCTAATTGATCATTAGAAAACCCTTTTCCAAATATGTTGGCACAGCTGAAAACTGTTGTTCTGATTGAAGAAGCCATAAACTGTCCGCCTTTAGACTAGTTGAGTATCTGGAGCATCAGCATTTGTGGGTTCGATTACAGGCTCAAAATGGCCAGAAACAAAGACCTTTCTTCTGAAACTCGTCAGTCTATACTTGTTATGAGAAATTAAGGCTATTCCATGTGATTTACATAAGTATTCAGATCCTTTACTCAGTACTTTGTTGAAGCACCTTTGGCAGCAATTACAGCCTCAAGTCATCTTGGGTATGGCGCTACAAACTTTGCACACCTGTATTTGTGGAGATTCTCCCATTCTTCTTCGCATGTCCTCTCAAACTCTGTCAGGTTGGATGGGGAGCGTTGCTGCACAGCTATTTATAGGTCATGTCCGAGCTCTGGCTGGGCCACTCAAGGACATTCAGAGACATGTCCCGAAGCCACTCCTGCATTGTATTGGCTGTGTGCTTAGGGTCATTGTCCTGTTGGAAGGTGAACCTTCACTCTGGAGCAGGTTTTCATCAAGAATCTCTCAGTATTTTGCTCCGTTCATCTTTGCCTCGATCCTGACTAATCTACCAGTCCCTGTGGCTGAAAAACATCCCCACAGCATGTTGCTTCCACCACCATGCTTTACCGTAGGGATGGTGCCAGGTTTCGTCCAGAAGTGACGCTTGGCATTCAGGCCAAATAGTTAAATCTTGGTTTCATCAGACCAGAGAATCTTGTTTCTCATGGCCTGAGAGTCCTTTAGGTGCCTTTTGGCAAACTCCAAGCGGGCAGTCATGTGCCTTATTACTGAGGAGTGGCTTCCGTCTGGCCACTCAACCATAAAGGTCTGATTGGTGGAGTGCTGCAGAGATGGTTGTCCATCTGGAAGGTTCTCCCATCTCCACAGAGGAACTCTGGAGCTCTAAGGCCCTTCTCCCCCAATTACTCAGTTTGACCAGGTCTAGGAGGAGTCTTGGTGGTTCCAAACTTCTTCCATTGAAGAATGATGGAGGCCACTGTGTTTTGGGGACCTTCAATGCTGCAGAAATGTTTTGGTACCCTTTCCCAGATCTGTGCCTTGACACAATCCTGTCTCGGAGCTCTACGGACAATTCCTTTGACCTCGTGCCTTGGTTTTTGGTCTGACATGCATTGTCAACTGTGCAACCTTATAAAGACAGGTGTGTGCCTTTCCAAATCATGTCCAATCAATTGAATTTACCACAGGTGAACTCCGATCAAGTTGTAGAAACATCTTAAGGGATGATCAAGCTCAATTTCGAGCCTCATAGCAAAGGGTCTGAATACTTATGTAAATAAGGTATTTCTGTTTTTTAATTTTAAGAGATGTGCAAACATTCCTAAAAAACATTTTTTAATTTTTCTTTATGGGGTATTGTGTGTAGATTGATAAAATAAAAAGGTTGAATCCATTTTAGAATAAGGCTGTAACGTAACAAAATGTGGAAAAAGTAAAGGGGTCTACATACTTTCTGAATGCACTGTAAACAAGATTTCAGTAAGTGTTTAACTGATTATGTGTCAGTCTATGCGGCCGAGTTGATGGCCATGATTATAGGTTTGAGATGAGTGGAGGAGGTGAAACCACTGAGTGGTGATCTGCTCGGATTCGGCTGCAGTGTTTATTAGTGTGAAGACGGGAAGGTTGGAAAGGGGAGACTTGTTTGTGGGGATGATGGTGCTGTTCATGGAATTGGAGTGGTGGTAAACTTTTGCTGGGTTCCCACCCATGTGGGTGTGGAGGGTAATGAGAAGGCCGACGTGGTGGCTGAGTGTGCTGTGATGAGAGAGGGTAGATATTCAGGTCCCTCTGGGCCTCAGGGACATCAAGTCCTTGATCCGGGCAAAAGGGCTCGAGCTTTGGCAAAGGGAGTGGGATGCTAGTAGTAAGGGGAGGCAATTTTATTGTGCGCATCGGTCAGTAAAGGAAGAGGTGGGGAGTATGGGATGTAAGAGAGAGAGGAAGTTGTGTGGAGTAGACTACAGTTTGGCCACACAGGTTTGAATGCCACTTTGTGGATAATGGGGAGACATGAAACAGGTCTGTGTGATGAGTGTTTAGTGGAGGAAACGGTGGAGCATGTGTTGATATTTTGTGAACTGTATGACGTAGATATATAAAAAATTGCCAGACTAGAGTCACCAGGTTATAGAGTGTTCTCTACTACCGCATGGCAAGTGGTACCGGAGCGCCAAGTCTAGGTCCAAAAGGCTCCTTAACAGCTTCTACCCCCAAGCCATAAGACTGCTGAACAATTCATCCAATGACCATTTTCTTCACACTATTTTCTTAAAACTGCATTGTTGGTTATTGGCTTGTAAGTAAGCATTTCATGGTAAGGTCGTATTTGGTGCATGTGACAAATACAATTTTATTTGAGATGCTGAGAGATTGTGTGAAAGGGTCAGAGTGACTGGATAGGGTTGGGTTTTGGGTGGTATAGTGGGGGGAAGGGAAGTGGTGTCTTGGGCTCTATTTCACTTTCTTAAAGGAGCAGGACCAATGAAGATACTTTTTCTTGCCACTGTACATTAAATTATGTGAACCCTTTGGAATTATCTGGATTTCTGCATAAATTGCTTATCAAATTTGAGCTGATCTTCATCTAAGTCACAACAATAGACACACATAGTGTGCTTAAACTAATAACACACAGATTATTGTATTTTTCTTGTCTATATTGAATACATAATTTAAACATTTACTCTGTAGGTTGGAAAAAGTATGTGAACCCCTACGCTAATCACTTCTCCAAAAGCTAACCTGGAGTCCAATTAATGAGATGAGATTGGAGATGTTGGTTAGAACTGCCTTGCCCTATAAAAAACACTCATAAAATTTGAGTTTGCTATTCATAAGAAGCATTACCTGATGTGAATCATGCCTCAAACAAAAGAGAGCTCAGAAGACTGCCGATTTAAGAATTGTTGACTTGCATGAAGCTGGAAAGCGTTACGAAAGTATCTCTAAAAGCCTTAATGTTCATCAGTTCACGGTAAGACAAATTGTCGATAAATGGCGACAGTTTTGCACTGTTGCTACTCTGCCTAGGAGTGGTCATCCTGCAAAGATGACTGCAAGAGCACAGCGCAGAAGAATCATAGAATGTCAGCTAAAGACTTACAGAAATCTCTGGAACATGCTAACATCTCTGTTGATGAGTCTACGATATGTAAAATACTAAACAAGAATGTTGTTCATGTGGGGACACCACGGAAGAAGCCATTGCTGTCCAAAAAAAACAATTTTTGCATGTCTGAAGTTTGCAAAAGTGCCCCTTGATGTTCCACAGCGCTACTGGCAAAATATTCTGTGGACAGATGAAGCTACAGTTGAGTTGTTTGGAACAACACTGTGTGGAGGAAAAAAAGGCACAGCACACCAACATCAAAACCTCCTCCCAACTGTAAATGATTGTGGAGGAAGCATCATGGTTTGGGGGAGTTTTGCTGCCTCAGTGCCTGGACAGCTTGCTATCATCGACGGAAAAATGAATTCCCAAGTTTATCAAGACATTTTGAGGGAGAACGTTAGGCTATCTGTCCGCCAGTTGAAGCTCAACAGAAGTTGGATGATGCAACAGGACAACAACCCAAAACGCAGAAGTAAATCAACAACAGAAGAAAATATGCCTTCTGGAGTGGCCCAGTCAGAGTCCTGACTTCAACCCGATTGAGATGCTGTGGCATGACCTCGAGAGCAGTTCACACCAGACATCCAAAGAATATTGCTGAACTGAAACAGTTTTGTAAAGAGGAATGGTCCAAAATTCCTCCTGATCGTTGTGCAGGTCTGATCCGCAACGACAGAAAATGTTTGGTTGAGGTTATTGTTGCCAATGGAGGGTCAACCAGTTATTAAATCCAAGGGTTCACATACTTTTCCCACCCTGCACTGTGAATGTTTACACGGTGTGTTCAATAAAGACATGAGCATGTAGACTTGTTTGTGTGTTATTAGTTTAAGCAGACTGTGTCTATTGTTGTGACCTAGATGAAGATCAGATCAAATTTTATGACCAATTTATGCAGAGATCCAGGTATTTCCAAAGGGTTCACATACTTTTTCTTGCCACAGTAGGTAGGCTGTGACTGGCCTCACACTCCAGTACAGTAGGTGGCGGTGTAAGCACCATAAAAGTTGGATGCGATCCGCCATCCCAATCACAAAAGAAGAACAAGGAGGCGCAGGACAGACTTGCCCAAACGAGAAAATCCTACTATTTCAATTGTCCATACCTGAATGCCGTACTTCCTGACTTTAGGGGTGTGGTTTTTAGAATTAGCTTCGCTGAAATAAGCTAGAAAAGTAATAAGATATCTAGGCAGTCGACCGATCTACAAACTAATTGTAGGCTTACGCAATGTTCTTCTGATAAATAGACTTGTTTACAAGTCGACTCTTTAGTTGCACAGAGTGGCGGGGATGCGGAATCAAAATGGGAAACGTTTTCGGCAGAAAGAGACGCACGCGAGTCACAGAGCAGGACAGAGCCGTTTTGGTGAGTAGCCTAACGTTACTGTAGCTAGCTAGCCTTAGCCAACTATTTAGCAAGTCAGCCTGCTATCATAGTTACTATAATTAACTACAAATATGTTCCAGTTGGCTCTCTACCCACACTACCCAGTTAGATAGGGAATCGTTTTAGAATGTTAGATCTGCAAAGTACACTACATGACAAAAAGTATGTGGACACCTGCTCCTCAAACATCTCACTCAAAAATCATGGGCATTAATATGGCGTTTGTCCCCCCCTTTGCTGCTATAAAAGCCTCCACTTTTCTGGGAAGGTGTTCCATTAGATGTTGGAACATTGCTGCAGGGACTTGGTTCCATTCAGCCACAAGAGTATTAGTGAGGTCGGGCACTGATGTTGGTTTATTAGGCCTGGCTCGGCGTCAGCATTTCAATTAATCCCAAAGGTGTTCGATGGGGTTGAGGTCAGGGCTCTGTCCAGGCCAGTCAAGTTCTTCCACACCTATCTCGACAAACCATTTTTGTATGGACCTCGCTTTGTGCACGGGGGCATTGTCATGCTGAAAAAAGAAAGGGCCTTCCCCAAACTACCGAATCATCTAGAATGTCATTGTATGCTGTAGTGTTAAAAAGTCCCTTCACTGGACCTAAGGACAACCATGAAAAACAGCCCCTCCTCCAAACTTTACAGTTGGCCTATGCATTCAGGCAAGTAGCGTTCTCCTGTATTAGACTGTAGAATTACATATCGAGCATACTTAACACTCAATGAAATGGTGTATCATGCTACTCAAATGACACCCACATGTCAATATGCACAATAGGCTGGATAGTGCGGTCATTTCCCACAGTCAAAGTCCTGCAATAAGAGCTACGATGCTAATATTTGTTTAAACTCTATACTTATTGACATCCACAGAACATTACTGTAGACTGTTACCCCATTTTCATTGATCCACAATCCATAGGTAAGGCTGTACAGTGAACTAGAAGTATGCCCCCAATGCAATGATGAAGTTTAATACATCCACAGTGCAATTTCAACTGATGTAAAAAATGTGAATTTAACTTTGTCTTTTGTTGAATTTTTAAAACATCCCAACCTTCAGTGGTATTTCATCCAGATATAGCATTTCACTAATTGTATGCATTTGCATCATATTCAATGTGACTTATTTTGAAGGTAAACCACTGATAACACTATTGTTACTCACACTGTTGTTTAAGACACACTGGTAGGTTAGGGGCAGTCTGACAACTCATACTAACCAGGGCTAACACAATTCAATTGAATACTGGCAAGCTAGACAGCAAACTGAAGCGATTTAGCGTTGTTGGAATACCACTCATTTCAATCACATTAAAATTTCTGTCTTCTCCATTCCAGCAACTGAAACAGCAGAGAGATAAGTTGAAGCAGTACCAAAAGAGAATCACTCTGCAGCTGGAAAAAGAGAGGAATCTGGCCAAGCAGCTGCTGAAAGATGGCAAGAAAGAGTAAGGACCTTCTCTCACCATAAATAAGACATATGCCTAAAGTAAATGTCACTTTAAAACGCTTGAGATTGAAAGCTGTCATGATCATACATGCATACATAGATACATACATGCATACAGTTGAAGTCGGAAGTTTACATACACCTTAGCCAAATACATTTAAACTCAGTTTAAATTCCTCACAATTCCTGACTTGTAATCCTAGTAAAAATTCCCTGTCTTAGGTCAGTTAGGATCACCACTTTATTTTAAGAATGTGAAATGTCACAATAATAGTAGAGTGAATGATTTATTTCAGCTTTTATTTCTTTCATCACATTTGCAGTGGGTCAGAAGTTTACATACCCTCAATTAGTATTTGGTAGCATTGCCCTTAAATTGTTTAATAACTTGGGTCAAACGTTTCGGGTAGCCTTCCACAAGCTTCCCACAATAAGTTGGGTGAATATTGGCCCATTCCTCCTGACAGCTGGTGTAACTGAGTCAGGTTTGTAGACCAGCTGGCACACGCTTTTTCACTTTTGCCCATAACTTTTCTATAGGATTGAGGTCAGGGCTTTGTGGTGGCCACTCCAATACCTTAACTTTGTTATCCTTGAGCCATTTTGCCACAACTTTGGAAGTATGCTTGGGGTCATTGTCCATTTGGAAGACCCATTTGCGACCAAGCTTTAACTTTCTGACTGATGTCTTGAGATATTGCTTCAATATATCCACAGAATTTTCCTCCCTCATGAAGCCATCTATTTTGTGAAGTGCACCAGTCCCTCCTGCAGCAAAGCACCCCACAACATGATGCTGCCACCCCCGTGCTTCACAGTTGGGATGGTTTTCTTCGGCTTGCAAGCCTCCCCTTTTTGCTTTGAACATAACGATGGTCATTATGACCAAACAGTTCTATTTTTGTTTCATCAGACCAGAGGACATTTCTCCCAAAATTACGATCGTTGTCCCCATGTGCAGTTGCAAACTGTAGTCTGGCTTTTTTTATGGCCGGTTTGGAGCAGTGGCTTCTTCCTTGCTGAGCAACCTTTCAGGTTATGTCGATATAGGACTCGTTTTACTGTGGATATAGATACTTTTGTACCTGTTTCCTCCAGCATCTTCACAAGATCCTTTGCTGTTCTGGGATTGATGTTCACTTTTCGCACCTAAGTACGTTCATCTCTAGGAGACAGAACGCGTCTCCTTCCTGAGCGGTATGACGGCTGCGTGGACCCATGGTGTTTATACTTGCGTACTATTGTTTGTACAGATGAACGTGGTACCTTCAGGCATTTGGAAATTGCTCCCAAGGATGAACCAGACTTGTGGAGGTCTACAATTTTTTTCCTGGGGTCATGGCTGATTTCTTTTGATTTTCCCATAATGTCAAGCAAAGAGGCACTGAGTTTGAAGGTAGGCCTTGAAATACATCTACAGGTACACCTCCAATTGACTCAAATAATGTCAATTAGCCTATCAGAAGCTTCTAAAGCCATGACATAATTTCTGAAATGTTCCATGCTGTTTAAAAGCACAGTCAACTTAGGGTATGTGAACTTCTGACACACTGGAATTGTGATAGTGAAATAATTTGTCTGTAAACAATTTTGGGAAAAAGTACTTGTGCCATGCACAAAGTAGATGTCCTAACCGACTTGCCAAAACTATAGTTTCTTAACAAGAAATTTGTGAAGTGGTTGAAAAACGAGTTTTAATGACTCCAACCTAAGTGTATGTAAACTTCCGACTTCAACTGTACCTACATAACCATTCAAAAGTTTGGGGTCACTTGGAAATGTCCTTGTTTTTTGAAAGAAAAGCAAAAAAGTCCATTAACATCAAATTGATCAGAAATACAGTGTAGACATTGTTAATGTTTTAAATGACTATTGTAGCTGGGAACATATCTACATAGGCGTACAGAGGCCCATTATTAGCAACCATCACTCCTGTGTTCCAATGGCATGTTGTGTTAGCTAATCCAAGTGTATCATTTTAAATGAATTATTGATCATTAGAAAACCCTTTTGCAATTATTTTAGCACAGCTGGAAATTGTTGTACTGATTTAAAGAAGCAATAAACCTGGCCTTCTTTAGACTAGTTGAGTATCTGGAACATCAGAATTTGTGGGTTCGATTACAGGCTCAAAACTCGTCAGTCTATTCTTGTTCTGAGAAATGAAGGCTTTTCCATGCGAGGAATTGCCAAGAAACGGAAATTAACGTACAACACTGTAATACTCCCTTCATAGAACAGCGCAAACTGTGTCTAACCAGATATGAAAGAGTGGGAGGCCCCAGTGCACAACTGAGCAAGAGGACAAGTACATTAGTGTCTAGTTTGAGAAACAGACGCCTCACAAGTCCTCAACTGGCAGCTTGTACCCGTAACTAGTACCCGTAAAACACCAGTCTTAACTAGAGGTTGACCGACTATGATTTTTCAACGCCGATACCGATTATTATTGGAGGACCCAAAAAAAGCCGATACCGATTAATCGGCGACTTTCTTTTTTCTTTTTTTTTCTTTTAATATATATTTGTAATAAATTACAACAATACTGAATGAACAATGAACACTTATTTTAACTTAATATAATACATAAAATCTATTTAGTCTCATAAGTATTGAAACATGCTCAATTTGGTTTAAATAATGCAAAAACAGTGTTGGAGAAGAAAGTAAAAGTGCAATGTGTGCCATGTAAAAAAAATAAAAAAAATAAAAAAGCTAACATTTGAAAGTTGGTGGTTCAATATTCCCAGTTTTTCAATATTCCCAGTTATGACGTTTTAGGTTGTAGTTAATATAGGAATTATGACGCGTCGACTATTTCTCTATACCATTTGTATTTCATATACCTTTGACTATTGGATGATGTAATAGGTACTTTAGTATTGCCAGCCTAATCTCGGGAGTTGATAGGCTTGAAGTCATAAACAGCGCTATGCTAAGCATTGCTAAGAGCTGCTGGCAAACGCAGTAACGTTTGAATGAATGCTTACGAGCCTGCTGCTGCCTACCATCGCTCAGTCAGACTGCTCTATCAAATTATAGACTTAATTATAACATAATAACACACAGAAATACGAGCCCTAGGTTATTAATATGGTCAAATCCGGAAACGATCATTATGGAAAGAAAACGTTTATTCTTTCAGTGAAATACGGAACCGTTCCATATTTTATCGAACGGGTGGCAACCCTAAGTCTAAATATTGCTGTTACATTGCACAACCTTCAATGTTATGTCATAATTATGTACAATTCTGGCAAATTAGTTTGCAAAGAGCCAGGTGGCCCAAACTGTTGCATATACCCTGACTCTGCGTGCAATGAATGCAAGAGAAGTGACACAATTTCCCTAGTTAATATTGCCTGCTGACATATTTATTTGAACTTAATATGCAGGTTTAAAAAATATATACTTCTGTGTATTGATTTTAAGAAGGGCATTGATGTTAATGGTTAGGTACATTCGTGCAAAAATGCAAAAAATATTATAATTTTTTGCGAATGCGCTTTCGTTAAATCTTCCCCCGTTTGGCGAAGTAGGCTGTGATTCGATGATAAATTAACAGGCACCGCATTGATTATATGCAAAGTTGAACAAGGTAGTTAACCTAGTAATATCATCAACCATGTGTAGTTAACTAGTGAATATTTGAATATTTTTTAAAATATTTTTTTATAAGATAAGTTTAATGCTAGATAGCCACTTACCTTGGCTCCTTGCTGCACTAGTGTAACAGGTGGTCAGCATGCCTCACAGTTTCCTTGTGGAATGCAATAATCAGGTTTATGAAAACTTGAAATCGGCCGATTAATCAGTCGACCTCTAGTTTCAACGTCAACAGTGAAGAGGGGACTCGGGTATGCTGGCCTTCTAGGCAGAGTTCCTCTGTCCAGTATCTGTGTTCTTTTGCCCATCTTAATCTTTTCTTTTTATTGGCCAGTCTGAGATATGGCTTTTTCTTTGCAACTTTTTCTTTGCAACTGCCTAGAAGGCCAGCATCCCGGAGTCACCTCTTTACTGTTGATGTTGAGACTAATGTTTTGTGCAAAGCTGTCAAGGTAAAGGGTGGCTACTTTGAAGAATCTCAAATATACAATATATTTTCATTAAACACTTTTTTTTTGTTGGTTACTACGTGATTCCATATGTGTTATTTCATAGTTTTGATATCTTCGCTATTATTCTACAATTTAGAAAATAGTAAAAATAAAGAAAAACCCTTGAATGAGAAGCGTGTCAACTTTTGACTGGTGTACTGTGTATGTATGTTATTTACAATTTAGGATATTGTATTGCATTTTCTAACCTTTCTGTATTTTGTTTTCAAACAGGAAGGCCCTCCTCTTGCTCAAAAAGAAGAGATACCAGGACCAGCTCCTAGACAAGACGGAAAACCAGATTAGCAACCTGGAGCGCATGGTAAATAGTTTAAACATTTTTCAAACATTCACTCTCACACCACCAGGAATAGTATAACATGGTAATTTATTCATTACTGTAATACGGGATGTATTGCATCGTAGCAACAAAAAAAAAAAACGTTTTGCAACAGAAACCGCTTTGCAACAAAACCAAACGTTTTTTTAGATACGTCCCTCTGTTTCGTTCTGTTTGCTTCCATTTGGTTCCTAGTGTATACCCACCTGTACTCAACTAATGCTTTCTAATCTTGTTTTCTTTAGTGTCAAGACATTGAGTTTGCCCAGATTGAGATGAAAGTCATTGAAGGCCTTAAAGTTGGAAACGATTGCCTGAAGTCATTGCATGAGGTATGTGAAGGTTTCGGAGATCTCAGTATGTTCTCTATGCAACTTCCCTATGACATAGATGGGTAGCATACTGTATGTGTTTTTCCATAAGCCATCAGTAAGAAAAATAGGTTGCTTAGGGAGTTTCACATATAGATTTCGGTACCCCCGTTCGGTTTCTTGGAGCGTTTGTGTGAGTTCTACAGAATAAGTTTAGCTTTCACAACACCTGAAAATAACCGTTTCAGGATGCGACTTGTCAGACACACCTTCTACATGATGTTAGCGAGCTAGCTTGCTTGTAACGGGCACAAAGTTTCACTTGAATTGCGCTACCGACTCTTAATACCTGGTACTCCTGTCCTGGATGTTGGACCTGCTACTCGTGCATTGTTAGTTTCAGCCAGGGTTAGTTTCAGCCAGGGTTAGTTTCAGCCAGGGTTAGTTTCAGCCAGGGTTAGTTTCAGCCAGGGTTAGTTTCAGCCAGGGTTAGTTTCAGCCAGGGTTAGTTTCAGCCAGGGTTAGTTTCAGCCAGGGTTAGTTTCAGCCAGGGTTAGTTTCAGCCAGGGTTTGTTAGCAGTAAAGTATGGATCAGGCTACTAAATGCTCCAGAATCCGCATCATACAGGGGATATGTGAAAGCGCCCTTAGTTACCTTCATTGCATCTGCAGTCCAAATAGCATTCCACCTGAATAATCCATGGATAAAACATTGGCTTCCCTGTACTTACTGTTTTGTTCTTTCGTATTAGGTGATGTCCATCGAGGATGTGGAGAGAATTATGGATGAGACCCAAGAAGCCATTGAATACCAGAGGGTAAGGTCCCCACTGTTTCTTTTTACAGAGGCGTTACTATCTTACTGAAATTACTGTATTTTGTTGATATTTATTTGTACCTTTTGATCTATCTTCAGGAAATAGATGAGATGCTGGCAGGTTCCCTGACACAGGAGGATGAAGATGCTATACTGGCTGAACTGGAGGCCATCACTCAGGTCAGTCTGAATTACTCAACAACAACACTGGCTGGCAAGGCAGAAACCATCTCATCGTGAGACTGTCAACCTGGACAGTATCTCTCTATCAATAGAATGTTCTATTTCATACAAATTAGAGGTCGACCGATTATGATTTTTCAACACCGATTTATTGGAGGACCAAAAAAGCCGATACCGATTAATCGGCCGGTTATTTTTTTTAAATTATTATTATTTTTGGTAATAATGACAATTACAACAATACTGAATGAACACTTATTTTAACTTAATATAATACATCAATAAAATCAATTTAGCCTCAAATAAATAATGAAACATGTTCAATTTGGTTTAAATAATGCCAAAAAACTAAGTGTTGGAGAAGAAAGTAAAAGTGCAATATGTGCCATGTAAGAAAGCTAACGTTTAAGTTCCTTGCTCAGAACATGAAACATATGAAAGCTGGTGGTTCCTTTTAACATGAGTCTTCAATATTCCCAGGTAAGAAGTTTTAGGTTGTAGTTATTATAGGAATTATAGGACTTTTTCTCTATACGATTTGTATTTCATATACCTTTGACTATTGGATGTTCTTATAGGCACTTTAGTATTGCCAGTGTAACAGTATAGCTTCCATCCCTCTCCTCGCCGCTACCTGGGCTCGAACCAGGAACACATCGACAACAGCCACCCTCGAAGCAGCGTTACCCATGCAGAGCAAGGGGAACAACTACTCCAAGTCTCAGAGCGAGTGACATTTGAAACGCTATTAGCGTGCACCCCGCTAACTAGCTAGCCATTTTACATCGGTTACACCAGCCTCATCTCGGGAGTTGATAGGCTTGAAGTCATAAACAGCGCAATGCTTCAAGCATTGCGAAGAGCTGCTGGCAGAACGCACGAAAGTGCTGTTTGAATGAATGCTTACGAGCCTGCTGGTGCCTACCATCGCTCAGTCAGACTGCTCTATCAAATCATAGACTTAATTATAACATAATAACACACAGAAATACGAGCCCTAGGTTATTAATATGGTCGAATCCGGAAACTATCATCTCGAAAACAAAACGTTTATTCTTTCAGTGAAATACGAAACCGTTCCGTATTTTATCTAACGGGTGGCATCCATAAGTCTAAATATTCCTGTTACATTGCACAACCTTCAATGTTATGTCATATTTACGTAAAATTCTGGCAAATTAGTTCGCAATGAGCCAGGCGGCCCAAACTGTTGCATATACCCTGACTCTGCGTGCAATGAACGCAAGAGAAGTGACACAATTTCCCTAGTTAATATTGCCTGCTAACCTGGATTTCTTTTAGCTAAATATGCATGTTTAAAAATGTATACTTCTGTGTATTGGTTTTAAGAAAGGCATTGATGTTTATGGTTAGGTACACGTTGGTGCAACGACAGTCCTTTTTCGCAAATGCGCACTGCATCGATTATATGCAACACAGGACACGCTAGATAAACTAGTAATATCATCAACCATGTGTAGTTATAACTAGTGATTATGATTGATTGTTTTTTATAAGATAAGTTTAATGCTAGCTAGCAACTTACCTTGGCTTCTTACTGCATTCGCGTAACAGGCGGGCTCCTCGTGAGGCAGGTGGTTAGAGCGTTGGACTAGTTAACCGTAAGGTTGCAAGATTAAATCCCTGAGCTGACAAGGTAAAAATCTGTCGTTCTGCCCCTGAAAAAGGCAGTTAACCCACCGTTCCTAAGCCGTCATTGAAAATAAGAATGTGTTCTTAACTGACTTGCCTAGTTAAATAAAGGTGTAAAAGAATATATATATATATATATATATTTTTTTTTTTTTATCGGCAAAATCGGCGTCCAAAATTACCGATTTCCGATTGTTATATGAACTTGAAATCGGCCCTAATTAATCGGTCATTCCGATTAATCGGTCGACCTCTAATACAAATGGAAGGTTCTATTTTGTAGACGAGCAGAGAAATATACATTCTAAAGTCCCTCCCACATTTCTCCATCTTGCTCTTATTATTCCTTTCTCTAAAACCTTGATTTGTTTTTGTATGTTTAGGGAGACCTTGACCTACCAGAGGTACCTGATGAGTCCCTGCCTGAAGTCCCAGAGGCAGCTGAGGAAGAACCAGAGCCGGGTCAAGGTTAGACTCCTCAGATATGTCAACATGCTGAATTACAATGAGGGTTAATTTCACGTTGAAAATGTGTTCAGCAGATTTGGATTCAGATTTAGGTTGAATACTCCACCAGTTGTAATAGACTACGTGATAACTAAGAGTCATTTTGAGTCTGTCTGGTTGTCTTTATTTCAGAGAGACCGAGGAAGAAGCAAGAACGGGAGATGTTGGCTGTCTAGAAACATGTTTGTTTGCCAGGGGACTTGGTACGCCGGCCACTATATCCCCCTAGTAGGGGTCTCATGCCCCAGCCACCAGAAACACACAGCCACAGAAAGATTATCTTCACTCACTGGAAGCAGAAGCATCTCTTCCGGTCCCTCACCGTCAAGACTGATGCTCCTGGTGCCCTGATAATCCTTGGCCTTGTGAGTCCCACTATGGCTCTATAGGGTTGTTGAGTCCAGAGGAGCCCTATCACTCCAACCATGGACATGGACCTTATTTTTCAGATCATTGCTTGCAGGTTCTTTCCTATTCTTTTTTATGTTTAGGGCCTATTTTGATTGTGCCTATTGCTTAAGTCCCTTGACAGGTGTGTTTTTTATCTTCTGTGAACAAAATTGTGATTAACGGACAAATGAATGCATGTCACTTTATTTATTTCCCTTCAACCTTTTGTGACTTAGGCTTATTATCTGACCACAGAACATATTATCTTTGGGAGGAATAGCCTACATTCATCTTTCAAAGTCATAACTATTGGGACTATTTTCAGAAACCTGACCTGTTTAGATGCGAAATCTTAGTTAAAAATGCCTTGATTCCTGCCAAACTGTCAGGAATGCATTTGACTTTGGCTTTGATTTCAACTTGTTGATTTGGGGACAGAATCCTTATAACAGCACTGACCTATTTGCTAAAGCAGCCATTTCATGTTTATTATCGTTCTTCCTCGCTGTCAAACTGTTTAACTAATCTAAAGCTACAGTTCCTTTTGGCTTGGGAATGAGTTTAGTGTCATTGGTGAAAGGAAGGGCTAATCGTATATTGTCAGTGGGCTTACTTACCTCTGTACCCCACAGACAACACCAGACAACACTGGTGTTATTATTGGATGCCTAGATTTGACTATGATTTCAGTCAAAGACATCCTCGCAGAGCCTGACATCCTAGCTATCTATCCAGTGAGTATTATGATATTAGGTCTGTCTTACAATGAAGTGTGATATTGGGTTGCTAACTGCCTGGGTCTGTAATATTTTACTGGCATATCATATAATGATTATCTTAGAGCTAATTATTTCTTTATCTGAAATGGAGGGCCTACATATAAAAGATAAGCATTACCAACATATTTGATGTAATATGTATGTGGACTATCAGACCAGATATGTATTGTATAAAATATATTACTGTTCTCTAATCTGTAGTGTCTCTCTGAGACACTCTTGATAATAACTGGAGACCATTTGGCAGTTATATCATATTGACAAACCTGTGGCGTGTCTATACGAAATCTCTTATTCTGTAACAATACAAGCATTTTTAAAGGTAGTGTTTGGCCAGTCTGGTTTTACTCGGTATGTTATATAAACAACCACTAGAGGGCAGCAAATAGCAGTATTTTTCTTGTTCATAAGCGGTACCTTGGTTAGTGAATGTATTGTGTGGAATGGGGTGCTGTCTCATGTTTTTATTATGTGTGCTGTGCATGTATATGGGACAGTAACTAAACTCAGCAAAAAAGAAATGTCCTCTCACTGTGAACTGAGTTTATTTTCAGCAAACTTAACATGTGTAAATATTTGTATGAACATCAGATTCAACAACTGAAAGAAACTGAACAAGTTACACAGACATGTTACTAACAGAAATGGAATAATGTGTCCCTGAACAAAGGGGGGTCAAACGTAACAGTCAGTATCTGGTGTGGCCACCAGCTGCATTAAGTACTGCAGTGCATCTCCTCCTCATGGACTGCACCAGATTTGCCAGTTCTTGCTGTGAGATGTTGCCCCACTCTTCCACCAAGGCACCTGCAAGTTCCTGGACATTTCTGTGGGGAATGGCCCTAGCCCTCACCCTCCGATCCAACAGGTCCCAGACGTACTCAATGGGATTGAGATCTGGGCTCTTCGCTGGCCATGGCAGAACACTGACATTACTGTTTTGCAGGAAATCATGAACAGAACAAGCAGTACGGCTGCTGGCATCGTCATGCTGGAGGGTCATGTCAGGATGAGCCTGCAGGAAGGGTACCACATGAGGGAGGAGGATGTCTTCCATGTAACGCACAGCGTTGAGATTGCCTGCAATGACAAGCTCAGTCCGATGATGCTGTGACACACCGCCCCAGACCATGATGGAAGCTCCACCTCCAAATCCATCCCGCTCCAGAGTACAGGCCTCAGTGTAACGCGCATTCCTTGGACGATAAATGCGAATCTGACCATCACCCCTGGTGAGACAACCGCGACTCATCAGTGAAGACCACTTTTTGCCAGTCCTGTCTGGTCCAGCGATGGTGGGTTTGTGCCCATAGGCGACGTTGTTGCCGGTGATGTCTGGAGAGGACCTGCCTTACGACAGACCTACAAGTCCTCAGTCCAGCCTCTCTCAGCCTATTGCAGACAGTCTGAGCATTGATGGAGGGATTGTGCATTCCTGGTGTAACTCGGGCAGTTGTTGTTGCCATCCTGTACCTGTCCCGCAGGTGTGATGTTCGGATGTTCCGATCCTGTGCAGATGTTGTTACACGTGGTCTGCCACTGCGAGGACGATCGGCTGTCCGTCCTGTCTCCCTCTAGCGCTGTCTTAGGCGTCTCACAGTACGGACATTGCAATTTATTGCCTTGGCCACATCTGCAGTCCTCATGCCTCCTTGCAGCATGCCTAAGGCACGTTCACGCAGATGAGCAGGGACACTGGGCATCTTTCTTTTGGTATTTCTCAGTCAGTAGAAATGCCTCTTTTTAGTGTCCTTAGCTTCCATAACTGTGACGTTAATTGCCTACCGTCTGGAAGCTGTTAGTGTCTTAATGACCGTTCCACAGGTGCATGTTCATTAACTTCTTATGGCTGCAATCCCGTTAATGGGATGATATGACAACAGCCAGTGAAAGTGCAGGGCGCCAAATTCAAAAAACAGAAATCTCATAATTAAAATTCCTCAAACATACATGTATCTTATACCATTTTAAAGGTAATCTTGTTGTTAATCCCACAAGTGTCCGATTTCAAGTCGGGTTTACAGCGAAAGCACCACAAACGATTATGTTAGGTCACTGCAAAATCACAGAAAAACACAGCCATTTTTCCAGCCAAAGACAGGAGTCACAAAAAGCAGAAATAGAGATAAAATGAATCACTAACCTTTGATGATCTTCATCAGATGACACTCATAGGACTTCACGTTACATAATACATATGTTTTGTTCGATAAAGTTAATGTATCCAAAAACCACAGTTTACATTGGCGCCATGTTCAGAAATGCTTCCAAAATATCCGGAGAAATTGCAGAGAGCCATGTCAAATAACATAAATACTCATCATAAACTTTGATGAAGGATATATGTTTTATATAGAATTAAAGATACACTTGTTCTTAATACAACCGCTGTGTCAGATTTCAAAAAGCTTTAAAAGAAATGTTTGTTTTGTTTGGTAATGTCCATCATTTATGTCCAAATAGCTATTTTTGTTAGCGTGTTTGGTAAACAAATCCAAGAAGCGCGTTCACTAAAAGCAGACAATGTCAAAAAGTTCTGTAACAGTCAGTAGAAACATGTCAAACGATGTATTGAATCAATCTTTAGAATGTTTTTAACATAAATCTTCAATAATGTTCCAACCGGCAGTAAGGGAACCTGAATAACAGCAAATAGCTGTTCTCTATGATTCACAAAAGGGAGATTTGAACCTGCGAGACGATTACAGGCAGGGAAAATTGAGTGAGTGGGGTGTGTAGGAGTTGAGGAGGCTGTTTTCAAGTTCTCCTGAAAAAGCCAGGTCTGCAGAGGAAGGCGACGTAATGATCTGGGGGATATGGGAGGCAGGGAGTGTGTGTCTGTCCCCTTGCTACCAATCCATCAGGCAGAATGCCACACACCACCCCCCACCCTGTGTTCAATTGGTTGTAGTTACCTACAGTTCCTGCTATGTTGCATGTCATTAGGGACCAATGTTGATTGATATTTATTCTCACCTGCTGTCTCAATTGAATAGGAAGCTGTCTCATTGTTGAGATGTTTAATTCTGTCCACCTGGACAAAAGGAATACCTATGTAAGAATCACAGAAGGTTGGTGGCACCTTAATTGGGGATAACGGGCTCATGCTAATGGCTGGAGTGGAATCACTGGAACGGTATCAAATACATCAAACATGGTTTGATGCCATTCCATTTGCTCCGTTCCACCCATTATTATGTGATGTCCTCCCCTAAGCAGCCTCCACTGGTAAGAATGCTGTTTGTTTACTATAGCTCAGCATTCAACACCATAGTCCCATTCAGGGCATCACAGTGCTAGAGGCGTCACTACAGACCCGGGTTGTATCACAACCGGCCGTGATCGGGAGTTCCAAAAGCGGCATACATTTGGCCCAGGGTTGTCCAGGTTAGGGGAGGGTTTGGCCGGGGTAGGCTGTCATTCTAAATAAGAATTTGTTAACTGACTTGCCTAGTTAAATAAAAGCTCATCACCAAGCTCAGCACCCTGGGACTGAACACCTTCCTCTGCAACTAGATCCGCCACACTGGCCATCAACACAGGGGCCCCTCTGGGGTGTGTGCTTGGTCCCCTCCTGTACTCTCTGTTCACCCATGACTGTGGCCTCAAATCCAATACCATCAGGTTTGCTGCTGACAACTGTGGTAGGACTGATCACCGGCCACGATGAGACAGCATATAGGGAGTAGGTTAGAGGCCTGGCAGTGTGGTGCCAGGACAACAACCTCTCCCTCAACGTCAGCAAGACGAAGGAGCTGATTGTGGACTACAGGAAAAGGAGGGGCGAGCACTCTCCCATCCACATCGACGGGGCTGTAGTGGAGCGGGTTGGGAGCTTCAAGTTCCTTGGCGTCCACATCACTAAGGAATGAACATGGTCCACACACCCACACTGTTGTGAAGAGGGCACAACACGGCCTCTTCCCCCTCAGGAGGCTGAAAAGATTTGACATGGGCCCTCAGATCCTTAGAAAGTGCTATAGCTGCACAATTGGGAGCATCTTCACTAGCTGCATCACTGCTTGGTATGGCAACCGCAAGGCACCCAACCACAATCCGCTACAGAGGGTGAGTACGGCCCAGTACATCACTGGGGTAGAGCTCCTTGCCATCCAGGACCTCTATACGAGGTGTCAGAGAAGGCCCCACAAAAATTAAGACTCCAGTTACCCAAGTCACAGACTGTTCTCTCTGCCGCAACATGGCAAGTGGGACCAGTGCACCAAGTCTAGAACCAACAGGACCCTGAACAGCTTCTAGCTCCAAGGCATAAGACTGCAAAACAGATCACTAAATGGCTAACCGGACTACTACCTGCACTGCCCCTTTTTTGTACTAGCTCTCTTGCACTGACACTATGCTCTCACACACTGGACTGTACCTACACACTCACATATTCTTACAGTACACTGACACACATAACATGCATACTGACCCATTTTCACACTCACCACAAAACGCTGCTGCTACTGTCTATTATCATCCTGTTGCCTAGTAACTTTATCCCTATGTATGTACTGTTCATAGCTACCTCAATTACCTCGTACCCTTGCACATCGACTCGGTACTCCTTGTATATAGCCATGTTATTTCCTACTCCTTGTATATAGCCATGTTATTTCCTACTCCCTGTGTATAGCCATGTTATTTCCTACTCCCTGTGTATAGCCATGTTATTTCCTACTCCCTGTGTATAGCCATTTATTTGCCTACTCCCTGTGTATAGCCATGTTGTTATTCACTGTATTTATTCCTCATGTCACTATTTTTTATTTTTTATTTAACGTTATCTTTAACTCTGCATTGTTAGTCTACACTTGTTGTTTAAGAAGCATGTGACAAATAACATGTGATCTTATTTAATTTTGGAAACCACTTGTGGGCCAACTACACTGAACAAAAATATAAACGAAACATGCAGGAATTTCAAAGAATTTACTGAGTTACAGTTCATATAAAGAAATGTCAATTGAAATACAATTACTAGACACCAATCTATGAATTTCACATGACTGAGAATACAGATACCTTTAAAAAAAAGATAGAGGCGTGGGTCAGAAAACCAGTCCGTGTCTGGTGTGACGAACATTTGCCCCTTGCTGCGCGACACATCTCCTTCACATAGAGTGGATCAGGCTGTGTGGGCTGTGGAATATTGTCCCACTCCTCTTCAATGGCTGTGCGAAGTTGCTGGATATTGGCGGGAACTGGAACGCGCTGTTGATCCAGAGCATCCCAAACATGCTCAATAGGTGGCATGTCTGGTGAGTATGCAGGCCATGGAAGAACTGGGACATTTTCTGCTTCCAGGAATTGTGTACAGATCCTTGCAACGTGGGGCCATGCATTATCATGCTGAAACATGAGGTAATGGCGGCAGATGAATGGCACAACAATGGGCCTCAGGATCAAGTTATGGTATTTATGTGCGTTCAAATTGTCATTGATAAAATGATATTGTTTTCGTTGTCCTTAGCTTATGCTTGCCCATACCATAACTCCACCTCCACCATGGGGCACTCTGATCACAATGTTGACATTAGCAAACCGCTCGTCGACACAACGACATACATACTGTCTGTGAACTGCCCGGTACAATTGAAACCGGGATTCATCCGTGAAGAGCACACTTCTCCAGTGTGCCAGTGGACATCGAAGATGAGCATTTGCCCATTGAAGTCTGTTACAACGCTGAACTGCAGTCAGGTCAAGATCCTGGTGAGGAGAACGAGCACACAGATGAGCTTCTCTGAAATGGTTTCTGACAGTTTGTGCAGAATTTATTTGGTTGTGTAAATCCACAGTTTCCTCAGCTGTCCGGGTGGCTGATCGTAGACGATCCTGCAGGTGAAGAAGCCGGATGTGGAGGTCCTGTGCTGGCTTGGTTACACGTGGTCTGCGGTTGTGAGGCTGTTTGGACGTACTGCCAAATTCTCTAAAATTATGTTTGAGGTGTCTTATGGTAGAGAAATTAACATTCAATTGTCTGGAAACAGCTCTGGTGGACATTCCTGCAGTCAGGAATGATATCTACTGCAGCCCTCATCCTCCACATACAACGCACGTTCTGCCAGTCACATTCTGTTAAAGGTCCCCAAAGCACACACATACCTGGGTTGCTCCTCTTTTCAGTTCGCTGAAGCTAGAGACTGGAACGAGCTCCAACAAACACTCAAACTGGACAGTTTTATCTCAATCTCTTCATTCAAAGACTCAATCATGGACACTTACTGATAGTTGTGGCTGCTTTGCGGGATGTATTGTTGTCACTACCTTCTTGCCCTTTGTGCTGTTGTCTGTGCCCAATAGTGTTTGTACCCTGTTTTGTGCTGCTGCCATGTTGTCATGTTGTGTTGCTACCATGTTGTTGTCATGTTGTGTTGCTACCATGCTGTGTTGTCATGTGTTGCTGCCATGCATGTTGTTGTCTTAGGTCTCTATGTAGTGTTGTGTTGTCTCTCTTGTCGTGATGTGTGTTTTGTCCAAGGCATTTTGCCTTTTGGTAGGCCGTCATTGTAAATAAGAATTTTTTCTTAATTGACTTGCCTAGTTCAATAAATTGCACGCTCTCTCAACTTGAGGTATTGTGTGACAAAACTGCACATTTTAGAGTTGCATTTTATTATCCCCAGAAAAGGTGCACTTGTGTAATGACCATGCTGTTTCATCAGATGATTGATATGCCACACCTGTCAGGATTATCTTGGCAAAGGAGAAATGCTCACTAACATGGATGTAAAAACACATTTCTGCACACAATTTGAGAGAAAGAAACTTTTTGTGCATATGGAACATTTCTGTGATATTTTATTTCATCTCATGAAACATGGGACCAACTCTTTACATGTTGTGTTTATATTTTTGTTCAGTATTGATTGTTCATCACACAAGCAATGGAAAAATAAAAAAATGCTTTTCAACAAAACTTAATTCAGGATTTTTACTGTTGGGTTATGTGTTCGGAGGGTTGTCAAAAGAGGTACCTAAACCCAGGGGTTGAGTGCCCTGTATATCTCAACAGTGTATAAGGTACTGTACTTTTTCCCCATCTGCATGTTTATAATGATATGTTTCTGGAATATTGGAGACGGACAGCAGCAGCACTGTTTTCCCTCCATTACAAAATAAAATAGAATAGAAAAACTTTATTTTTCACCCCCACCAGAATGTAAATTGCCCCATCACGAGCCTACTCAATGAAAGGTGACTGAAAATAGGTTTGGTATTCTATCCAAGGCCCGCTTGTAGAATAGGCCTTGACATTTAGAGATATTTTACAACAGGCTCTTGTAGTGCAGATCGTGACTTTCTGAATAAGGTGTGGAGTATTCCCCTACATACTGTAGCCAATACGAGAAAAGTGACTCCGTCCTACACACACACCCACTATACATCCCACTCACTAAGCCTATTCCTACATGAATAGCTATAGGCACAACTGTAACAGTTAAATAAAAATAAATAAACAGAGCTATTCAGTTGTATTTTGTACAATGTTCGATAATTACACTTGGTTCTACGCCATTATACGGTATATGTTATGCCGTATAATATAATTCTACGTATAACGTAGAATTTGTCAATTTACCTTGACCGCAAGAGCACAATCTGTTGAAATCATTATTGTTGTGTATAGAGATGTGTGTATGTGCTTGTAGTGTGTACTGAAGTCATTCAGGCATGCAGATGTTATGAATTATCTTTATGCAGAAGAGGCCACGCGGAGGCAGTGGTGTGGGCAGTGTTCGAGAGAGAGAGGAGGCAGAGCCCTTTAAAATGGCAAGCAGCGCTATCCCTATGACATGTTTCCCTCTGCGCTCCACGCGTGGTATAGCCTCCAGACTGCGTGGGCTAGTGTGGGTGCAGTAGACGAGTTTCGTATAAAAACCCTGATTCCCGGAGTCTCATATTACGCGCGTCCGCCTCCCTCTGTAGTTGTTTGTATTACTACGACTCCTTCCACCTACTTCGTGTTTTTCTTCAGTAGTATTTCTTAGGAAAGCTACCGTCACTAAAGAAATCTGTTCTATGGTTTTGGCTGAAGAAGATCCCACGATGTCTCGGACTGACGAGGTGCACCGTATAACGGAGAATGTCTATAAGGTAAGAACACACATGCAGCTGTCCATTCATTCCCGCTTCAATAATTCCTCCCTCGATTATTGTTTTCCTAAAGTGGGTTGATGAGTAGAGTCTCGTCAGCTGATGAAACCTGATAAGATTGTGGTTGCTGTTGGATACGTTTTGAACTTTGTTTTAGGCACAGGTCAAGATAAGTATAGGTTACCCTCTATATTCGAATATAACAAATCAAACTTCCTATTTATGTTATATATATATTACAATAGTCGAAACCATTAATAATGATAACGACTTTGGCATTTATGGTGTCCCGGGGAAATGTCCAATTTCACCCCATCCGTCCATAGATGGTCTTATCACGACTCCAAAATGATGCTCTTTTTCTCAGCAGTGAGTGACACATTGCTCGCAGTGACGCCAACAGCCATAGGCTCACAGGGGACAAAAAAACAAGTTCCCCAGTCCAAGTTTAATTTGAATACATCATTTTACTTAAGGATGTGTAACAAAGTGACAGTTTGCCTCGAGGCAGACCAACCTGGTCTCAGAGCATTTCGTATTATTCTGTACGGAAATCCGACACACTCCATTTACTATAATATGGTTCGTTTTGTATGGCATGTGTTAATTTGTGCACTCATTTCGTGTGATATGTTTTGAATTACAATTTGTGTATGGTACGAATTTGCAATGAAAATATGTTAAGAATTGGCTAAATGTACAATATGTTACAAAATGAGCAAAACTTATGAAATGTTACAAATACTAGCGAGGTGGCTAGGCACCTAACATAAGCTAGCTGGCTGGCTAAAGTTAACTAGGCTATGGGGTTAGGGTTAAGGTTAGGATTACGTTTAGGAGTTAGGTTAAAGGGTTAGGCCATTAGGGAAGGGTTTGCTAAAAGGGTTAAGTAACCATCTGTCTTATGTAACCATACAAAACTTAACATATCATACTAATTTCAGTGTTCCAGATTTACATTTACTATGTTACGTCTAGTCTATGAAACCAGGCTGGGCAGATAGGGACAGCTCAAATTGCATGGTATGAGATATTGCGTACCAGCAGTTCTGTCAGCCCACAGGAAGAGGTTAACTGACTTGCCTAGTTAAATAAAATGTGCACTTGAGCAAGGCACTTAACCCTAATTGTTTCTGTATCAGAGCGTCTGCTAAATGACTAAAATGTTTCTAGGCTGGGTAGTATTTAAAAATCAGGTAAAGTTTATATTAAAATAAAAAACGACCAGCTCTCACAGTAGGTGGGGTTCACCCAATAAAGCCTAGCTGCTGGGAGACATCTGTTAGGGGAGTTATAGGAGTCTCCTGTGTTGAGGAGGGATGAGTGTGTTGCAGCGATCAGTGAGGAGGGATGGGTGGCACTCTTTCTGTAATTACCATGTGAGGGTGTTGTTCTGTGTCTCAGAGGAGAAGAACTTGGCAAAATAAACATGTGAGCAAATATAATACAATTCAGAATAGTAGTGTCATGTTACTCATGTTCTCCCTCTGTTATCTTAGCAAGGTGGCTTATTAGCAGTGCTTGACTTGGGCAGGAGCTCAACTGAACTGAGTACCGGCAACTCATATTTTCTACTGTTTGAGTTCCTGCACCTCTTCTAGAATATTAGCTCAAAAGTTACTGCACCTAAATATAAACAGTAGCGACACTCCAAATTAGTATCGGCACCTATTTTAATTCAAGTCAAGCACTGCTTGTTAGAGATTCTGAACTATGGCAGTATTTGATGTTTTTTTCTCTACATATTTTCATCACCCTTTTCACCAAGCTAGAGGAGTTGATAGAGGGAATAAAGGACCGTCCCACGCTTGTTGAGACTCCCCTGTAGTCTAAAACTCCCCTCCTGCCATTTCCACAACAAAGCTCTCCTTTAGCAGAGCCAAGGGTGGAGGTGCTACTTTTGAGACTCACTGCACTGTAAGATGTTCTTGCATTCCAAATGGCACCCTATTCCCTTTGGACCAGGACCCATTGGGAGAAAGATGCCATTTGGGAGTCACGTGTTTTGTCCAAGCAGGCTAGATTTCAGGAAGGGAAGAGAGCGAGGGAGAAGTGCAAAGGGACAAGAGGTTGCACAACCTGTGAAAACTGGTCACTGTTCTCAGTTCTCCCTCTTATGACATAGTCAGATGGTAACCAGAGCCTAGTGGCTGCTAGGATGTAAGTTCTCTCTAGTTGATCTGTCATGGCCAGCCGCTACCATGCAACACAGACAGCACTGAGCTGTACACTCATATACGTACTCTCCTTTTGAGTTTAATTTCTAACACCTAGACCTGACCCTCCACATACCCCTGTAGGTAGACTTTAATGATCGGTGGTGGTGGAGCAGCAGCCTGATGCTGAGACCAGTAGGAGATGTGTTGGGGTTGTTAATGAATGGCCAGGGTGGGGCCATGGAGAGGAATACGAGGAGAGGTGGTAGTCTAATGAGAGAGAGAGCCTTTATGATGGAGTAGTCTAATGAGAGAGAGTGCCTTGATGATGGAGTAGTCTAATGAGAGAGAGTGCCTTGATGATGGAGTAGTCTAATGAGAGAGAGNCCTTGATGATGGAGTAGTCTAATGAGAGAGAGTGCCTTGATGATGGAGTAGTCTAATGAGAGAGAGTGCCTTGATGATGGAGTAGTCTAATGAGAAAGAGTGCCTTGATGATGGAGTAGTCTAATGAGAGAGAAAGCCTTGATGATGGAGTAGTCTAATGAGAGAGATGGCCTTGATGATGGAGAAGATGGCAAGGCCATAAGGCGATCCTGTATTTGTATTTGTTATGGATCCCCATTAGCTACTCTTCCTGGGGTCGAGCAAAATTGAGGCAGTTTATACAATTTTAAAACATTACAATACATTCACAGATTTCACAACACACTGTGTACCCTCAGGCCCCTACTCCACCACATATGTACAGTACTAAATCCATGTGTATGTATAGTGCGTATGTTATTGTGTGTGTGTGTGTATTCATGTGTCTGTGCCAATGTTTGTGTTGCTTCACAGTCTCCGCTGTTCCATAAGGTGTTTGTTTTATCTGTTTTTTTTTTATTTTACTGCTTGCGTCAGTTACTTGATGTGGAATAGAGTTCCATGTAGTCATGGCTCTATGTTGTACTGTGTGCCTCCCATTGTCTGTTCTGAACTTGGGGGCTGTGAAGAGACCTCTTGTGGCATGTCTTGTGGGGTATGCATGGGTGTCCAAGCTGTGTGCCAGTAGTTTAGACAGATGGCTAAATAAGCCGAGAGAGATTGACATGCATATTATTAATATTAGCTCTCTGGGTACATCCAAGGGCCAGCCGTCCTGCCGTGTTCTAAACCAATTGCAATTTTCCTAAGTCCTTTTTTGTGGCACCTGACCACACGACTGAACAGTAGTTAAGGTGCGACAAAACTAGGGCCTGTAGGACCTGCCTTGTTGATAGTGCTGTTCTGCCTTGTTGATAGTGCTGTTAACAAGGCAGAGCATTGCTTTATTATGGACAGACTTCTCCCCATCTTAGCTACTACTGCATCAATATGTTTTGACCATGACAGTTTGCAATCCAGTGTTACTCCAAGCAGTTTAGTCATCTCAACTTGCTCAATTTCCACATTATTCATTACAAGATTTAGTTAAGGTTTAGGGTTTAGTGAGTGTTTTGTTCCAAATACAATGCTTTTAGTTTTAGAAATATTTAGGGCTAACTTATTCCTTGCCACCCACTCTGAAACTAACTGCAGCTCTTTGTTGAGGGTTGCAGTCATTTCAGTCGCTGTAGTAGCTGACGTGTATACTGTTGAGTCATCCGCATATATAGAAACTCTGGCTTTACTCAAAGTCAGTGGCATGTCGTTAGTAAAAATGTTAAAAAGCAAGGGGCCTAAACAGCTACCCTGGGGAATTCCTGATTCTAACTGGATTATATTTGATAGGCTTCCATTAAAGAACCCTCTGTGTTCTGTTAGACAAGTAACTCTTTATCTACATTATAGCAGGGGGTGTAAAGCCATAACACATCATTCTTTTGAGCAGCAGACTGTGATCAATAATGTCAAAAGCTGCACTGAAGTCTAACAACATCCTGTGTTTTGGAATGAGAGGGACAGTCAGTCAGTCAGTCAGTTAATCAGTCAGTGGGGGGATATTTTCCTGATCAGCAGGCTGCATCATTAAAGAGCCCAGCAGGAGAGGGAGAGATGGAGTGGTGGAGAAACGCAGAGGATAGGAGATTAGTAGCTGCACTGGTAATTTGACCCACGGCTGGGGGCCTATTTTTGGGAGACGGATGCTACCTGACGGGGGCTGTAAGTGTGTGTGTGCATGCATGCATACAACTCTTGGGCTGGTAGAGTGGTGTGTGTTTCAGCATGGGTTAATCTCTCTAAGGGCCTCTCTAAAGAAACACTTAGAGGCCTTGATTTGTTCATTAAACACCTGACCAGATGAGTGACAGCTTCTATTACATACCATACAACCAGGTCTGTTACTGAGGGTGAATGTGAAGGAGATGATAAATGTTTAAGCATTTATTTATTTATTCAGTATTTATTCAAGAGCAAGCGCTTTCAATCAGTATCACCTCATGCAGTTAATTCATTGGTCAATTGCATTTCAACTGTATCAGTTTTACATGGCAGATCACATTACAGGTGTATCTAATTAACTAATTGCTCAATCCACATCATAACAGGTATGCTGAGAATGTTCTAGATCTCTCAAACTCAACTCTGGACCTCAAAGCTAGTTCCTCTGCTTGTTTTCATTGTTCCCTTCTAATATGGGACTGATTTCGACCTGGCACACCAGGTGTGTGGTATTCATTATCACGTATAAAACCAGCAGGCACTGACCTTATATGGTAAGCATTGAATACCACTGTTCTAGAGAGTCCATGTTTGAAAGGTGAGCTGTTATTTTAGCACCTGATACTCCCAATTGTTTTATCTTGCTCAAGTTTTATCCTCAGTGTACTTTTCAAGCCTTTAAGTGCACAAGACAATGGCTGGTCTTGTCACAGGGAGGAGGAGGAGAAGAAGACGAGCTGGATGCTTGCAGTGGAGGCTCCTCAGAGGAGGAAGGGGGAGACCATCCTCAGTGAATTTCATAAAATTTGAGAAACATTAAAGTTATCCTATTTAGATAAAACTATACTAAATATATTAATGTCACCAAATAATGTATTAAAACACATTGTTTTGCAATGACGGTCTACAGTAGCCTCAAAAGGACTCAGTAGCACCATGGTGTAGCCGGAGGACATCTAGTTTCCGTCATCCTCTGGGTACATTGACTTCAATTCAAATCCTAGGAGGTCCATAATTCTCACCCCCTTCCATAGACTACCACAGTAATTATGACAACTTCCGGAGGATGTCCTCCAACCTATCAGAGCTCTCTTGCAGCATGAACTGACATGTTGTCCACCCAATCAAAGGATCAGAGAATGAATCTAGTACTGAAAACACATATTGTGTTACTTTTTATTTATTGTGTTTTTATTATTACTTTTTATTTTAGCTTACTTGGTAAATATTTTATTCTTCTTGAACTGCACTGTTGTTTAAGGGCTTGTAAGTAAGCATTTCACGGTTAAGTCTACACTTGTTGTATTCGGCGCATGTGGCAAATAAAGTTTGATTTGATAAGCTACAGCTAGCTAGCACTGCAGTGCATAAAATGTGGTGTGTAGTTGACTCAAAGAGAAAGACAATAGTTGAACAGTTATGAACAAATTAATTTCTTCCAAAATGAAGGAGAAGCAAGAGAGAGCGAGAGCTAGCTAAGTGATCATGCTGTTTGTATGTGGCTGCTATGAAAATTAACTGTTTGCGCATGATCAGGGGTGTATTCATTCCGGGCGATTCAGTTGAAAAACATTTCTCAAATGGAAGCAAACGGAACGAAACGGGAATAAACATACCTGAATATGTCCCATAGAAACTGTCGTTTGCAACTGTTGGACTAATGATTACACCCTAGATCAGCTAGATGCAGGCAAGAGTCACCTTGATTACTAAAAAATGTAATTCAGAGGCTAGGTTGTAGCAACCTCATGATGGGTATAGGGACCATTTGAGTATCATGTAATAGTCTAAACCTATCAATGTTACATTGAACTGGGTGAATGGAATATGAATGACAGTCATCCAATATGCTGTAATAGAAATAATACCATGCTCAGAAAGAAAATTATCATCCGCCCTCATCTTAAATGGCACCGACCGCCACTGATGCTAGCAGATGGTGTATTATTAACAAAGGGATTTATTTCATCAAGACAAGGTGTGAACATCACTCTGTTTGGGAGCTGAGGGGGGGAAATGCTTAGCCATAGCAGTAAATTGTGTGTCATCCCCTGAGAAGCGGGTATATTGGCAGCCTGTCTGTGACGGGGTGCAGTGTGGCAGTGCAGTCTCTCTGAAGACCTTGCTATGGCCTGGCAGCTGCTTGCTGAGTAATCTACAAGCTCGCTCAGACTCCAAGAAGACAAGATGCCGTCTGCAACATTTGGCTGTGTGACTCACACGCAGATGTGTGTGTGCATACGTGTGGGCAGTGTCTCACGACTATATGTGTGTGTGTATGCCTCTGCCTACATACTTGGCTTGGCCCTGAAAGGAGGACACCCCCACCTCCAGACAATCTGCTGTTTATACCTATTACAACCTCTGCACACACACACACACTTCAACATTGTGTGGGTGTGTCAGAGCTTAATCATCCTGGCTCGCTTGCTCAATTGATAGTCCAAGTGAGTATTTCTCTATTAAATTACTTTTTAGCATTTGCCACAGATCGTTGAAACACTTTGAGATAAATGATATAGTTTCAATAGTGATATTTGACCGCTCCATCTCAGTGAGTTATTATTGTGAAATACGTCACTGAATATAATCAAAGCAAAGCTCATGTCTGAATATGGAAAATAATCATAAGGCTACATATACTGTACATATACAGTTGAAGTCGGAAGTTTACATACACCTTAGCCAAATACATTTAAACTCAGTTTTTCACAATACCTGACATTTAATCCGAGTAAAAATTCCCTGTCTTAGGTCAGTTAGGATCAACACTTTATTTTGAGAATGTGAAATGTCAGAATAATAGTAGAGAGAATGATTTATTTCAGCTTTTAATTCTTTCATCACATTCCCAGTGGGTCAGAAGTTTACATACACTCAATTAGTATTTGGTAACATTGCATTTAAATTGTTCAACTTGGGTCAAACGTTTAGGGTAGCCTTCCACAAGCTTCCCACAATAAGTTGGGTGAATATTGGCCCATTCCTCCTGACAGAACTGGTGTAACGGAGTCAGGATTGTAGGCCTCCTTGCTCTGACCCACTGGAATTATGATACAGTGAAATATAAGTGAAATAATGTCTGTAAACAATTGTTGGAAAAATTACTTGTGTCATGCATACAGTAGATGTCCTAACCAACTTGCCAAAACTATAGTTTGTTAACAAGAAATTTGTGGAGTGGTTGAAAAACAAATTTTAATGACTGCAACCTAACTATGTAAACTTCCGACTTAAACTGTATCATACATATGATATATATTATACATATCAAACATATATTATACATTTATACATATCCTACATATCATACATACATGTATCGTACATATCATACATGGATAGGGAAGGTTGCCTCACAGTTATTTTCAGGTCTCTCCAGAGATGTTCGATCGGGTTCAAGTCCGAGCTCTGGCTGGGCCACTCAAGGACATTCAGAGACTCGTCCCGAAGCCACTCCTGCGTTGTCTTGGCTGTGTGCTTAGGGTTGTTGTCCTGTTGGAAGATGAACCTTAAAAATCAAATTGTATTTGTCACATGTGCCGAATACAACAGGTGTAGGTAGACCTTACCGTGAAATGCTTACTTACATAACCAACAATGCAGTTTTAAGAAAAATAAGAGTTAATATAAAGTAAAAAATAAAAAGTGTGGCATTTGATTAGCTGTTCAGCAGTCTTACGGCTTGGGGGTAGAAGCTGATAAGAAGCCTTTTGCACCTAGATTTGGCGTTCCGGTACCTCTTTCCATGGAGGTAGCAGAGAGAACAGTCTATGTTGACTAGGGTGGCTGGAGTCTTTGGCAATTTTTAGGGCTTTCCTCTTGCACCACCTGGTATAGAAGTCCTGGGTGGCAGGAAGCTTGGCCCCAGTGATGTACTGGGCCATACCCACTACCCTCTGTAGTGCCTTGCGGTTGGAGGCCGAGCAGTTGCCATACCAGGCGGTTATGCAACCAGTTGCCATACTAGGCGATGATGCCACTTCGCCCCAGTCTGAGGTCCTGAGCCCTCTGGAGCAGGTTTTCATCAAGGATCTCTCTGTCCTTTGCTATGCTCATCTTTCCCTCGATCCTAACTAGTCTCCCAGTTCCTGCAGAAAAACAGCCCCACAGCATGATGCTGCCAACATGCTTCACCATAGGTGTGGTGCTAGGTTTCCTACAGATGTGATGCTTGGCATTCAAGCCAAAGAGTTCAATCTTGGTTTCATCAGACCAGATAATCTTGGTCTGAGAGTCGTTTAGGTGCCAAAGGCAAACGTCAAGAGGGCTGTCATGTGCCTTTTACTGAGGAGTGGCTTTCGTCTGGCCACTCTACCATAAAGGCCTGATTGGTGGAGTGCTGCAGAGATGGTTGTCCTTCTGGAAGGTTCTCCCATCTCCACAGAGGACCTCTGGAGCTCAGTTTGGCCGGGTGGCCAGTGCTAGGAAGAGTCTTAGTGGTTCTAAACTTCTTCCATTTAATAATGATGGAGGCCACTGTGTTCTTGGGAACCTTCAATGCGGCATAATTTTTTTGTACCCTTCCCCAGATCTGTGCCTCGACACAATCCTGTCTCGGAGCTCTACAGACAATACCCTCGACCTCATGGCTTGGTTTCTGCTCTGGCATGCACTGTCAACTGTGGGACCTTATATAGACAGGTGTGTGCCTTTCCAAATCATGTCCAATCAATTTAATTTCCCACAGGTGGACTCCAAGTTGTAGAAATATCAAGGATGATCAATGGAAACAGGATTTAATTAACTGAGCTCAATTTTGAGGCTCATAGCAAAGTGTCTGAATACTTATGTAAATAAGGTGTTTCTGTAGGCGACGCAAACGTTTGTGCCTTGCATACTCCCTTAAAAGACCTTCGCTTGGAAAACGAGAAATATTACTGTTTGTCCCTCTTGAGACGCCAGAGCAACAACATAGCCAGTATACACTTCCTTAAGATAAATAAAAAAAATCTAATTCATTTTGACGTTTTTGCCAAGGAGGTTTTAGTTGCACAATTTTACATCTAACTAAAATCAGGGTTGGGGTCAATTTCTATTTAATTTCCAATTCCAAATTCTATTCCTTGCAAGCAGAAGAACAGCATCCCGACCGTGAAGCACGGCATCATCATGTTGTGGGGTTACTTTGCTGCAGGAGGGACTGGTGCACTTCACAAAATAGATGGCATCATCATGTTGTGGGGGTGCTTTGCTGCAGGAGGGACTGGTGCACTTCACAAAATAGATGGCCATGAGGGAGGAAAATTATGTGGATATATTGAAGCAACATCTCAAGACATCAGTCAGGGAGTTAAAGCTTGGTCGCAAATGGGTCTTCCAAATGGACAATGACCCCAAGCATACTTCCAAAGTTGTGGCAAAACGGCTTAAGGACAACAAAGTCAAGGTATTGAGTGGCCATCACAAGCCCTGACCTCATCCTATAGAAAATTTGTGTGCAGAACTGACAAAGCATGTGCAAGCAAGGAGGCCTACAAACCTGACTCCGTTACACCAGCTCTGGGCCAATATTCACCCAACTTATTGTGGGAAGCTTGTGGAAGGCTACCCGAAATGTTTGACCCAAGTTAAACAATTTAAAGGCAATGCTACCAAATACTAATTGAGTGTATGTAAACTTCTGACCCACTGGGAATGTGATGAAAGATATAAAAGCTGAAATAAATCATTCTCTCTACTATTATTCTGAAATTTAACATTCTCAAAATAAAGTGGAGATCCTAACTGACCTAAGACAGGGAGTTTTTACTCTGATTAAATGTCAGGAATTGTGAAAAAACTTAGTTTAAATATATTTGGCTTAGGTGTATGTAAACTTATTACTTCAACTGTATATACTGTTACACACACACTTATCAAATAGTTTTCCATACGTAAGTTAAGGCCATGCAACCTGAGTTGAAACCTGAGTGAGGTGCACATGTACAGTACATAAACAGATGCATGCGCCATATATTTATGTGATGGACACTTGATATGGTCACATGATATTGTTGTGGTATGTCACAAAATCATGTTACGACCACACATAACAATATTCATTTTATATATCAATATCTTGCTAAGTCTTGCTAAGTGGATGGATCTCTACAGAAGGTGTAAATGGTACAGCCAAATGGATACTTGCAATATCAGAAATAGATACTTTATAATATTTTACTTATTTAAACTATGTACAAGAACAACATCAATAACAATGTCAGTGATAGACAAGGTAGTTATATGCATACAATCAGGGGTAAAGTGGTGGAGCAGCAGGATCAAAACAAAATAATAGTAGCAGAAACGTATGGTGTGTGTGTCAGGAGAGAGTCATTTGAATAGTTTACTGCGGAGCCCCTAGTCCCACTCAACATGCCTCAGATATCTCTTTTGTCCCACGTCCCACACATGCGGTGACCTCACCCAGCATAACTAGTGCGTCCAGAGATGCAATTTGTCTTATAGTCACTCAATGCCTACATTTACCTACACTGTACCCGCACCCTACCATACCCCTGTCTGTACATTATGCCCTGAATCTATCCTACCATGCGCAGAAATCTGCTCCTTTTATTCTCTGTCCCCAACGCTCTAGACGACCAGTTTTGATAGCCCTTAGCCGTACCCTCATCCTACTCCTCCTCTGTTCCTCTGGTGATGTGGAGGTTAACCCAGGCTCTGAATGTCCCCAGACGCTCTCTTTTGTTGACTTCTGTAACCGTAAAAGCCTTGGTTTCATGCATGTTAACATCAGAAGCCTCCTCCCTAAGTTAGTTTTACTCACTGCTTTAGCACACTCCGCCAACCCTGATGTCCTTGCGTGTCTGAATCCTGCCTTCGGAAGGCCACACAAAATTCTGAGATTTCCTTCCAGTTCTCTGCTGCCAATGACTGGAACGAATTGCAGAAATCGCTGAAGTTGGAGACTTATATCTCCCTCACTAGCTTTAAACATCAGCTAACCGATCAGCTAACCGATCACTGCAGCCCATCTGTAAATAGCCTATCCAATCTACCTACCGCATCCCCTTATTGTTTTTATTTACTTTTTGCTCTTTTGCACACCAGTATTTCTACTTGCACATCATCATCTGCACATCTATCTCTCCACTGTTAATTTGCTAAATTGTAATTACTTCGCTACTATGGCCTATTTATTGCCTTACCACTTCACGCCATTTGCACAGACTGTATATAGACTTTTTTCTATTGTGTTATTGACTAAGTTTCTTTATTCCATGTGTAACTCTGTTGTTGTTTGTGTCGCACTGCTTTGCTTTATCTTGGCCAGGTCGCACTTGTAAATGAGAACTTGTTCTCAACTGGCCTAAATGGTTAAATAAAGGTGAAAAAAATAAAAAAATAAAAATAGAGGCACTGCAGATAGTACTGATGACTGATTCGTCTGAACCACACATGAACAAGGGAATCTATAATCGGGGAGAGCCTGTTTCTGCCCTGCCCTTGACTTTGGTGCAGGGCATGTGATGTCCATAGCAAAACTCCCTAATCTTCTCAAAAATATGTTTGTCAAGCTGTGTCCAGTCCAGGTGGTGCTTGTACAGGCAGACCATTTATGGGAGGAAGTATGTCAGCGTTGCGCAGAAGCTGAAACCTCGTCCCGACAGTCCGAACGCTCCTTGGCGACAACAACACCAGGCTCCAGAGCATCGGAGCTGTAAAACAAGGAATAACAACATAAAAAAAATCGGAAGACATTACAACCCTGCACAACATCAATTCACCTCCCAAGTTTAGATAAGAATAACCACATACAATGCAATGAAAATTATTTTCACCTACAGTGCTGGTACTGCTTGATCTATGGCAGCTGCCTGAAGTACGGAGTCAGGTGTTGTTGCCAGCCATAGCTTTCCACCAGCACCGTACCATCATCTAGTCCAACCAGCTGTGAGATGTTGACCCCTGCCACAGTGCTGTCCTTCACAACACCAGCAATCTCAGACAAAGTGTTCATTCTGGTCTTTCTAAAGCACTGCTTGATGAGGCCTGAGCACCAGCCGGGGGCAAACTTGGTGTGACCTGTGATCAGGAAATGAAGGTTCAGACTGTGGTGGAGCTTGTGCATGGTCCGCCAGGCACAATACCAGAGCACAAACTTGTTCTTGTTTTGGCCACTGCAGTTATCACAATTCAGGTCCACACGTGTTTCCCCAGTTGGTGAAGAAATGGTGCATGTAATTGATGACTGCATTGCTGCCTTTGCTTTCTTGGGCCAGCTCTCTTTTTGTTTTGATAGGAGGCATTAGACCATTCTCCTTGTATGACTGGTGGAGGAGAGTCAGGCGTGTTCTACTGATGCTGAAGACAAATTACAGATACAAATATTTTTGCTTTTTTATACAATAGATGTTCTCTCAGAATGCCATTTCAAATCACTACACCCAGTTCATACACGTAATGTTAGCTAGCCAGCCATCTAACGTCAGCTGGCTAGCGAACAGCAAGCTTTAACTAGCATTACCAACCGATTGTCATAGCTACCTAAAGTTAACCAAATAGGTTCAATGTTAGCTAGCTAACATTAGGCTATAACTAGCAATGCGAAATGGCATTCTGAGAAAACATCACTAACGTTACACACACTTTGTAAACGTAAATGAATGTTAGCTAGCAAGCCAGCCATCTAACCTCAGTTAGCTAACAGCAAGTTTTAACTTGGTCGTTTGTTTAGACATGTAACGTTAATGTTAGCTAGCTAAAATTTTTACTATAATCCCAATCACTAGAGTAACATTACTAGCAATACAAACCGATTGTCATAGCTAAAATTAACCAAGTAAGTTAGGTTCAATGTTAACGTTAGCTAGCAAGCCAGCCATCAAACTCCAGCTGGCTAGCTAACAGCAAGCCTTAACTTGCGATGAAAACAACTTTCTGACAAAAGCTTCTCGACAGACTGCAACCCCTTTCATTAATAAGACGTCCTGTGTCGTTTCCGTTTAGTTTGCACAGCTTGTTTGGCCCGTTGTGTTCCACTGATCTAAAAACTCGGTCAACTTCTTCCATGACAACAACACTGTTGATCGCCGTTTCTTCCCCATCACCGTCATTTCAAAGACTACAATGTCTTCAATGAAAATGTTTTTACCTAAATCAGGGATTTCCTCATCGTCTGATTCATTTTCAGAGTCAGAGAGAGTCAGCATGATACGATGTTCCTCCAGAAAGTAGTCCATCACAACATTTTCCCACTGACCTTTGTCGAAAGCACCTGATAAATTCAGGGCAGCAATGTTATTGAGAGTAGTAGCAACATATTTGCAGTTCTCCATGGCTATTAGTTATATGTATTAGTTATATCTTTAAAAAAACTGCAGTATAAAGGAATATCTACGTATAACGAGCAGCTAATTTTATAGACACAAGATGCTACACCGCAGAACAATCTGAAACTCATCTCTCGGCATGTCCAGCCCACTCATTATCTCAGATAATTAATCCATCTGACAGGTGTGGCATATCAAGAAGCTGATTAAATAGCATGATCATTACACAGGTGCACCTTGTGCTGGGGACAATTAAAGGCCACTCTAAAATGGACAGTTTTGTCACACAACACAATTCCACAGATGTCTCAAGTTTTGAGGGAACGTGCAATTGACATGCTTACTGCAGGAATGTCCACCAGAACTGTTGCCAGAGTATCTAATGCTAATTTCTCTACCATAAGGCGCCTCCAACAATGATTTAGAGTATTTGGCAGTACGTCCAACCGGCCTCACAATCACAAAACATGTGTATGGACGTCATGTGCCCCAGGTTGGGTTATGGTATGGGCAGCATAAGCTACGTACAACAAACACAATTACATTTTATTGATGGTGCACGGCCCCATGTCGCAAGGATCTGTACACAATTCCTAGAAGCTGAAAATGTCCCAGTTTGTCCATGGCCTGCATACTCACCAGACATGCTCTGGATCAATGTGTACGACAGCGTGTTCCAGTTCCCGCCAATATCCAGCAACTTTGCACGGTCATTGAAGAGGAGAGGGACAACATTCCACAGGCCACAATCAACAGCCTGATCAACACTATGCGAAGGAGATGTGTCGCACTGCATGAGGCAAATGGTGGTCACACCAGATACTGACTGGTTTTCTGATCCACGCCCCTGCTTTTCTTTTAAAGGTATCTGTGACCAACAGATGCATATCTGTATTCCCAGTCATGTTAAATCCATAGATTAGGGCCTAATTTATTAATTTCAATTGACTGATTTTCCTTATATGAACTGTAACTCAGTAAAATCTTTGCGTTTATATTTTTGTTCTGTACACATTAAGAAATGTATTATGATCATAAGACAAATTACCATCATCACTGAACAACTGTTTGACAATATAATGTACTCTAAGATTTCTGACAGAGTTTTTTTTGCTTGCCCGCCATTATTGCTGGCTAGGCTAGCCCTTACTTATAGGGAGATGGCAAGGACCCATAGTGATTGGTCCATCTGTATTTGTTTAGATTTGTAGATAGAACCCCATTGCGCCATGTTCAAATGGGTTTATACAGATAGAACTTTCTATTGTAAAAATGTTTTCTCACTTTTATGAGGATTAATTACCTGAGGCATGAAAAAAAATCACGACCGGGCTGATTGAAACATGAAATGCCAGTACAATTTTATAAATGCTGACAGACAATTTGTTTGTTTGACATGGTGGGATCTTTTTGTGTCTGTAAAATTAACTATGCGAGATATGGTGATGGAAATTCCTTTATGCGCATATATTGATATAATAACCATCATAGGGAAGTAAATTTAGAGTCAAGCGATTAAATGTTATTTGGTCCTCCCACTACGACTCAGGAAACCATGCTGTTTGTTAGGCTACAGATGAAATAAGTTATAAACTTCACAGGGTGGTGAAAGTGCAAGGTGATGAGCTTGATGCTCCTTTCCTATAAATATCGAGGATCTTATTCTGTTGACATGATGATCGATGCTTGTTTGACAAATATCATAATGTAGGTAGCCTTCCCACACACACTGTATCTGTGAGCTGTTGGCTAGAGCGCAAAGATCAGAGTGGGCACATTCGCTATATAACGCAACAGTTTTTGTGACAAAACCATCAGTAGAGTTAAAAATGCGATGGAAACCCATTTAACTTGTATTTTTCATCCAAGTCCATGGGATTTTTTTAACATATTGTTTTATGCAGATTTTAGAACATTTGCTTGAAAATATGTTGCAAATTGGATGGAAAACTAGCTAGTGAGTGTTAATTTAACTCCTGAATTAATCAACCTCTCATTCATTTTATGGAGAGTAGAATTCCACTATACCTATTGTATTTTTTCTTTATTTAGGCAGACACATTGAATGAAAGGGGGAGACGGGTATTAAACCCCTGGTCTCCAGAGCGGAAGCACATATTAACTTGTTGCCCACATGACCACGGCGCTGCACAATCCTGTAATGAGTCTTATTTCGAACTATGCATTTAAGCACTCAACAAAATGATGTGCAAATGTTACATAAAGGGTTTTGTTTGAATATTAAAAATGTGTAGCAAATCTGTTTGAGGTGTTTCCCAATATCATAAAAATTTATTTCGGTGATTATTATAATTGTTTTTAGAGCAAAACCAAGGGGGAAAAAACTGTTTAACGCAATAATGAATAATAGAGTAATCACTACCCAGTTGAATAGATTATTTAGCATTTTTTGGCATTATTTCATGCTGTTCACACAGCTTTAACTTAACTGATATTCACTAATTGGGTGGGTTATATTTGAGAATGTTTGTTACATCTTTATGATTGTATGTTTTAATTTGAAAAGGATCTTATTGTATTATTTTATATATTTTGCATGTTAAGCTAATTTCCAAATTCCTGAAAGTTTCAGTGCAGGGGACATTTCGAGGTTTACCAGGAAGATTCCCTTTTAGTTATTTGAGAGGTTAAATTGGTCTTTGGAACATGCCATGAGTTAAGGTAGTTGGATTGAGTTTTTCTTGAGTTGAAAGAAGTTTAGAGAAGGAATTGAATTATGTGAATTGTTGTGGCAGAATATTGAATTAGGAATTATAGTTTTGAATTGACTTAAAATTGGATTTTGAGATACTTTGAATTGAAGAGTTGCTATGGAATTTTGAATTGAATTGATGGAATTTATAGGGAGAGGGAATTTAATTGTAATTGACCCCAACCCTGACTAAAATGTTTGGTGCAGTATTTCTCAAGTGAAAAATGTACATGAAAACTAGTCATCTCTTGTTGAATGATAACAAACACTTCATTGAAGAATCCTGTCCATAGTTTCCACTCCTACTAGGAGTAGTACTGTTGCCCAGACTTTGGCTACTGAACTTCGACTTGCCTAAAGATTTTTTGTGTGTGCGCGCACAAAAAACAAAAAAATGCCAAACACCAAAACGAACAAAACACAAAATGTTGTCATAATATATGTGCAAACTTTGACTGGGAAGCATGCTTCAGGCTTTAGTCTCAGTGACATCCCAGGTTGTTTTACACCTGCTACACCTGTCAGAACAAACTGTGTGTGTGTGTGTGTGTGTGTGTGTGTGTGTGTGTGTGTGTGTGTGTGTGTGTGTGTGTGTGTGTGTGTGTGTGTGTGTGTGTGTGTGTGTGTGTGTGTGTGTGTGTGTGTGTGTGTGTGTGTGTGTGTGTGTGTGTGTGTGTGTGTGTGTGTGTGTGTGTGTGGGGGGTTCAGGCCTGTATGTATTTTTTGCACAGCCCACCATGCGAGTAGTGTTAGGGGAGGAATGTTAGGTATCAAGGTGGGGCTGGTTTTAGGTGGGCAGTGACAGACAGTGATAGCATTACATGGACTGTTACATGAATGGTGGAGCCTGCATGTTCTCCCTTCCATCTCATCTCTACTGAGCTGTCAGTAAAGGTTTGATATGCTAATTAATTAAAGTCATTGACAATGTTAAAAGTCTGCTAATCAATAGTGTTATGATGATCAAAGCAATAAATCAAACAAGATCTGTTGATCGTAGAGACTGAAAGATTGATTTCAATAATACATTATCTGACTTGACACTATCTTAATTTATTGAAGGGCTTTTAATCTTAAGTTTAAGAACCAAACAGGTGGTATCTTAGTATCATGCATTAGTTTCTAGTGTGTGTGTGTGTAGCCTATGTATCTGAAGGGCACTCAGTTGATGAAAGCGTCTGTCTAAATCAAATGTGGCATTGTTCTCAAACCTCTTATTGACAGATGGGGTCCATTAAAGAGCCACACCACTGTTATAAAGTGTCTCTCTTATAAATCTTCTCCTAAGCTCACAGCTCATGGCTGTGGCTGAGATGTAACACTCACCCCTCATTATCACCCTCACCCCTCATTATCACCCTCACCCCCCCTTTATCACCCTCACCCCTCATTATCACCCTCACCCCCCTTTATCACCCTCACCCCTCTTTATCTTCGGAGAGCTCTTCTCACTCTTTGTTGAAAATACCACTGTAAATATTGCTCATGGTTAGCAGGGACAGACTTTACACAGGCTTCACTGGACACAACAACTACACCTTTATAATAGTTGTTGATAACAATAACACTGGTCCATTGGCAGAGGGATTTGTTTTCTGAGAAAGCTCCTGTCCGAAATCAGTTGGGGGTAGGGACTAATGTTCGGCTTACTGAGATGTTCACACTTCAAAAGTACAGAGTGGTTTAATACTTATTTCCTGTTGACATTACTCACTACCCCCCACTGATGTCTGAAAGTATCCTTCTCAAAAAACAATCATTTTGGTGGTGGACATGTGTTTTCAATAAGGTGGTAGCTTCCATATCCTTTGGAGTATTCACTGTAAAACCTTTGTTGTTGTTCCAGGGTGTTCAAAGGTGTAGAGATCTATTGTGGTGTCTAGACATTTTAGGCAGGTGTGAGTTATCACTTATATGGTACACTGCAGAGACAATGTCAGTAAAAACCTGTCCTCTAAATGATGGATGGTGTGTGGGTGTGCGCGTGTGTGTGTCTCAGCCTAGACATAGACTGCAACAGCTGTTGACCGAGTATCAGTCCTCTGCAGGTGAGATACAGTACAGCTGTTAGGGAGGGGATAGAGGGATGCAGCGATAGAGGGATGAAAGGAGGAGAGAACGCCTGCTTTCTCGCTCTTGGCATCCTCCTCATAGCCAAATTAATGTTCTGCCCGCTCAAAGTAACACAACGTTCTATCAGTGTTCGCTCGCTAGGATGACATATTTCCTACCACAGCAGCAACCATTACATTAGCCTGTGTCTCTGTCCCAAATGGCACCCTATTCTCTACATAGTGCCCTTTTGACCAGGGCCAATAGGGCTCTGTTCAAAAGTAGTGTACTATATAGGGAATAGGCTACCATTTGGGATGGAGACAGTGACTCAGCAGCAGAGGCGGCACGGCGGCCATATTAATTAATCCAAGGTCATTCTGGGTGAATTCTCTGCTCTTTGATCCCATATTAATGCTACAGTACTTAATAACAGAGTGTTCCAGTTCTATTAAGACTAGAGGATTATCTCCATGCAGTGTAATTGTTACAAACCAGTGATTTATCTTAGATTAGTCACAGCGCTTCACTTCTTTTTTCTTTGTCTCAACTACGGTAGGAGCTAGCTACAGAGATTCTTTGGCAGCCATGTTTGGTGATACTCGTCGTCATCATCATCATACTCACCACGTGTGTGCTTGCATGTTCACACATGTGCGTGCACGTGTACTGTTGTATATCTGTCAGCAGATTGAAAGATCAGGGAAAGAGGTGATTGGTAGTGAAAGAGGGGAGAGGTAGTGAAAGAGAGGAGAGGTAGTGAAAGAGGGGAGAGGTAGCAATTCGAGGCAGCACTCTATTCATCTGCTGTGAATATGGTTCTGCAGTACTGTTAGCTGTTGTTTTGTCAGTTATTATCTAACCAGAGTTGAGTGGGACTGGAGAGGTGGGTGTTTTCTGGGGAAGGGGGTTGGCAGGGAATGAGAGGAAAGTTACTGGGACAGCTCTCAGAAGAGGGGGAGGGAGTGGGGGATAGAGGAGCGAGGCAGAGAACACTGGGGGGGGGGGAGATTTTCTATCCCTCCATCTTATTTGAAATTACCGTGTGGGTTCTGGTTCTAATTAGAGGGAGAGAGGAACATGACTTGGGAAGAAAGAACATTGTGTGTGTATATTATTGCCTGGAGAAATGCCTCCCTCCTGCAGGTAGTTTTTAGGGTGACATTTCATCTCAGATCTGAGAGGGAAGGGGAGAGGGGGAGATTGAGGGAACAGTTATCTGATCCTTGTAATGTAACTTCTTCTCGCACTCTGTTAGGGTACCTCCACTCTCTCTCTCTCCCCATCTATCTCTCTCCCCATCTATCTCTCTCTCTTTCTTTATCTCTATCTCTCTCTTTCTGGGGTGGCAGGTAGCCTAGTGGTTAGAGCGTTGGACTACTAACCGAAAGGTTGCAAGATCGAATCCCCGAGCTGACAAGGTAAAAATCTGTAGTTCTGCCCCTGAAAAAGGCAGTTAACCCACTGTTCCTAGGCTGTTATTGAAAATAAGAATTTGTTCTTAACTGACTTGCCTAGTTAAATAAAGGTTAAAAGAAATACAATAATCTCTCTCTATCTTCCTGACTATGTTAAATGCACATGATGAATTAGTCAGCTTCCTAATGAAACATTGACCTTAGGCTGATTTTGATCAAGCAATCCATCACTCAACAACAACCTGTGTGTGTGAATGAATAGATGGATGGATGTGAGGAGGGGTGGGTCCCACCTTCGTGTGTGTGGGGTGGGTCCCACCTTCGTGTGTGAGAGTGAATAGATGGAAGGAGGTGATGGATGTGAGGAGGAGGGGTGGATACCACCTTCAATTGTGTGGGTGCGTAGCAATCGGAAGTGATGATTATCACCACACAGGGCAGAGGAGACTCCCTCCCCTCCCGTCGCTTCAGGTTTCCAGTGGTACGAGCCAAACGTGTGGAATCGAAACGAGGTGCCCTTTTGCAGGGGAATTCCGACATTTCGAAATATGGCTGCATTAAGTGCCTCTTCTCCTCCCGTCCCCTCCCTTCTCCGTTTCTCTCCTCTCCCTGACTGGAGTGGGTTTCACTGTGTGTGTGTTAGAGGGGGTGATGCCTCTCTCTCTCACTCTGCTGGCTTGCCTGAGCACAGATAACAGCTCATCTGAAAGGGAAATGGGCTGCACACACACACACACATTGGCAGTGCTGAAATGCCCTCCCTTGAGGACACTCGGGCATGACAGTTTTAGCCCAATCATTGACACACAGAGGCGGGGCAGAGGCATGTAATGGCCATCTTTTAGAGGAGCTGGAGGGAGGGGGGATAACACCATGGGACCATAGTAATAGGTAGTGACTGTAGGAATGGAAGAATAGCTGGATTTCTGCATGGGTGGATTTCTAATGCGGTTTCTATTTTGCTTTTGGCAATGACGTTCAACATCAGCGCTCATTCAAATTCTTCAGAGTTGTCATTGTGTGTCAAGGTCATTTGTGTGTGTGTGTGTGTGTGTGTGTGTGTGCTTATCCATGCGGTACAGTATGATTTAAAATTACATGTGGGTACTAGTAAATTTCATTTGTATGTGTGAGTAATGTGTTTGTGGTATAGCTGACATATTTCTCTGGTGTATTGTATACTGTATGTAAGGACAGTGTTGGGGGAGACATATAGAACATAGTAATAATATTATGTATGAGACAAAAAGAGGACGATTTACATTCTCTTTTCAAACAGCTCTTACACTAAAAGTGCATTATCATAATTTTCTCAATTTCACAGTATTGAGCCAACCTCATAGTGTGGAAATATATATAAAACACAGGCAAATCATGTTTTTGACTGCAATAGTCCTTTTGTACAGTTACAGTGCATTCAGAAAGTATTCAGACCCTTTGACTTTTTCCACATTCTAAAATGGATTTAAATTGTTGTTTTTTCCTCATCAATCTACACACAATACCCCATAATGAGAAAGTGAAAACAGGGTTTTAGAAATGTTTGCAAATGTATAAAAATAAAAAAACAGATGCCTTAGCAAAGAGTCTGAATACTTACGTAGATATGAGACTCGAAATTGAGCTCAGGTGCATCCTGTTTCCATTGATCATCCTTGAGATGTTTATACAACTTGATTTGAGTCCCACCTGTGGGAAATTCAATTGATTAGACATAATTTGGAAAGGCACACACCTGGCTATATAAGGTCCCACAGTTCACAGTGCATGTCAGAATAAAAACCAAAACATGAGGTCGAAGGAATATTGAAGGTCCCCAAGAACACAGTGGCTTCCAAAATTCTTAAATGGAAGAAGTTTGGAACCACCAAGACTCTTCCTAGAGCAGGCCGCCTGGCCAAACTGAGAAATCGGAGGGAAGGGCCTTGGTCAGGGAGGTGACCAAGAACCCGAAGGTGACTCTGACAGAGCCCCAGAGTTCCTCTGTGGAGATGGGAGAACTCCACTAATCAGGCCTTTATGGTAGAGTGACCAAATGGAAGCCTCTCCTCAGTAAAAGGCACATGACAGCCCACTTGGAGTTTGCCAAAAGGCACCTAAAAATGACTCTCAGACCATGAGAAACAAGATTCTCTGGTCTGATGAAACCAAGATTGAACTCTTTGGCCTGAATACCAAGCATCACGTCTAGAGGAAACCTGGCACCATCCCTATGGTGAGGCTGGGACTGGGAGATTAGTCAGGATTGAAGGAAAAATTAACAGAGAAAAGTACAGAGAGATCGTTGATGAAAACCTGCTCCAGAGCGCTCAGGACCTCAGACTAGGTTGAAGGTTCATCTTCCAACAAGACAACGACCCCAAGCACACAGCCAAGACAACGCCGGAGTGGCTTCGGTACAAGTCTTTGAATGTCCTTGAGTGGCCCAGCCAGAGCCTGGAAATTGAACCCAATCGAAAATCTCTGGAGAGACCTGAAAATAGCTGTGCAGCGACGCTCCCCATCCAACCTGACAAAGCTTGAGAGGATCTGCAGAGAAGAATGGGAGAAACCTCCCAAATACAGGTGTGCCAAGCTTGTAGCGTCATACCCAAGAGACTTGAGGCTGTAATCACACACACCACACTGACCAAAATGTTATTTTGTTGGCATTTACGTATTTACGTATCAAAACCTATTTCTTTCACTTACTTGCTGTGCTGTTTCGTTGTTCATTTGTTCAGTCGTTTCAGTCTCAACCAGGATTTCATCATACATGTCAAGTAGTGAAGTTTCAGCTCTGTCTGTCCGTGGCCTCTCTTCCTCGGTGGGCGCTGTCACTGTGTCCGTTTCCATCTTGTCCAGCTCTGTATATAACATTTCACGTAAAACCTATTTTTTCCAAGTTTCAAACATGTTCTCAAATGCCATTGAAATGGCAGCAGCGGTATGACAACCAGCACATTCATGAGCATGCAATACGACTTTCCTCAGTACAAAATCCTCGATGACCCACTGTGCTGTCAGACTCAGCATGCTCATGGGGCTGATGTCGCTGGTCCAAATGTCAGTCTTGAAGCTAATAGCAGTGACGCTATTACTGTGTAACACCGGTAGGGCAACATCTGAAAAATAGCACACTTGGTATTGTGTACCGGTGCTCGACCAGTCGGAGAAAAGCCAACATCACCCACGACATAGAACGGTTGATTGTTAAGGGCAATGAATTCCATTATCTTGGCATTAAATGGATTTTGCCATTGAGTTGTCTCGCTGAAATGTTCTTACTCTTTCAAATGACTGCTGGACTTGTTGACTGCTCGATCCACACAGCAGACTTTGCGGGCTAGGTTAGGAATGCTGTGTTGCACGTGGCGTCATTACGTCATGTACCTACGTATGCACATCAGATTTGACATCGGTTTTGCACATCGGCGTTAAACATGACATCAGGCTGATGTCAATGTTGGCATTTTGAGCTAATATCGTCTGATTCAGATATGTTCACCGATATATCGTGCATCCCTAGTCTGAATACTTATGTAAATTTGATATTTCAGTAAAGTTACAAAAATGTGGAAAAAGTCAAGGCTTCTGAATACTTTCCGATTGCGCTGTATTTAGTTGCAGGAGGAGCCATTGCTACTTCGCCCATGAGTATTTTTTTGTTTTTCCTCTGGGTTTTATAAGTAATCATTTTGAATAAATGTAGTAATTTCTGTGAATAATGAATCTCTTGTTGAGGAATATTTCTCATAGTAAAGGAGAAAGTACATCTCTGTTTCTACCTCCCCTGTTATACGCTGCTCTTTGTGTAGCCATGTCTTTTTATGTCTGCCGGTTTCTATTGCCAATTGGTGGTCACTCAGCCTGTACTTGGTAAAGATCTGTCTTTGCTTCATATCTCTGACAGAGTAGAGGTAATCAGCCAATTCATATTCTCTGTTTAGGGCCAGATGGCAATTTAGTTGGCTTTGGAATTTTGTTTTGTTTTTCCTATGTTGTAAATATGAGTCGTTTGATAGGTTCATGATTTTGTTTATTTGAATTCTTTCTTTTGAAGCAGTGCTGGTGTCAGCTTGGTTGCTTAGGTCCAACAACAGCTGACTGAAAGGGCTCGTTTCTGGGCTCAGCTGTTGGGTTTGAAGTGCTTTAAATTGGAGACTTGAATTTGGAGTTGAATTTAGGTGTAGCCAAAATATTTTTTGTATTTTCATTACCACTAGAAAGCGGCCTAATTCTGCCCGATATGCATTAGTTGGTGTATTTCTTTGGACTTGTAGAATTTCCCGACGGAATCCTGCATGTAGGGCTTCAATTGGATGTTTGTCCCACATTTTAAAGTCCAGTTTATTGAGTGGCCCCAAAACCTCACTTCAGGAAAAATCTCCTGTCTGTCTCTCTCGCTCTCTTGCTCTCTTGTTCCCTCTCTCAATTCACACTCACAAAAGTTCCAAAAGAATAAAGACATTTCAAATGTCATTATGTCTATATACAGTGTTGTAATGATGTGCAAATAGTTAAAGTAAATAAGGGAAAATAAATAGGTTGTATTTACAATGGTGTTTGTTCTTCACTGGTTGCCCTTTTCTTGTGGCAACATGTCACAAATCGTGCTCCTGTGATTGCACACTGGTATTTTACCCAATAGATATGGGAGTTTATCAAAATTGGATTTGTTTTCGAATTATTTGTGGGTCTGTGTAATCTGAGGGAAGTATGTGTCTCTAATGTGGTCCTACATTTGGCAGAGGGTTAGGAAGTGCAGCTCAGTTTCCACCTCATTTTGTGGGCAGTGTGCACATAGCCTGTCTTCTCTTGAGAGCCAGGTCTGCCTTCGGCGGCCTTTCTCAATAGCAAGGCTATGCTCACTGAGTCTGAACATAGTCAAAGCTTTCCTTAATTGTGGGTCAGTCACAGTGGTCAGGTATTCTGCCTCTGTGTACTCTCGGTTTAAGACCAATTGGCATTCTAGTTTGCTCAGTTTTTTAGTCAATTCTCTCCAATGTGTCAAGTAATCTCTTTTTCTTTTCTCATGATTTGGTTGGGTCTAATTGTGTTGCTGACCTGGGCTCTGTGGGGTCTGTTTGTGTTTGTGAACAGAACCCCAGGACCAGCTTGCTTAGGGGGGCTCTTCTCCAGGTTCATCTCTCTGTAGGTGATGACTTTGTTATGGATGGTTTAGGAATCGCTTCCTTTTAGGTGGTTGTACAATTTAATGGCTCTTTTCTGGATTCCGATCATTAGCGGGTATCGGCCTAATTCTGCTTTGCATGCATTATTTGGTGTTTTACATTTGACACAGAGGATATTTTTGCAGAATTCTGCATGCAGAGTCTCAATTTAGTGTTTGTCCCATTTTGTGAATTCTTGGTTGGTGAGTTGACACCAGACCTCACAACCATAAAGGGCGATGAGTTCTATAGCTGATTCAAGTAATCTTAATCTTAATTGGTATGTCAAATTTTAAGTTCCTTTTGATGGCTTAGAAGGGGTAGACCGTCATTGTAAATAAGAATTTGTTGTTAACTGACTTGCCTAGTTAAATAAGGTTAAATACAATTTTAAAAACATTTAAAATGTTTAGGCTGAGGTATGTATCGTTTTTTTTTGTGTGTTCTAGGGCAACGTTGCCTAGATGGAATTTGTATTCGTGGTCCTGGCAACTGGACCTTTTTTGGAACACTATTATTTTTGTCTTACTGACATTTACTGTCAGGGCCCAGGTCCGACAGAATCTGTGCAGAAGATCTAGATGCTGATGTAGGCGCTCTTTGGTTTTGGACAGAAGCACCAGGTCATCAGTAGACATTCCACTTCAGATTCTAGTAGGCTGAGGCTGGGTGCTGCAGACTGTTCTAGTGCCCTCGCCAATTCGTTGATATATATGTTGAAGAGGGCGGGGCTTAAGCTGCATCGCTGTTTCAACCCCCTGCCCTGTGGAAAGCCCTGTTTCAACCCCCTGCCCTGTGGAAAGCCCTGTTTCAACCCCCTGCCCTGTGGAATGCCCTGTTTCAACCCCCTGCCCTGTGGAAAGCCCTGTTTCAACCCACTGCCCTGTGGAACACCCTGTTTCAACCCCCTGCCCTGTGGAAAGAAATGTGTGTTTTTTGCCAATTTTAACCGCACACTTGTTGTTTGTGCACATGGATTTTATAATGTTGCATGTTTTCCCCCCAACACCACTTTCCATCAATTTGTAAAGGAGACCCTCATGCCAAATAGAGCCAAAATAATTTTAGAAATCAACAAAGCATAAGAAGACTTTGCCTTTGTTTTGGTTTGTTTGTTTGTCAATTAAGGTGTGCATGGTAAGGAAATGTACGAGTCTACTGTTACACACACACACACACACACACACACACACATGCACACGCACACGCACACGCACACACACAGGGCAGGTAAAGTCCAGTAGCTCTCCAGGGATCACACCCCATCTAGTGTAGTTCTCTGGGGAATAAAGTGTAGGGCCAGAATAGTAGCAAGAGTCTATGGACACTGGTCAAACATAATGCACTACATAGGGAATAGGGTGCCATTTGAGATGCAGCCATAGTAGCAGAATACTCTAGGCAGGTTAATCTGAGAGGAAGGTTGGTTTGGCAGTATGACTGATCTGTCACATCACTGTGGGGGCTGGAAGTGACATTCAACTGATAGTGCTGTGCCATGAGGTCCTTCTTTCGGTCATCCACTCTCTCTCGATCTCTCTCTCTTTCTCTCTCTCTTGCTCTCTATCTCTGTCTCTTTCTCCCGATCTCTTTCTCTCTCTCTCCCTAACTCTCTTAAGTGCACATGATGAGATAGTCAGCTTTCTAATGAAACATTGACCTTAGGCTGATATTGAGCCAGCAATCCATCACTATACAGCAACCTGTGTGTGTGTGTGTGTGTGTGTGTGCGCATGTGCGCTCTATGGTCATGCTGCCAGGCTCTAGCTAACTAGTTATTGTGTTTGCAAGGTGTGGCACAGCAGGGTTAAACGGGCCACATGGACACAAGGGGTTTAATTTGTGCCCCTCCATGAGATTATTTTATTTATTTATTTCACATTTATTTAACCAGGTAGGCCAGTTGAGAATAAGTTCTCATTTACAACTGCGACCTGGCCAAGATAAAGCAAAGCAGTGCGACACAAACAACACAGAGTTACACATGGAATAAACAAATGTACAGTCAATAACACAATAGAAAAATCTATATACAGTGTGTGCAAATGTAGAAGATTAGGGAGTTAAGGCAGTAAATAGGCCATAGTGGCAAAATAATTACAAATTAGCAATTAAACACTGGAGTGATAGATGTGCAGAATATGAATGGGCAAGTAGAGATACTGGGGTGCAAAGGAGCAAAAATAAATAATATGGGGATGAGGTAGTTGGGTGGGCTATTCACAGATGGGCTGTGTACAGGTGCAATGATCGGTAAGCTGCTCTGACAGCTGATGCTTAAGGTTAGTAAGGGAGATATAAGACTCCAGCTTCAGTGGTTTTTGCAATTCGTTCCAGTCATTGGCAGCAGAGAACTGGAAGGAAAGGCGGCCAAAGGAGGAGTTGGCTTTGGGGATGACCAGTGCAATATACCTGCTGAAGCGCGTGCTACGGGTGGGTGCTGCTATGGTGACCAGTGAGCTGAGATAAGGCGGGGCTTTACCGAGCAAAGACTTATAGATGACCTGGAGCCAGTGGGTTTGGAGACGAATATGAAGCGAGGACCAGCCAACAAGAGTATACAGGTCGTATATGGGGTAGTATACAGGTAGTATATGGGGCTTTGGTGACAAAACGGATGGCACTGTGATAGACTACATCCAGTTTGCTGAGTAGAGTGTTGGTGGCTATTTTGTAAATGACAGCGCCGAAGTCAAGGATCGGTAGGATAGTCAGTTTTAAGAGAGTATGTTTGGCAGCATGAGTGAAGGAGGCTTTGTTGCCAAATAGGAAGCCGATTCTAGATTTAATTTTGGACTGGAGATGAGTGAGTCTGGAAGGAGAGTTTACAGTCTAACCAGACATCTAGGTATTTGTAGTTGTCCACATATTCTAAGTCAGAACCGTCCAGAGTAGTTATGCTAGTCGGGCGGGCGGGTGCGGGCAGCGATCGGTTGAAGAGCATGCATTTAGTTTTACTTGCATTTAAGAGCAGTTGGAGGCCACAGAGGGAGTGTTGTATGGCATTGAAGCTCGTCTGGAGGTTTGTTAACACAGTGTCCAAAGAAGTGCCAGAAGTATACAGAATGGTGTCGTGTGTGTAGAGGTGGATCAGCAGCAAGAGCGACATCATTGATGTATACAGAGAAGAGAGTCGGCCTGAGAATTTAACCCTGTGGCACCCCCATAGAGACTGCCAGATGTCCGGACAACAGGCACTCCGATTTGACACACTGAACTCTATCTGAGAAGTAGTTGGTGAACCAGGCGAGGCAGTCATTTGAGAAACCAAGGCTGTTGCGTCTGCCGATAAGAATGCGGTGATTGACAGTGTCGAAAGCCTTGTCCAGGTTGATGAAGACGGTTGCACAATATTGTCTTTTATCGATGGCAGTTATGATATCGTTTAGGACCTTGAGCGTGGCTGAGGGGCACCCATGACCAGCTCGGAAACCAGATTGCATCGCGGAGAAGGTACGGTGGGATTCTAAATGGTCGGTGATCTGTTTGTTAACTTGGTTTAGAAGACTTTACAAAGGCAGGGTAAGATAGATATAGGTCTGTAACAGTTTGGGTCTAGAGTGTCTCCCCCTTTGAAGAAGGAGATGACCGAGGCAGCTATCCAATATTTAGGGATCTCAGACGATACGAAAGAGAGGTTGAACAGGCTAGTAATCGGGGTTGCAACAATTTTGTGTGATCATTTTAGAAAGAGAGAGTCCAGATTGTCTAGCCCAGCTGATTTGTAGGGGTCCAGATTTTGCAGCTTTTTCAGAACATCAGCTCTCTGGATTTGGGTGAAGGAGAAATGGGGGAGGCTTGGGCAAGTTGCTGTGGGGGGTGCAGAGCTGTTGACCAGGGTAGGGGTAGCCAGGTGCAAAGCATGGCCAGCCGTAGAGAAATGCTTCTTGAAATTCTCGATTATCGTAGATTTATTGGTGGTGACAGTGTTTCCTAGCCTCTGTGCAGTGGGCAGCTGGGAGGAGGTGCTCTTATTCTCCATGGACTTTACAGTGTCCCAGAACTTTTTGGAGTTTGTGCTACAGGATACCATAAATCTGCTGTGCACCCATCCATCCATCAATTCATCCATGTACTGCTGTGATTAAAAAGATAGAACGGGATCTTAAGTGCTTACAAATTCAGAACATATTGTATGAATTGTAATTCGTTACATATTACACGAATTGAATATATAACAATAAATAAATACATTATATATGAATATTTTAAAAATATGTATATAATATATTGTATTTTTTTGCAAGAACATATCATACAAAATGGATGGCATTGTTCACAATTGGATGAAGTTTTGAGGACCCGTTTTGACCTGTGAGTGCTAATTTCAGAACTACTAGATAAAAAGTATACATAACCTCTGAAACGCATCTTTAATATAACACAAAGATCTCCTTTTTCCTCATCCAGCTAAATACATTAGCATAACAAAGACAGAGACTGCATCCCAAATGGCAGCCTATTCCCTATACAGTGAACAACTTTTTACCAGGACCATTAGGGGGTAGTGTAGGGAATAGGATGCCATTTGAGACATTGTCAGAGTTTGAAATCTCTGTTATTGAGAGACTTTTTGCTTAATGAGACACTCTTCCTCTGAATTCAGTTGCTTTTGCTTCTGTATCCCATATCTATTCAGTACTGTACCTCCTGCACATGTGGTCAAGCAACAGCAGCAACCTGCAAGCATGTGCACACGCATGCATGAACACACACAAATTAACACACGTACACTCTCCACACACGTACCCATGCATGCACATACACACCCTCAGACACACAGTATGGGGTAATTTATCTCTGTTCTACTGTGAAGCCTGTGGATGTCTCCTCACATCTTAACCCCTCTCTCAATCTCTTGAACAAATTGGAAAATAATTATTAATTATAATTATTAATAATAATTATTATAATAATCAATAATTGTTTTCCTAGCATCCGCCAAACCCATATTCGTCCGTCGGACTACCAGATGGTGAAATGTGATTCATTACTGCAGTGAACGCATTTCCACTGCTCCAGAGTCCAATGGTGGCCAGCTTTACACCACTCCAGCAGATGCTTGGCATTGCGCATGGTGATCTTAGGCTTGTGTGCGGCTGCACAGCCAGAAAACCCATTTCATAAACAGTTATTGTACTGATGTTGCTTCCAGAGGCAGTTTGGAACGCTGTAGTAAGTGTTGCAACCGAGGACAGATGAGTCTTACACGCTTTAGCACTTGGGTGTCCCGTTCTGTGAGCTTGTGTGGCCTACCACTTCTTGGCTGAGCCATTGTTTCTCCTAGATGTTTCCACTTCACAATAACATCACTTACAGTTGACCGGGGAAGCAGGGCAGAAATTTGACGAACTGACTTGTTGAAAAGGTGGCATCCTATGACGTTGAAAGTCACTGAGCTCTTCAGCAAGGCCACTCTACTGCCAATGTTTGTCTATGGAAATTGCATGGCTGTCTGCTCGATTTTATACATCTGTCAGGAAGAGGTGTGTCTGAAATAGCCGAATCCACTAATTTGAAGGGGTGTCCACATACTTTTGTATATTTAGTGTATATAATTCCATGCCAACCTACCTTTCCCCTTTGGTTAAACCTAAAATAAGAACAAATGCAAACTAATATATCATGTAAATACAACCCATTTTTCTTCTTGTTTTTTACTATGGAATTACCTATCAACATTTATTCAATTGGGTTAGAAGCAATTATATCAATTCCATGTAAACCAACTTGAAATAACTTATTTTTTACACAATATTTTATATTTAGTAACCACAACATCAGTACCATAGATCACAGTTGAACAGCAAATAGAATTGACCAGATGAACTAGAATGACATTCACTCTTACGGGTGGGAAAAAAGAACAAACACAAAGCCACGTCCCCAATAGGCCATGCCGCCAACTCCTTTGATAGGATGCCGCCGCTAAGTTACCCCACCGCTATTCAATGCGTATATTATGCATGTGGTGTTGAATGCAATTTTGAAGCTTTCATTCAATTTTAAAATCACATTGATCTGACTAATTCATTTTTCGATTACAGACAAATTGAATACAATAGGTTGAACGAACCAAAGTGTAGTTTTCGATCATTCCCATCAGTAAAAGCACTTCTGACGAACAATTATGCCGTCCCACTTTTTACAGAGCATTTGGTATCATTGAGAATCCATTTCCAGCTTTCATTAGGCTAGATGGATCTATATTTGATCTATATTCAATTAGCTTGACCAATTAGAGATATGGTTCAACACAAGGCCAAATGTAAGTACATGGTTAAAGCACATGAGCCAAATGAGAACTGCAAACATAAGGCTTAAGCCTCTCCTTAAAAAGCTTTGTGTGACTGTACAAAAATCTCTTCCTTTTTCAAGTTCACATTCAAATATTGGCTTTCTGAAAGAGAGCGAGCGAGAGAATGTTTGTGTGTAGGTGTTTATAGTTTAATCTGTTTTAGTCCTGCTAAATGAACGAGCTGTGTTGCTGATTGAGAATGGATTAAGCTGGAATCAGCCATGTTAACATTAATTAACATACGTGTGTGTGTGCGTGTGTCTTAGTGAGGGGAAGCTCCTTTCTGCATTAGCCAAGTCCCTTATTAGCATATACAAGAGCACTAGGATGATGACTGGCGGTTGCCGTGTCGGACGCATTGAGTTGATTTGTGTGAGACTGGAACTAAGCAGGAGAGGCTTTCCCAGCGGAGCTGGCTCTCTGGGTCCATGATTAGCCGTCTTTAAAGGGACATCAATTCAGAACCCCGAATATAAGCTCCAATGTTTGTAAACAAAGGCAATATAAACAAAACCTGTATAGCTTCAAAACATGGTTAAGCTATACTTCTGATCTAATAGATGGGGGAGCGAGGTACAAACCCACGTCTGTGAAATACAAGCCACATACATTCACCTTTGAGTCAAGTGCAGGACAGATAACTACATGCTCCTTTCCTGAAAACCCTGAGAAGTTGGTGTATGGTGAACTCTCAGAAATTTTACCAGAACAAAATGAGGGGGAAACACCTGTGCAGACAGGTGAAGTAAAGGCTTCTGAGCCTCACCCCAATGATCAGGGAAATGCCCAGGATGACTCTGGCCCAGTGAGAGTATGATTCATCGAGAACATTGATCTGTCCATTTTGGCCGACTTGTTTGTGGTTTCAGACTGCGTGAAGGAGTTGGGTTCTGTCAATTCAGTCAAAGTATCCCGAAGTGGACTTTTGTGGATTTCTTTGTGTGTCTGCTGCCCAGAAGGAGAGGGCCACACACGTTTTGTGACTCAGGACGAGAGCTCTTCCCTGCTTTGCTCTCCAGAGCAGAGCGCCGCTGAAAGGATTAATAACTGGGGTGGCGTTGAGGTGGATTGACCGAAGTTGAGGATCCCCGGTGTCTGTGATGCGCACCGTTTGATGCGACGCAGACCCAGCGGTGAGCACGAGACTGAGGAGACCCTGTCTGTCCTTCTGAGTTTTGATGCAATGTGTTTGCCGGATAAAGTCATAATTGGGTATATAAGTTATCCCATGAGAGCTTTTGTTCCGAACCCACTACGGTGTTTCGGGTGCCAAATTATGGTCATGTTGCAGCAGTATGTAGAAGGGAGATTCTGAGGTGTGAGAAGTGTACAAAAGAGCATAGGACAAAGGAGTGTGTCGTTATGGTGGTAAAAGTGGTGTGTTTCAATTGTGGGGGTGGCCATGTTGCCGGGGATCAGAAATGTTCCGTGCGAGTGAGACAGGTTGAAGTTTCCAGGGTGAGAGCAGTTCAGAAAGTGTCACATGCTGAGGCAGAGAGAAAAGTAGAGGATGGTGGATAAAGGGTAAGGGAGCCTGAGAGGATCGCTGTGAGTAGTAGGCCAGTACAGAGTGACCTAAACAGTTTGTGCTTTAGTAACTGTGTCAGTCAACTGTGTCAGAGTTTTGAGTGACCCTTCTATCTCTTTTGTGCCATACTGGCTGAAGACCTAGCTAGCCAGTAACTAGCTAACACCAGATACAGATGGAAGGGGAAATATATAAGTATCTTTGCCATAGATGAATAGTGTAAACCTTCAATTATATTTGCTGACACCCTACAGTCAAATTTTTCCACCAGTAGAGTAGCTATCGAGCTATTTAAACCACACCCCTCTGAAAACACGCCTTTTTTGATGTTGGTTACAAGGCGGTACTTATTTGAATTAGCTAAGAGAAAATCATGTTACCATTGGTATATTAAAATGAGAGTTAAGGTGATGTCACCTTTTCCCCTTAATAATCCAACATCCCGAATTTAAGTGTTTCACATGGTGGAAGGGACCAGTAACTTTCTACTGAAACTTTATCAATGTAGAAGCAACAGTCATTTTTCACACTTTGGTCATCATACTCTTTTTTGATCCAAAGAGCATTACATTAAATGAAGAACATGACTTTGACTGTTCATGACATTTTAATTGGTACAGGACTCAATAGAGCCAATTACAAGGCACACATTGAAACGTGTTAACAATCAGCCTAACCTTTCCAACTTCTTGGTAGTTAGCCATGAGAGAAAAATGACGTAACATTTTTTTTGTTGCATTTCTAAACCTATAAAATATTATGGGTAATATCTTAGTCACTCAAAAGGCTACCGGGACCTTTACGTGATCTGTGGTAGTAGTTTTCTAACAATTCAATGTATAAAATAAAGGGGACAGATCAGAGTGGCAGGTCGTAAACCTTTAATGGTAGAATATTTAACAATGTCCATTTGATCTGTTTTGCCCAGTAATCACAACACGTTTGGAAGCCTTAGTTTACGCCTCTTGAAGGTCAAGTGATATAAAACACCTAGCATTCATTAATATGCTGTAATATACAAATGCCTAGCAGCCAACAAACTTACTTGGTACTGTAAATTAGATTAAAGTAACATTTTTGTTACCATAAAATAGATTAGATTAGCTGTACTGAAAAATAAATGACAGTAACTTACTGGCCAATTGCTGCCAGTAAGTTACTGTACATTTTCAGGAATTGTTTTGCGGTGTGTCTATGAATTTGTCAGTGGTTATATTTATTAAGAATGTGAGTGTTGTGTGTGTGTGTGTTAAGACTCTAGGGCATACAGTAGAGAGGAGGGTACAGAGCAGTTAATGAAAGTCTAGTTCCAGTTCTGCTTCAGTGGGTGTACAGAAGCCTTGATTACATCAATTAATTAACAAACCATTTAACTAGGCAGACGTTGGTGACTGTTGATTGTGGTGTGGGTGTATGTTTGCACGTGTACGGAGAGTTTGTCCATGTTTGCGTGTCCATCCACCTGAGGGAATTTGCTTGTCAGTTTCAGTGTGCATACTATATGCAGGGGATGTGTGTTTGTCACTGGTGTGTGGTGTGTGTCACTGGTGTGTGGTGTCACTGTGTGTGTGCAATAAGTTTTTACATTTTTTTATTTTTAATTTAACCAGGTAGGCCAGTTGAGAATAATTTCTAATTTACAACTGTGACCTGGCCAAGATAAAGCAAAGCAGTGCAACAAAAACAACAACACAGAATTACACATAAATAAGCGTACAGTCAATAGCACAACAGAAAAATCTATGTACAGTGTGCAAATGTAGAAGATTAGGTAAGGCAATAAATAGGCCATAGAGGCAAAATAATGACAATTTAGCATTAACACTGGAGTGATAAATGTGCAGATGATGATGTGCAAGTAGAGATACTGGTGTGCAAAAGAGCAAGAGGGTAAGTAATAATATGGGGATGAGGTAGTCGGGTGTGCTATTTACAGATTGGCTGTGCACAGGTACAGCGATCGGTCAGCTGCTCTGACAGCTGACGCTTAAAGTTAGAGAGGGAGATATAAGTCTCCGGCTTCAGTGTTCTTTGCAATTCGTTCCAGTCATTGGCAGCAGAGAACTGGAGAAGGCGGCCAAAGGAAGTGTTGGCTTTGGGGATGACCAGTGCAATATACCCGCTGGAGCGCGTGCTACGGGTGGGTGTTGCTATGGTGACGAGTGAGCTGAGATAAGGCGGGGCTTTACCTAGCAAAGACTTATAGATGACCTGGAGCCAGTGGGTTTGGCGACGAATATGTAGCGAGGGCCAGCCAACGAGAGCATACAGGTCACAGTGGTGGGTAGTATTTGGGGATTTAGTGACAAAATGGATGGCACTGTGATAGACTACATCCAGTTTGCTGAGTAGAGTGTTGGGGGCTATTTTGTAAATGACATCGCCGAAGTCAAGGATTGGTAGGATAGTCAGTTTTATAGGGTATATTTGTCAGCATAAGTTGCGAAATAGGAAGCCGATTCTAGATTTAATTTTGGATTAGAGATGCTTAATGTCAGTCTGGAAGGAGAGTTTACAGTCTAACCAGAAACTTGGGTATTTGTAGTTGTCCACATATTCAGTCCCAACCGTTCAGAATAGTGATGATAGCCTGGCGGGCGGGTGCGGGCAGCAATCGGTTGCAGAGCATGCATTTAGTTTTACTAGCATTTAAAAGCAGTTGGAGGACACTGAAGGAGTGTTGTATGGCATTGAAGCTCGTTTTGAGGTTTGTTAACACAGTGTCCAAAGAAGTGCCAGAAGTATACAGAATGGTGTTGTCTGCGTAGAGGTGGATCAGAGAATCACCAGCAGCAAGAGTGACATCATTGGTATATACAGAGAAAAGAGTCGGCRCGAGAATTGAACCATGTGGAACCCCCATAGAGACTGCCAGAGGTCCGGACAACAGGCCCTCCGATTTGACACACTGAACTCTGTCTGAGAAGTCGTTGGTGAACCAGGCGAGGCAGTCATTTGAGAAGTCAAGGCTATTGAGTCTGCCGATAAGAATATGGTGATTGACAGAGTCGAAAGCCTTGTTCAGGTTGATGAAGACGGCTGCACAGTACTGTCTTTTATCGATGGAGGTTATGATATCGTTTAGGACCTTGAGCGTGGCTGTGGTGCACCCATGACAAGCTCGGAAATCAGATTGCATAGTGGAGAAGGTACGGTGGGATTCGAAATGGTTGGTGATCTGTTTGTTAACTTGGTTTCAAAGATTTTTTAGAAAGGCAGGGTAGGATAGATATAGGTCTGTAACAGTTTGGCTCTAGAGTGTCTCCCCCTTTGAAGAGGGAGATGACCGCGGCAGCTATCCAATTGTTAGGGATCTCAGATGATACGAATGAGAGGTTGAACAGGCTAGTAATAGGGGTTGCAACAATTGCGGCGGATCATTTTAGAAAGAGAGGGTCCAGATAGTCTAGCCCAGCTGATTTGTAGGGGTCCAGATTTTGCAGCTCTTTCAGAACATCAGCTATCTGGATTTGGGTGAAGGAGAAATGGGGGAGGCTTGGGCAAGTTGCTGTGGGGTTTGCAGAGCTGTTGACCAGGGTAGGGGTAGCCAGGTGCAAAGCATGGCCAGCCGTAGAAAAATGCTTCTTGAAATTCTTGATTATCGTAGAGTTATCGGTGGTGACAGTGTTTCCTATCCTCAGTGCAGTGGGCAGCTGGGAGGAGGTGCTCTTATTCTCCATGGACTTTACAGTGTCCCAGAACTTTTTGGAGTTTGTGCTACAGGATGCAAATTTCTGTTTGAAAAAGCTACCCTTTGCTTTCCTAACTGCCTGTGTATATTGGTTCCTAACTTCCCTGAAAAGTTGCATATCGCGGGGGCTATTCGATGCTAATGCAGAACGCCACAGGATGTGTTGGTGCTGGTCGAGCGCAGTCAAATCTGGAGTGAACCAAGGGCTATATCTGTTCTTAGTTCTACATTTTTTGATTGGGGCATGCTTATTTAAGATGGTGAGGAAAGCACTTTTAAAGAATAACCAGGCATCCTCCACTGATGGAATGAGGTCAATATCCTTCCAGGATACCCGGGCCAGGTCGATTAGAAAGGCCTGCTTGCTGAAGTGTTTTTAGGGAGCGTTTGACAGTGATGAGTGGTGGTCGTTTGACCGCGGACCTGTTATGGACACAGGCAATGAGGCAGGGATCGCTGAGATCCTAGTTGAAGACAGCACAGGTGTATTTAGAGGGCAGGTTGGTCAGGATGATATCTATGAGGGTGCCCATGTTTACAGATTTAGGGTTGTACCTGGTAGGATCCATGATAATTTGTGTGAGATTGTGGGCATCTAGCTTAGATTGTAGGATGGCCGGGGTGTTAAGCATATCCCAGTTTAGGTTACCTAACAATACAAACTCTGAAGATAAATGGGGGGAAATTAATTCACATATGTTGTCCAGGGCACAGCTAAGGGCTGAGGGGGGTCTATAACAAGCGGCAACAGTGAGAGACTTATTTCTGGAAAGGTGGATTTTTAAAGTAGAACCTCGAACTGTTTGGGCACAGTCCTGGATATCATGACAGACCTCAAGCTATCTCTGCAGTAGATTGCAACTCCACCCCTTTTGGCAGTTCTATCTTATCGGAAAATGTTGTAGTTGGGGATGGAAATTTCAGATTTTTTGGGGGGGTTTGCGGAGTGTGCTAAAGCAGTGAATAAAACAAACTAAGGGAGGAGGCTTTTGATGTTAGCATGCATGAAACCAATGCTTTTACGGTTACAGAAGTCAACAAATGAGAGCGCCTGATTAATTGGAGTGGTGCTGGGTGCTGCAGGGCCTGGGTTAACCTCACCAGAGGAACAGAGGAGGAGTAGGATAAATGTACGGCTAAAGGCTAAAAGAACAGGTTGTCTAGTGCGTTCGGAACAGAGAGTAAAAGGAGCAGATTTCTGGTCGAGGAAGAATAGATTCAAGACATAATGTACAGACATGGGAATAGTAGGATATGAGTACAGTGGGAGGTAAACCTATGCATTGAGTGACGATGAGAGAGGTTTTGTCTCTAGAGGCACCAGTTAAGCCAGGTGAGGTCACCGCATGTGTCAGGGGTGGGACAAAAGGCCTATCGAATGCATGTTTGGCAGGGCTGGAGCCTCTACAGTGAAATAAGACAATAATAACTAACCAAAACAGCAACAGACAAGGCATATTGACATTAGGGAGAGGCATGTGTAGCCAAGTGATCATAGGGTCCAATGAGCAGTAGTAGGTGAGTCAGGGAGCCGTTCGGTAGTTGCTACTGCAGTAGTCGAGCTGGAGACACGGCGATTCAGACAGCTAGCAGGCCGGGGATAGCAGATGGGCCTACGGAGACGTCGCAATGGAAAAGCCTGTTGAAACCACTTTGGACGATTACGTCGGCAGACCAGTCGTGATGGATCGACGGGGATCTGTGTCGGCAATGAAGGGTCCAGGCCGTTTGGCAAAAAAGGCATTGTAGCCCAAGAATTAGCTGGTAGACCTCTTCGGCTAGCCGGGAGATTGGCCTAGCTCGAGGCTAGCTCAAGGCTAACTGGTGCTTGCTTCGGGACAGAGGCATTAGCCAGCAGTAGCCACTCGAATGCAGCTAGCTAGCTGCGATGATCCGGTGTAATGGACCAGGGCTTGCGGCAGGAATCCGGTGATGAGGTAGAGAAAAAGCAGTCCGATATGTTTTGGGTTGATATCGCGCTGTGCAGACTGGCAGGTATTGACCGAGCTGAAGCTGACTGTTGTCTGAGTTAACGGTGAAGACCACTAGCAGTGGCAAACTGACAACTAGCTAGTAGCTAGTTAGCTGGCTAGCTTCTGATTGGGGTTCTGATTCTAAAGTATGAAATAGCAGATCCGTACCACATTGGGTGAGGCTGGTTGCAGGAACGTATATTCATTTCGTAGGTGGAAAGTGAGATTTAAAAATATACGAGAAAAATGACTATGTACGCGGGACAAAACGGGACAAGACAAAACACACGTCCGACTGCTACGCCATCTTGGTATGGAGAACGGTTGCGGCTGCAGCAGCAGCATCTCAGTGGAGGAATGTGGCACAGACCCACGCAGACCCATGAGAAACTGCAGCCCGTCATGAGTTCAAATTTTTTGTGGCCCCTACCCCCATCGAAGTTGCCCATCCCTGTTCTAAATAGTACCAGATAGGGGTTATTTGGCTTGTAACCAAAGTGGAACCCTTTTTGGTGCTATATAGAACCCTTTTTTGAATTTTCAATAAAGAGCCATGACCCTGTAAAGACCCCTTTCCTAAGGTTTATTAAGAATCATAAAAAAAATTACCAAAAAAGGGTTCCCCTATGGTTACAACCCTTTTTGGAGCTACAGTGGGGAGAACAAGTATTTGATACACTGCCGATTTTGCAGGTTTTCCTACTTACAAAGCATGTAGAGGTCTGTAATTTTTATCATAGGTACACTTCAACTGTGAGAGACGGAATCTAAAACAAAAATTAAGAAAATCACATTGTATGATTTTTAAGTAATTAATTTGCATTTTATTGCATGACATAAGTATTTGATCACCTACCAACCAGTAAGAATTCCGGCTCTCACAGACCTGTTCGTTTTTCTTTAAGAAGCCCTCCTGTTCTCCACTCATTACCTGTATTAACTGTACCTGTTTGAACTCGTTACCTGTATAAAAGACACCTGTCCACAAACTAAAACAAACAGACTCCAACCACACCACAATGGCCAAGATCAGAGAGCTGTGTAAGGACATCAGGGATAGAATTGTAGACCTGCACAAGGCTGGGATGGGCTACAGGACAATAGGCAAGCAGCTTGGTGAGAAGGCAACAACTGTTGGCGCAATTATTAGAAAATGGAAGAAGTTCAAGATGACGGTCAATCACRCTCGGTCTGGGGCTCCATGCAAGATCTCACCTCGTGGGACATCAATGATCATGAGGAAGGTGAGGGATCAGCCCAGAACTACACGGCAGGACCTGGTCAATGACCTGAAGAGAGCTAGGATCACAGTCTCAAAGAAAACCATTAGTAACACACTACGCCGTCATGGATTAAAATCCTGCAGCGCACGCAAAGTCCCCCTGCTCAAGCCAGCGCATGTCCAGGCCCTGTCTCTTATACACATCTAGATGTGTATAAGAGACAGATGTATCGCGAGATCTTGGCCAACAACCTCCTTCCCTCAGTAAGAGCATTGAAGATGGGTCGTGGCTGGGTCTTCTAGAATGACAACGACCCGAAACACACAGCCAGGCCAACTAAGGAGTGGCTCCGTAAGAAGCATCTCAAGGTCCTGGAGTGGCCTAGCCAGTCTCCAGACCTGAACCCAATAGAAAATCTTTGGAGGGAGCTGAAAGTCCGTATTGCCCAGCGACAGCCCCGAAACCTGAAGGATCTGGAGAAGGTCTGTATGGAGGAGTGGGCCAAAATCCCTGCTGCAGTGTGTGCAAACCTGGTCAAGAACTACAGGAAACGTATGATCTCTGTAATTGCAAACAAAGGTTTCTGTACCAAATATTAAGTTCTGCTTTTCTGATGTATCAAATACTTATGTCATGCAATAAAATGCAAATTAATTACTTAAAAATCATACAATGTGATTTTCTGGATTTTTGTTTTAGATTCCGTCTCTCACAGTTGAAGTGTACCTATGGTAAAAATTACAGACCTCGACATGCTTTGTAAGTAGGAAAACCTGCAAAATCGGCAGTGTATCAAATACTTGTTCTCCCCACTGTATATGGAACCCTTTTTTATGGTTCTTTATAGAATCTTTATAGAGAATGGTTCTAAAAAAACGAAAAGGTTCTTTGTAGATCCTTTTGAAGAACCATCAGGGTTTTTTGTTCTGGTCAACCATATTATTTTGTTAATTATCACCAACAGAGCAAAGAACGATTTTGTGAACAGCAAAGAACCATTGAAGAGCTCAAAGGGTTCTTTACTAAAGAACCCTTGAGGAACACTAATTTTTTGTGTGTTCTTGGGGTCTTGAACAAAAATAGCGGTTTGTGATTTTGTTCATCCTGGTGAACCGGCATTTTGAGTTGTATGGTTGCAATATCAACAGTTTCTTATCTCTGGCATATCTTGGCATCATTCAATACTAAGTTTAAATTGTGTCAGTGCAATTGACATATAATGCACAATGTCTCAGGAAAGACTGTCAGGGTTGGAAATACTCAGTGTATAAAACAGTCGGGCCCACAACCTGGACCCTACAGGCCATGGTGAAAACATGCATTGTGATTGCTAGCTACGCTAGTTATTTAGTTGTGGCCATCTGGTTAGTATCAACAAAGGCTTACTATAAATTCTAGCTAGCTAGCAACAACATTAGCGCAGCTTGCTAGTTAGCTTACATTAGCTACATCAGGCACAAGCCAAACAAGCTACTGCCACGTTGTGGCCTGGAGTATTTAAATGAAGCAAATCGAAGGTAAAGCTGTTCTATGTGAAAAACAATAAGTTGACTGCAGACACTCTGGGCTGAGGTGCTAAGTACCTATCGGCAGTCAGATTTATTTAACAAAATCAATATGAGCCCCCTGGAGGTCAGAGCCCTTGGGCACGTGCCCTGCATGCCCTGTCGCTATTCAGCCAAGATAACTTCCTAGACTAACTTACCCATCTAAAAAGTGTTAGCTGACATGACTAATTGAGTGAGTGTCAATGAAAAGCTGCTGATGCATAACCAAATGTCAAACTTGCACCTTGTGTATTCTTCTATTGGAACTCTCAACAGTAAGTTGAGACCCCTTCATTAGTGTCATCTGACAGCTCTGTCAGGAAAAGGTTTGACGGATGAAGTGGAGAGGAGAAAAGCTGTGTGTGTGGTTAGAAGCATAGGCTGGGGTTTTGTGTGTGTGTGTGGTGGTGGTGGTGGGGGGGGGGGGGGGGTTGATAGATAAAGTGAAGAAGCTGCGAGGACCAAACTGGGTATTGTGAGAGAGAAGAGAAAGTAAAATAATAAAGAACAGAATAAAGGACAGATCGCCTCGGACTGTGGAGGCGGGTGACTCATTGCTCCTCCGCACAACGAGAGGGAAAAAAAGAGACACAAGACAGAGAGAGAGGTTATACTCCTCTTGCCTCCGCTCTTCTCATTCCCCACTTGCTTATTGTGGCTGAGGCATCCACTTGTGGGCTATGGTGTGGGCATACATATACATCAACACGTCTGTGGGCTTTGTTGTTGTTGTTTGTTGTTGTTGTTGTGGAGGAGGAGGAGAACCAGGGTGTAGGTGGGGGATGGGAGTGTTCCAAGACAGAGGTAGATGATCTTGGCCTGGGTTGAGGTTCGAGGTAGAAGCAGGTAATTGGTGTATATACCACAGAATGGTGTTCTGACTGAAGAGATCAATACTCTGGCATGCGTGTGTGTGTTTTTATCCAGGCAAGGATTAAGAGGTTGTCTGGAGAACATGTTGGCTAGATATTTGTTTTATCACCTGGAGAACCTGCTTTGGTTACCACTAGACCACATATCTCTCTCTCTCTCTCTCTCTCTCTCTCTCTCTCTCTCTCTCTCTCTCTCTCTCTCTCTCTCTCTCTCTCTCTCTCCTCTCTCTCTCTCTCTCTCTCTCTCTCTCTCTCTCTCTCTCTCTCTCTCTCTCTCTCTCTCTCTCTCTCTCTTCTCTCCTCTCTCTCTCTCTCTCTCTCTCTCTCTTCTCTCTACTCTCTCTAACACACACACACATACACACCACGGTACCAATCATTTCATGTGCTGTACCTTCCATTTCAGTTCTCTATCTATCTATCTATCTATCTATCTATCTCTATATATACACACACAATCATTTCATGGCTGTACCCTTCCATTTCAGTTTCCCCTCCATGATTTCATATTCCATCATTTTATTCTCTCTGGCCTAATAATAATGATATGGTCAATTCCAATGAGCCAGTTAAATATAATTATAGCTCATGCTGGAACCCAACCAAGTCATCTAAATTCCCACATGAAAAAATACTACTGTTTACTATAGAATACTACAGTACTTACTATAGAATTATATAATGCACAACACTTTTTAAACTATAGTAAATACTACAGTGTTTAATTTGCATATACCCTGCCTATTCCCTTCCTCTATATCTCAATTTGAGCCACCCATTCGTGAGAAACCTACATGGCAAGTGTAGATCATATTGCGATCCCTACAGGTTGTAGGAAAGAGCACACCCCTGTCCTATCTACCTACCTACCTACCTACCTACAGTTGAAGTCGGAAGTTTACATACACCTCAGCCAAATACATTTAAACTCAGTTTTTCACAATTCCTGACATAGTTGAGAGAATGATGTATTTCAGTTTTTATTTCCTCATCACATTCCCATTGGGTCAGAAGTTTACATACACTCAATTAGTATTTAGTAGCATTGTCGTTAAGTTGTTTAACTTGGGTCGAACGTTTCGAGTAGCCTTCCACAAGCTTCCCACAATAAATTGAGTGAATTTTGGCCCATCCCTCCTGACAGCTGGTGTAACTGAGTCAGGTTTGTAGGCCTCCTTGCTCGAACGCTTTTTCAGTTCTGCCCACATTTTCTATAGGATTGAGGTCAGGGCTTTGTGATAGCCACTCCAAAACCTTGACTTTGTTGTACTTAAGCCATTTTGCCACAACTTTGGAAGTATGCTTGGTGTCATTGTCCATTTGGAAGACCCATTTGCGACCAAGCTTTAACTTCCTGACTGATGTCTTGAGGTGATGCTTCAATATATCCACATAATTTTCCTCCCTCATGTTGCCATCTATTTTGTGAAGTGTGCCAGTCCCTCCTGCAGCAAAGCATCCCCACAACATGATGCTGCCACCCCTGTGCTTCACGGTTGGGATGGTGTTTTCGGCTTGCAAGCCGCCCCCTTTTTCCTCCAAACATAACGATGGTCATTATGGCCAAACAGTTCTATTTTTGTTTCATCAGACCAGAGGACATTTCTCCAAAAAGTATGATCTTGGTCCCCATGTGCAGTTGCAAACCGTAGTCTGGCTTTTTTATGGTGGTTTTGGAGCAGTGGCTGCTTCCTTGCTGAGCGGCCTTTTCATGTCGATTTAGGACTCGTTTTACTGTGGATATAGATACTTTTGTATTGGTTTCCTCCAGCATCTTCACAGGGTCCTTTGCTGTTCTGGGATTGACTTTCACTTTTCCCACCAAAGTACGTTCATCTCTAGGAGACAGTATGCGTCTCCTTCCTGAGCGGTATGACGGCTGCGTGATCCCATGGTGTTTATACTTGCGTACTATTGTTTGTACAGATGAACGTGGTACCTTCAGGCYTTTGGAAATTGCTCCCAAGGACAATCCAGGTCTACAATTTCTTTCTAAGGTCTTGGCTGATTTCTTTTGATTTTCCCATGATGTCAAGCAAGGAGGCACTGAGTTTGAAGGTAGGCCTTGAAATACATCCACAGGTACACCTCCAACTGACTCAAATGATGTCAATTAGCCTATCAGAAGCTTCTAAAGCCATGACATAATTTTCTGTCATTTTCCAAGCTGTTTAATGGCACAGTCAACTTAGTGTATGTAAACGTCTGACCCACTGGAATTGTGATACAGTGATATAATCTGTCTGTAAACAATTGTTGGAAAAATAACGTGTGTCATGCACAAAGTAAATGTCCTAACCGACTTGTCAAAACTATAGTTTCTTAACAAGAAATTTGTGGAGTGGTTGAAATAAGAGTTTTAATGACTCCAACCTAAGTGTATGTAAACGTCCAACTTCAACTGTATCCATCATTCTCTACCTCTATCTATCTACCTATCTATCGGTTATGGAAAATGTGCTATTTTAGTATTTCTCCAGTAGATTTCCTGAAGGAGTAAGCCACCACTTCTATGTGAAAGATAATAAAACAAAAGCACTGTAGTAAATACTCAGTGGTGGAAAGAGTACTCAATTGTCATACTTGAGTAAAAGTAAATATACCTTAATTAATAGAAAATTACTCAAGTGGAAGTCTCCCAGCAAAATCCTACTTGAGTAAAAGTCTAAAAGTATTTGGTTTTAAATATACTTAAGTATCAACGTAAATTGAATTACTAAAATTAAAGTATAAATCATTTCAAACCATACAACACAATTACATTTTTTAATTTGGATTTACAGATAGCCAGGGGCACACTCCAACACTCAGACATAATTTACAATCAAAGCATTTGTGTTTAGTGAGTCCACCAGATCAGAGGCAGTAGTTATGACCGGGGATTTTCTCTTCATAGATGCGTGAATTTGACAATTTTCCTGTCAAAATGTAACGAGTACTTTTGGATGTCAGGAAAAATATATGGAGTAAAAAGTACATTATTTTCTTTACAAATGTAGTAAAGTACAAATAAAAGTTGGCAAAAATATAAATAGTGAAGTAAAGTACAGATACCCCCCAAAACTATTTTTACTTAAGTACTTTACACCACAGTAAATACTACAGTAAACACTACAGTAAATACTACAGTATAGTACAGTCTGCAAAAACACGACAGTAAATATTATAGTATAGTAAAGTCTGCAAAACACTATAGTGTTTTGGCAGACTTCCCAAAGACAGCTTCCCAAACAATTGTTGGTCGATACACAGATTGTAACTGAGAGAACCTCCATTCTGAAAGCCTTGAATACGCATTATTTAGATGCAGGCAGTTTATTTGAAAAGGTCAAAGGTATAATTGAGCCCCCTATGAATTTACCTGACACTCCTGTGCACTCCTTCACCAGGTTATCCTTTTCATCCTTCTCTGTTGCCGAAATCTGCAAAGCACTGAAAGAAATAGATTTTAAAAGATCCCCTGGCCCTGATGAACTAGACCCCTGCCTCCTACACCTAGCTGCAGACATCATTGCTCCCCCTTAACATGTATTTGTAACCTTACGCTTGATGTTAAGGAAATCCCCAAGTTATGGAAATCTGATTTTGTACTGCCTCTCCGTAAAGGTGGAGATCCTTCGCTACTTGACAACTATCGACCCATATCAAAATTGTCTGTACTGTCAAAGGTACTGGAGTACTTAGTTAGTAGGCAACTAAAGACCTACTTCCAAGAAAACAACATCTTAAATGGAATGCAATCAGGTTTTAGGTCTGGCCACAGCACTGTTAAGGCAACATTGAAGGTTTTAAATGACATCCACTGTGCTCTTGATAAGAAGTTACATTGTGTGTCTTTTCATTGATTTGTCGAAGGCTTTTGACACCGTGGGCCATGCTGTGTTAGTGCAAAGGTTAAAATGTTGTGGAATTACTGGTCATGCTCTAGATTGGTTTATAAATTACCTATCAAATCGTACACAATGTGTAATGGRYGATGGTTGTAAATCTGAGTCCATAGAGGTGGGCTCAGGTGTTCCGCAAGGTTCTATTTTGGGCCCACTGTTGTTCATTTTGTATATCAACAACATTGGGGATCGTATTGAAACAGCAGATGTTCATTTTTATGCAGATGATACTGTTCTTTATTCAAGTGGTAGTAGTTTATCTTTAGCTTTTGAAAATGCCCAAAGAGCATTTAACATCATAAAAAATAATCTGTATGATTTAACTTCTTATGGCTGCAGGGGCAGTATTGAGTAGCTTGGATGAAAGGTGCCCAGAGGTGTCCATAGTAAACTGCCTGCTCCTCAGTCCCAGTTGCTAATATATGCATATTATTAGTAGTATTGGATGGAAAACACTCTGAAGTTTCTAAAACTGTTTGAATGATGTCTGTGAGTATAACAGAACTCATATGGCAGGCAAAAACCTGAGAAGAAATCCAAACAGGAAGTGGGAAATCTGAGGTTGGTCGATTTTCAATCCAGCTCCTATTGAAGATACAGTGGGATATTGGTAATGTTGCACTTCCTAAGGCTTCCACTAGATGTCAACAGTCTGTAGAACCTTGTCTGATGTCAACAGTCTGTAGAACCTCTACTGTGAAGTGGGGCCGAAGGAGACAGGAATTAGTCAGGTCTACCATGACCTGACCATGCTCTGACCATGCGCGTTCACATGGGGGAGCTCTGTTCCATCGCGCATCTGAAGTCAATGGAATTCTCCGGTTGGAATGTTATTGAAGATTTATGTTAAAAACATTCTAAAGATTGATTCAGTACATCATTTGACATGTTTCTACTGACTGTTACGGAACTTTTTGACATTTCGTCTGCTTTTAGTGAACGCGCTTCCTGACTTTGGATTTGTTTACCAAACACGCTAACAAAAATAGCTATTTGGACATAAATGATGGACATTACCGAACACAAAGAGAGATTAAATACAGAAAATCACATTGTATGATTTTTAAGTAATTATTTGCATTTTATTGAATGACATGTATTTGATACATCAGAAAAGCAGAACTAATATTTGGTACAGAAACCTTTGTTTGCAATTACAGAGATCATACGTTTCCTGTAGTTCTTGACCAGGTTTGCACACACTGCAGCAGGAATTTTGGCCCACTCTCCATACAGACCTTCTCCAGATCCTTCAGGTTTCGGGGCTGTCGCTGGGCAAACGGACTTTCAGCTCCCTCCAAAGATTTTCTATTGGGTTCAGGTCTGGAGACTGGCTAGGCACTCCAGGACCTTGAGATGCTTTTACGGAGCCACTCCTTAGTTGCCCTGGCTGTGTGTTTCGGGTCGTTGTCATGTGGAAGACCCAGCCACGACCCATCTTCAATGCTCTTACTGAGGGAAGGAGGTTGTTGGCCAAGATCTCGCGATCCATGGCCCCATCCATCCTCCCTCAATACGGTGCAGTCGTCCTGTCCCCTTTGCAGAAAAGCATCCCCAAAGAATGATGTTTCCACCTCCATGCTTCACGGTTGGGATGGTGTTCTTGGGGTTGTACTCATCCTTCTTCTTCCTCAAACACGGCGAGTGGAGTTTTAGACCAAAAAGCTCTATTTTTGTCTCATCAGACCACATGACCTTCTCCCATTCCTCCTCTGGATCATCCAAATGGTCATTGGCAAACTTCAGACGGGCCTGGACATGCGCTGGCTTAGCAGGGGGGAACCTTGCGTGTGCTGCAGGATTTTAATCCATGACGGGTAGTGGTGGTACATAATGGTTTTCTTTGAGACTGTGGTCCCAGCCTCTCTTCAGGTCATTGACCAGGTCCTGCGCCGTGTAGTTCTGGGCTGATCCCTCACCTTCCCATGATCATTGATGCCCCACGAGGTGAGATCTTGCATGGAGCCCCAGACCGAGGGTGATTGACCGTCATCTTCAACTTCTTCCTTTTCTAATAATTGCCGCAACAGTTGTTGCCTTCTCACAAGCTGCTTGCCTATTGTCCTGTAGCTCATCCCAGTTGTTAAGGTCTACAATTTATCCCTGATGTCCTTACCAAGCTCTCTGGTCTTGGCCATTGTGGAGAGGTTGGAGTCTGTTTGATTGGAGTGTGTGACAGGTGTCTTTTATACGGTAACGAGTTAAACAGGTGCAGTTTAATACAGGTATGAGTGGAGAACAGGAGGGCTTCTTTAAAGAAAAACTAACGGTCTGTGAGAGCCGGAATTCTTACTGGTTGGTAGGGTGATCAAATAAATTATGTCATGCATAT